>NW_027315835.1:6698361-6823361 GCF_026437365.1 Eucyclogobius newberryi | reverse complement strand
CTCTCGGGCTTCCTCTCTCCCCCCTCTCGGGCCTCCTCTCTCCCCCCTCTCGGGCTTCCATCTCCCCCCTCTTGGGCTTCCTCTCTCCCCCTCTCGGGCCTCCTCTCTCCCCTCTCTCGGGCTTCCTCTCTCCCCCTCACGGGCTTCCTCACTTCCCCTCACGGGCTTCCTCTGCCCCTCTCGGGCTTCCTCTGCCCCTCTCGGGCTTCCTCTCTCCCCCTCACGGTCTTCCTCACTTCCCCTCTCGGGCTTCCTCTCTCCCCCGCGCCGCCGCCTCGTCTTCAGTTAGCGGCGTCGAGCTGTTAGCGAGGGGCGAGAGTTCTGCGTCCACCTTGAGGACGTCCTCTCCGTCCTCTTCGTGGACGGGCCCCGGGAGAGTTGGCTCTGGCACCGTTCCTCGGCTCCGGAACCCGATCCGCGACCGGAGGAATAAATTGCGTTCATAAAAATGAGACACTTCGATATCGTTTTACGGACATGAAGTGGAGCGAGCCCAAAGTGCAGATGCTGAAGTTTGTGCCCGAGCCAGAAGTTGTGGAGCCAAAATGGAGGTTTATGGAGTTTTAATGCGCACGACACAGCGTCTGAACACGTGACATCATCACCACGACACAGCGTCTGAACACGTGACATCATCACCACGACACAGCGTCTGAACACGTGACATCATCACCACGACACAGCGTCTGAACACGTGACATCATCACCACGACGCAGCGTCTGAACACGTGACATCATCACCGCGACGCAGCGTCTGAACACGTGACATCATCACCGCGACGCAGCGTCTGAACACGTGACATCATCACCACGACACAGCGTCTGAACACGTGACATCATCACCGCGACACAGCGTCTGAACACGTGACATCATCACCGCGACGCAGCGTCTGAACACGTGACATCATCACCGCGACACAGCGTCTGAACACGTGACATCATCACCTCGACACAGCGTCTGAACACGTGACATCATCACCGCGACACAGCGTCTGAAAACGTGACATCATCACCACGACACAGCGTCTGAACACGTGACATCATCACTGCGACACAGCGTCTGAACACGTGACATCATCACCGCGACACAGCGTCTGAACACGTGACATCATCACCGCGACACAGCGTCTGAACACGTGACATCATCACCACGACGCAGCGTCTGAACACGTGACATCATCACCTCGACACAGCGTCTGAACACGCGACATCATCACCGCGACGCAGCGTCTGAACACGCAACATCATCACCGCGACGCAGCGTCTGAACACGCGACATCATCACCGCGACGCAGCGTCTGAACACGCGACATCATCACCGCGACGCAGCGTCTGAACACGTGACATCATCACCACGACGCAGCGTCTGAACACGTGACATCATCACCGCGACACAGCGTCTGAACACGCGACATCATCACCGCGACACAGCGTCTGAACACGCGACATCATCACCGCGACGCAGCGTCTGAACACGCGACATCATCACCGCGACGCAGCGTCTGAACACGCGACATCATCACCGCGACGCAGCGTCTGAACACGCGACATCATCACCGCGACACAGCGTCTGAACACGCGACATCATCACCGCGACGCAGCGTCTGAACACGCGACATCATCACCGCGACACAGCGTCTGAACACGCGACATCATCACCGCGACGCAGCGTCTGAACACGTGACATCATCACCGCGACGCAGCGTCTGAACACGTGACATCATCACCGCGACGCAGCGTCTGAACACAGCGTCTGAACACGCGACATCATCACCGCGACACAGCGTCTGAACACGCGACATCATCACCACGACGCAGCGTCTGAACACGTGACATCATCACCACGACGCAGCGTCTGAACACGTGACATCATCACCACGACGCAGCGTCTGAACACGTGACATCATCACCACGACGCAGCGTCTGAACACGTGACATCATCACCTCGACGCAGCGTCTGAACACGCGACATCATCACCGCGACGCAGCGTCTGAACACGCAACATCATCACCGCGACGCAGCGTCTGAACACGCGACATCATCACCACGACGCAGCGTCTGAACACGCGACATCATCACCGCGACACAGCGTCTGAACACGCGACATCATCACCGCGACACAGCGTCTGAACACGCGACATCATCACCGCGACACAGCGTCTGAACACGCGACATCATCACCGCGACACAGCGTCTGAACACGTGACATCATCACCGCGACACAGCGTCTGAACACGCGACATCATCACCGCGACACAGCGTCTGAACACGCGACATCATCACCACGACACAGCGTCTGAACACGCGACATCATCACCGCGACGCAGCGTCTGAACACGTGACATCATCACCGCGACACAGCGTCTGAACACGCGACATCATCACCGCGACGCAGCGTCTGAACACGCGACATCATCACCGCGACGCAGCGTCTGAACACGTGACATCATCACCGCGACGCAGCGTCTGAACACAGCGTCTGAACACGCGACATCATCACCGCGACACAGCGTCTGAACACGCGACATCATCACCACGACGCAGCGTCTGAACACGTGACATCATCACCACGATGCAGCGTCTGAACAGGTGACATCATCACCACGACGCAGCGTCTGAACACGTGACATCATCACCACGACGCAGCGTCTGAACACGTGACATCATCACCTCGACACAGCGTCTGAACACGCGACATCATCACCGCGACGCAGCGTCTGAACACGCAACATCATCACCGCGACGCAACGTCTGAACACGCGACATCATCACCACGACACAGCATCTGAACACGCGACATCATCACCGCGACGCAGCATCTGAACACGCGACATCATCACCACGACACAGCGTCTGAACACGCGACATCATCACCGCGACGCAGCGTCTGAACACGCAACATCATCACCGCGACGCAGCGTCTGAACACGCGACATCATCACCGCGACGCAGCGTCTGAACACGCGACATCATCACCGCGACGCAGCGTCTGAACACGCGACATCATCACCGCGACACAGCGTCTGAACACGCGACATCATCACCGCGACACAGCGTCTGAACACGCGACATCATCACCGCGACACAGCGTCTGAACACGCGACATCATCACCGCGACACAGCGTCTGAACACGCGACATCATCACCGCGACACAGCGTCTGAACACGCGACATCATCACCACGACACAGCGTCTGAACACGCGACATCATCACCACGACGCAGCGTCTGAACACGTGACATCATCACCGCGACACAGCGTCTGAACACGTGACATCATCACCACGACACAGCGTCTGAACACGCGACATCATCACCGCGACGCAGCGTCTGAACACGTGACATCATCACCGCGACACAGCGTCTGAACACGTGACATCATCACCGCGACGCAGCGTCTGAACACGTGACATCATCACCGCGACGCAGCGTCTGAACACGTGACATCATCACCGCGACACAGCGTCTGAACACGTGACATCATCACCGCGACGCAGCGTCTGAACACGTGACATCATCACCGCGACGCAGCGTCTGAACACGTGACATCATCACCGCGACACAGCGTCTGGACACGCGACATCATCACCACGACGCAGCGTCTGAACACGCGACATCATCACCACGACGCAGCGTCTGAACACGTGACATCATCACCGCGACACAGCGTCTGAACACGTGACATCATCACCGCGACACAGCGTCTGAACACGCGACATCATCACCGCGACGCAGCGTCTGAACACGTGACATCATCACCGCGACACAGCGTCTGAACACGCGACATCATCACCACGACGCAGCGTCTGGACACGCGACATCATCACCGCGACACAGCGTCTGAACACGTGACATCATCACCGCGACACAGCGTCTGAACACGCGACATCATCACCAGAGGGTTATAACAGAGGTTTATTAATATGTACATACTCTCCCCCCCTCTCTCTCCTCTCTCCCTCTCCATCTCCTTCTCTCCCCCCTCTCTCCCTCTCTCCCTCTCTCTCCTTCTTCCTCTCTCTCTCTCCCCCTCTCCTCTCTCCATCTCCTCTCTCTCCCCCTCTCCTCTCTCCCTCTCTCTCTCTACACCTTCTCTAATCCTCTGAGTTGGAAGGGGATTTTGCGTCACGCCAAATTCGCCGCCGCCTCCGGACATGTTCTCGACCTGCTCCCACTTTACACTTCTCCGCTCCACCTTTTCCTCCTTCTGCAGAACTCGGCCCGGGCCTAAAATACGTGAAATGAACTTTGGATTAAACATTGCAGCTCCACATCCGAGGTTGGACCCGCGGGGGGCGCCAGGACGAGCGTCGCCTTCTGCATTTCATACGAGGCTTTGAACCGCGGGCTTCTGCATGGAACAGTCCTCCCTGTGTCCCCCTCCTGGCACGGCGCCCCCCTGTGGTCTGGAAGTGTCCCCCTCGCACCAGTTTTGTCTTGTTCCAGTGGTTTTCGTCTAAATTTAGCGCTGGATTGGAACAGGCCGCCTCTGTGTGCGCCGCGGAAACCTCCAGATGTCAAGTTCAGCCCGAGCGGCCTCCAAACGTGTCAACAGCGAGGAGAAACGATCCGTGTGAGGGAGGGAGGGAGGTGGGGGAGAGAGCGGGAGAGACATGTGACAGGCGAGAGCCACTTTTCACACTTTTCACCTTGTTCTAATGTCGTCGCTTCCTCGAAAAACAACCCTGGACGAGTGTTTTTGTGTTTTTATAAGAGCGTTTTGTAATAGTTACAGTGTTGGAGGCCGTGGCAGGAGTGATGGATTAGAACTCGTACCTATGACGCCAAAACGGTTGCCTAGCTACCATTTACACCCGGGCCAAAACTCAGAAATGATCGTTTGACAAATAATAATCTATAAGAGCAGCTTTATTTTGTTGAACTAATATTTAAATTGTGGAAAAAAATGTGTTTGTTTAATATATTTTTGATCTCCAAATTGTGATGTCATCAATATGTTTGACTTTGTTCTACTTCCTGTACTTCCCATGACCTCATCTGTCCACAAGAGGGCAATAGAGCGTGAACTCCAGCTTTATTTTAAAATCAACAAAACTTATTTGTTTCACAGAGAAGTCATTATCAGTCATTTGATGCTGCATTTTCTAATTCACATGAAATTCAAACTTCAAATCCTAAAATGCCCAAAATAAACCAACAGAGGTTTCCATGGCATTTTCACCAGGTGCGACCAATCCACACCGATGAAGACCTTGATGCTGATTGGCCGAGAGAGCTCCATTTATAAACACCATCACTTTCTCCAGTCCACGAGCTCAACAAGATGCAGCGGAGACGACTGTCTAAGTGTGTGCCTGGTCACCTGGTGACCGCCGCCCTTTTACTGGCCTTTCACTGGACACAAACGGAGGCCTCGGTCTTGAGAAAAACCGACAGACGCGACGGACGGAAAGAAGCCACTGAGACTGCGAGTGACGTCCGAGAAGGAGTCATCGTGTTTGGGAAAGCCCCTCAAACTGCTTCCTTGGATGAGCTCCAAGCTGACTCTACAGGTAATCTGAGGCGCTCAGTGACTGAACACGCTCTGTGGATCTGTGTGAGCGTCAGTGTTCATCCAAACATCATACTCAGGCTGAAAGGTCATGGAAGCAGCTCTTCAGCTCTTTAGTGCCATTAAAGCCTCTTGATCTTCAGAGACTTTGTGCAGCTTCTGCCACAAACTCAAAAGGTTTTCATCTTCAGTTGTAATTTAGTTTAATTTTGGGCTTAACAATATCTTCAGTTCTGACACTTTGCATTAGCTCGTTCTTTGGAAGTGATCATAGGCCAATACAATAGGCTTTGTGCCTAGCAGCAGTGGCTAGTAGTAGCATTAGCGTTAGCATTGAGACAAACACTCCTTTTTGAAATATTGTACTGTTTTTGTAAAGTCTTAAACATGATGTTAGACATTCACAACTGTACACTCTGATCTTTACTATTTATTCATTGAGTTTTGAATTCCCAGAGAAAGAATTGGACAGGAAGTATGATAACACTGAGCTAGCCAAATGTGTAAATGGCTAACTGCAACTGTAGACAAGGCTAATTAAATTCATTTTCCAATGTGTCATTAACCAGATAAAACTAAAATACCGTTTGCATCGTCTTTAGAAAGAGGTGACAGTATTTTAAGGGTATTTAATTCACAAGACTTAAGATGAGTAAAAGTACTGTCAATACTAAATGTGTTTGTACACCAAACCCTACAGTACTTCAGCTTGAGTAATTGACTGAACTACTTGTACTGGTGTAATATTTGACCAGGTGTATGTGAAATGTTCTGTCATGAAGTGCTGCAGGTAATGGCTGAATTGTCACCTGTACTCTTGTATGTTCTTTTCAATTGTTTCTACTTTTTTTTTTTTTTTTTTTTTTTGCGCTTGCAGGATTCATTAAAGGACAAGTTTTGGATGTCAGCTCACAAGAAGCCCAGTGGAAGCGCATGTCTCCTTCACTGCAGTGTGGACAGGACCATATGAAATTTCAAGCCAGTGGATCACCTGTATTTGGACTGGGCCAAAGTGAGTAACTAAAGCTCAGTTTTAAGCATTCTCGGAGCGGCTGTTAATGAGCTCCAGAATGTGACTGTGTTTAAAATGCACGCATTTGGTTTTAAATGTCTGGTTCTGTTGTAGATCCTTCCATGCCTTTGTCCCATGTGCCTTCCAAATGTGGCTACAAAATTCAGCGACGTCCCTCTGGTGTCGTCATGACTTTCCCCTATCATGGCTGCCATGTTGCTCATGAGGTAAACGGTGACTCTGGAAAAAATGTCTTACTCTTTTAAGAAACTCTAAATGCACTCTTCTCTTCAGGGTGGACACTACAGTCTTCCACTGCGTTGGAACGGAGTCCCGGTGACCCTAAAGTGCCCCACACCTCAAGCTGACTATACACCTGCTGCTCCACAAGACTCCGCCCTTCATCCAAGGTCACTGTATAATCAAATGCAACAGGATCCAGCTCAATGGAAAGCATACTATTCCTATTTGCACCATAACCAACACCAGACCACCACTCCACCTCCACCACAAGATCCAGCTCAGTGGAACCCTCACTTCTCCCACTGGCACCAACTGCACCATAACCAACACCAGACCACTACTCCGCCACCTCCACCACAAGATCCAGCTCAGTGGAACCCTCACTTCTCCCACTGGCACCAACTGCACCATAACCAACACCGGACCACTACTCAACCTCCACCTCCACCACAAGATCCAGCTCAGTGGAACCCTCACTTCTCCCACTGGCACCAACTGCACCATAACCAACACAGGACCACTACTCAACCTCCACCTCCACCACAAGATCCAGCTCAGTGGACCCGTTACTTCTCCCACTGGAACCAACTGCACCATAACCAACACCGGACCACTACTCCTCCTCCACCTCCACCACAAGATCCAGCTCAGTGGACCCGTTACTTCTCCCACTGGCACCAACTGCACCATAACCAACACCAGACACCCAATCCACCTCCACCACAAGATCTAGGTAAGGGTCAGTGGAACCCTTACTTTTCTCAATGGCACCATCTGCTCCATAACCAACACCAGATCAATACTCCACCTCCACCACAAGATCCAGCTCAGTGGAACCCTTACTTTTCCCACTGGCACCATAACCAACACCAGACCACTACTCCACCTTCACCACAAGATCCAGGTATGGGTCAACAGAACCCTTACTTTTCCTACTGGCACCAACTGCTCCATAACAAAGGCCAGACCACCACTCTACCTCCACCACAACAACAACATCATCATCCAGGCCAGGGTCAACAGAACCTTTACTTTCCCCATTGGCACCATAACAAACACCAAACCATCACTCCTGCTCCGACTCAAGCTGCTGCTCCCTGGATGTGGAAACATTAATTTTCCTAATTGCAACATCAGCTCGGACTCCTGCACCACTGCTCCTCCTTTGCTGCCCCCACGTAGACTGCAACTTCTGCCCCGAATGGTCCTCAACTCTCTGGCATACTTTTTAAGGATGGCTCCAGAAGTATCTCTGGGTGTCTGGTCTACCAACCGCATATCCCACTTAACTGACCCATCCAAGCCCGGCGTTTCAGGCAACCCTCACCTGAACCGGTTCTATGTTAGCAAAGTCTCTAGGGTGCACCAGCTACTGCACCTCAATCTGGTCATCCTTGGCATGATTCTTGGTGCACTCAGTTTTTGTGGCTTCATTAAACTTACTAGTTTTAAAAGTTCCAGGAATATGGCTATTCAGGGTTGGTCAAGTTTGAAAAGTGTGACTGTTTGTGCTGACTGTAAACCATGTAAGATTTTTAATTTGACTAATCAAGTTAATGGCTTAGGTTCAAAATATAAACCATATCAATGTTAGGAAAAAATACTGTCTTGTAAATTGTTTGCCTAATGCTATTAATAAAATGTAATAACACGTCTGTCTGAGATACTCCTTTCCAATGCTCCAGCTTTTTAAAGGGCATAACTTATAAAAAGCTAATTTGGCAGAGAACTCCATTTGTGTTTGGACCTGGCATAGTGTCGTTTAGCTGTGTTTGGACCTGGCATAGTGTCGGTTTAGCAGTGTTTGGACCTGGCATAGTGTCGTTTAGCTGTGTTTGGACCTGGCATAGTGTCGTTTAGCTGTGTTTGGACCTGGCATAGTGTTTAGCAGTGTTTGGACCTGGCATAGTGTCGTTTAGCTGTGTTTGGACCTGGTATGGCCGTGAATCAGTCTTAGTTTAGTTTTTTTTTAGACTTTGTTTGATTAAGTCTTGTTTTTAATTTGATTGTACGATTTGCACTGTTGGTTCGCCAAAGACATTGAAGTTTAGACCTTGTTCAAACATTTATTTACATTCTCCAAGGTCAATAAAATGTATACCACGCTTTTTACATTTTCTTGGTCCAAAGCCAGACCTTTTAACTTTCAGAAAAACAAAACTAACTATTTTGCACAGCAGGGCCCACTAATTTTTTAAGCCGTTAAAGATTTAAATACAGGTTTGTGCTGCGTCTGAGAATTTCAAAGTCTTTCAATTCCGCCGCGCATGGAACAATGACATGTTTATAGTTTCGTATGTCAAACGAGTCCTAGCCATGTGCAAAGCTCCAAATCCCAGCGTTCTGTGTGTAATTTCTGTCGTTATTCTGCAACTCGGCCCGTCATTTTAGCGTCACGTGACCGCTCAAACCGCACTACACGCCTGTCGACACGCACGGCTTTGTTTACACTGCGCTGCCGACATAGATCATTATGGATTGTGCAGGCGAGCGCACACGCAGACAGGCCAAGAAATGTAAAACGCTGAGAATACGGTACGCGCTAGACTTAAAGGACGGACCGCGCGAGTTAACGCTAGTTCAGTTAATGATTTAAACGTGTATGTGTGAAGTACTATTGTTTTACGCCTGGAAAAAGGGGCAAAGACCGAACGGTTGCAAATGTATGTTCAATGTTCTGTTCTGTGGTTAAAAATTGAGCTTTTGGAGGTTTGCTGACGATATTAATTGCCGTGACGGTAGGTAAGGATAATGTAGAGCTGCGTTTAACATTGGAGTCATATATGGCTTTCTTTTTATTTACAGTCCCAGAGAAAAAGTGCAGGTGACCTGCTCCATTATGTAAAACAAAATCAACAGAAATAACAAATGTTGGCCATACAAAAAAAACCTCTCTCACTGGCGCCCCCCTCTGACTTTAAGACCTACTCATTTAAATGGCAAACGGAATCCCTTAGATATATGTGTCTAAGGTGTGGTACTTCATAGAGACCTATAATTACTTATGGAGAAAAAATATCTTGAAAAATGGAACCTTATCCTTTACTTACGTCTGAGTGAAACTATAAAAATGAATGTTTTGCCCAGATTTCTCTCTCTGTTCCAGACTCTTCCGATTTCCATCCCCAACCGGCTGTTTGATTATGGCAAGGGGGAAAAAAAACTGTATCCGATTCAAAACTTTAGAATCATCAGAAGAAAAAGGAAAAGATTACTTTGTTTCAGCTCAGATCAGAACGTTGCTGGTGCGATGCAGAATATGAAGCTCAATGGTCTCATATTGAGAGTAATGTTGTGCCGGGGGTTCCTGTGCAGGCCTTACTGGCAGCTGACAGACGCTTGAGTCATTTGGAGGAAGTTGAGAATCCCTGGGTCAAATCTGTGCTTACAACAGGGAAGGAGCTGATCAAAACATACAAACTGAACAAAGATGTTAAAATACTAAACTGGTTGGCTCATGACCAAGGTTTTGTACCAAATTGTAAAAGAAATCTGAACTTTCAAGGGAAATATCAAAATTATGTCAATGCATTTCTAATCTGGACAAATACACATATTAAAAAGAAGTGGGAAGGAGAGAGTGGTCTTGTTTTGACAAACAGGGACAAGATGTTTGTACATCCCTGCTGAAGACCACAAAATCACATGTTTGGAGAAAGTTTTGTTGGAAAAATGTATGTTTTTTTCATAAAAAATGCCCATTATTCACAGGAAAGTACAAACTGTTGGAGAAATTGTCGCAGCAAGGATGTAAACCACGATCACATCTTGTGGGAATGTCCTGTTGTCCAGAAGTTCTGGACTGAAATTAAGGATGCGCTGCAGACAGTTTCTGACATATGTACTTGGGCCTAAAATCTCCTGCCATGGACCTTGGCAACGGGAAAAAAGCCAAAAGAAATGGATGACCCAAAACCCCTTTACGACCAAGGACTGGACTGACATGACAGGAATGAGACTAATGGAAAAAAATAACATTTGAACTTAATTTGGAAAAGGACAACTTTGCAGCAGCGGCTGGTCCATTAAGGGCCCCTGTCAATCTGCCAACTACGTCAATTTTGTGTGTGTCTAAAAACAATATAATTTATTCAGGTCTGGTCTGCTGCCTGGTGCAGCCTGCGTCATTTTTCAATGAGGATTTTTAGCCTATCAAATCACAATCAGAAGTGACTACGTCACTATGGTTTTCTCCATAGGAAAATAGCGACTGATGGGCGCAATCTTGAGCGCCCTTTTGAACGTAGAAGCTACCCAAGCCCCCGGAAGCCAAGATGGCCGCCATTGAAACCTATGGAGCTGCTCATTGGCGCATGGTTCCAAAAAAGTTTTTTAGTTCCGCATTACTTCCTGAACAGTGGTATATCTCCTCCCACTTTTGTGACGTCATCGCCGTGAGGCTTTGGCGTCGGGAGCGCGCACGTCACAGCAGCGTGAAAGACTGAGAACAGTCAACACGGACTTTTGGAATAATTCGGCTTGAAATATTCTGTTTACGTAACGTATAATGATGGATTGTTATATCCATCTATAAATATACATGTATCATGTTGTAAAGCTCTGATATTTAAGAGAATTATAAAGAAGTGTTAAGATAAAAAAGTCTGGTTTAATGACAATGAATTACATTTAGAGGTTTAATAACGTCCTCATCATTTTCTGTAGTTTTTGGTTTGGGTATTTATTTTGTTATTAACTTTTCAGTTATTTATTTACATAATATAATTTGGCCAATATGCATTTTTTTTAATCAGATGAGAAGAAATATAAAATATAATCATCGATTCTGTTACATAATTGAGTTAAGCAGTATTTAATTATATTCAGTTTCCTTTTGTGTCGTTTTTTTATCATGTCAATCTTTAATAAATACAAAACACATTTGTTTATTAATGTATTTAATACAAATAATGAACATGAATGAACTTGTTCAATAAATGCAAATCTGATTATAACTACAAATGATAAATTGATTTTAGCCAGTTTTAGTTGAGTTTTAAAGCTACAATGAGTTTTAAAGCTACAATGTGGGAGTCCCTTATTAAGGAGTTTGAGTCTGTGTAATGTTCATTATTATTATCATCATTAATATAATCAGAAAAGGTTTATTCCATTGTCAAAGAACAGAATTCACAAACAGTGGAACTTGCTTTGGTGATTCAGTGCAACATAAAAATATTAACAATGATAAAACAACCTGTATAAGTCAAATAGAACAAACTGAATAAGATAAGATAATCCTTTATTGTCCACACATGAGGAAATTTTGTTGTTGCAACACAGTAGATCCAGAGGAAAAGGACAGAAAACTTATAGGAAGTTTAAAAAACACTCTTAATAGATCGATCTTAATAGAAGAACTCTTATAAACAAAAACTCCTCTAGACAGAACCTCTCATACCTTAATAAAGAATGGAGGGGGAAATAAAGATAAAATAAAAACAGCGTAAGACAAAATAATACTAATAATAATGGTAAAATAAACACTCTTTTTACATCAGTTATATGCACATGAATGTGACATTATTGTGTTAAATACTGAATATCTCAGTATTTAACAAGACTTTGTTTCCATGGCTACGCAGTCTTCTGTACTTCAGTAACTGCACCGTTCAGCTCCATCGTATGACTGAGACAAACAGAACATGTCACAGCTTTAGATTATACAAGTCATAGAACATACACTTCATATGTTTTAGATTATACAAGTCATATAACATACACTTCATATGTTTTAGATTATACAAGTCATATAACATACACTTCATATGTTTTAGATTATACAAGTCATATAACATACACTTCATATGTTTAGATTATACATGTCATATAACATACACTTCATATGTTTAGATTATACAAGTCATAGAACATACACTTCATATGTTTTAGATTATACAAGTCATAGAACATACACTTCATATGTTTTAGATTATACAAGTCATAGAACATACACTTCATATGTTTTAGATTATACATGTCATATAACATACACTTCATATGTTTAGATTATACATGTCATATAACATACACTTCATATGTTTAGATTATACATGTCATATAACATACACTTCATATGTTTAGATTATACATGTCATATAACATACACTTCATATGTTTAGATTATACAAGTCATAGAACATACACTTCACATGTTTAGATTTATAAAAGTCATAGAACATACACTTCATATGTTTAGATTATACATGTCATATAACATACACTTCATATGTTAAGATTATACAAGTCATATAACATACACTTCACATGTTTAGATTATACAAGTCATATAACATACACTTCATATGTGACACAGCAGTGTCTCTTTTGAAGAACAATTATCATTTAGTTTTTTTGGTCATAACAAAACAGACATTTTATAAATTCAAAATACTGATTCTACACAGTTTACTTTTAGTCGAGGCAGAAGTTATTATTAAAATACCTTTTGCTTTGGAGTCGTCAGGAGTTTACTTGAGATGACTCTGTGTCTGCAGTGACCTGTAGTGACCTGTAGTGACCTGTAGTGACCTGTAGTGACCTGCAGTGACCTGTAGAGCTCTGGACAGCACAGACAGACTAAACTCACTGGTCAGCACTCTGAAGATGAGAAAGATACTCATTAGAACATTGTAGAAAAAGCTTCAGTTGTAGTCATCTGGACTCAGTTTGAAAAATAGACGTTTCGACTCTCATCCAAGAGTCATTGTCAATAAAAGAATTTAGGTCGAGAACTCCGATATTAATACTATTCTGTGGTAAGACCCGCCCATTGGGAGGAGCCTTCCTGAAGTAGAAAGAGTTGTTTGTTTCAACAGAAACTCCCCCCTTGTATCTACCGAGCTAGCCTATTCAGAATTTTAATGGGCTGTTAAAACCTCTTTGTCTTTGTGAGAACCTGGCTCAACCACCCTGAGTACCTGATTAGCATCTGAATGTCCTCTACCTTTCCAGGGGTTCAGTAACCCATTATAAATAACAGGAAGATTAAACCTTAGCCCTCCATTTCTGTTTAAAGAAGGTCTTTCTTTTTTAACAAAAATAGCTTCCTTGACTCCTCTTTCAAACCATCTTTTCTCCCTGCTTAAAACCTTCACCTCACCGTCTTCAAACGAGTGATTAGAGGCTTCAAGATGGAGATGCACGGCACTCTGAGGTCCTGAACTAGTATTTCTTCTGTGCTGATAAAGCCTCTTGTGTAGAGGCTGTTTCGTCTCACCTATGTAACGTTCTTTACAACTTTCTTCACTGCATTGGATCGAATAAACTACATTGCTCTGTTTTTGAGTCGGCAACTTGTCCTTCGGGTGAACCAGTTTTTGTCTTAAAGTGTTTCCTGGTTTAAAATAAACAGGGACTTCGTGTTGTCTAAAAATTCTCTGCAGTTTTTCCGACAGGCCAGACACATAAGGGATAGAAACACCCTTCCTTCTCTGTTCAGTTTCCCTTTTGTCCTGCTTCTTGGTTCTCTTCACTCTGTTGAGAGCCCAAGCGGGGTAACCACAGGCTGAGAGGGCATTTCGGACATGTTTTTCCTCTTTCTTCTTGCCCTCTGAGCTGGTGGGCACACCTTGAGCTCTGTGTTGTAAGGTTCTGATCACCCCCAGCTTGTGCTGTAGTGGGTGGTTGGAACCAAAGAGCAGATACTGGTCCGTGTGTGTAGGTTTCCTATATACTTCTATTTGGAGTTTCCCGTCTTCTCCTCTGATCGTGGAACAATCAAGAAAGGCCAAGCGATTCTCCTTAGCGTCTTCTCTTGTAAACCTAATATGTGGGTCCACAGCATTGATGTGATCAGAGAAGGTTTCCAGCTCTTGTTTCTTAATTGTTACAAAAGTATCATCGACATAGCGGAGCCACAGTTTTGGGGCTATGCCTGAGAATGAGGACAGTGCCTTCTTCTCAAAGTGCTCCATGTACATGAAGGTTTTAAGCAGGGAGAAAAGATGGTTTGAAAGAGGAGTCAAGGAAGCTATTTTTGTTAAAAAAGAAAGACCTTCTTTAAACAGAAATGGAGGGCTAAGGTTTAATCTTCCTGTTATTTATAATGGGATACTGAACCCCTGGAAAGGTAGAGGACATTCAGATGCTAATCAGGTACTCAGGGTGGTTGAGCCAGGGTCTCACAAAGACAAAGAGGTTTCTAATAGCCCATTAAGATTCTGAATAGGCTAGCTCGGTAGATACAAGGGGGGAGTTTCTGTTGAAACAAACAACTCTTTCTACTTCAGGAAGGCTCCTCCCAATGGGCGGGTCTTACCACAGAATAGTATTAATATCGGAGTTCTCGACCTAAATTCTTTTATTGACAATGACTCTTGGATGAAAGTCGAAACGTCTATTTTTCAAACTGAGTCCAGATGACTACAACTGAAGCTTTTTCTACTATGGAACACGCCTGGACGAATGAGGGATTACACCAACTCATTAGAACATTGATATATTCTGCACATTTAACAGAGAAAAGCTGGAATATGTTATTGACAGATTTACATTTCGCTCTGTAACACAAAAGTTCCTCTTTTCACATTAATTTTTAAAGCTAGAACCAAAAGTCATTTATTTATGCATACGTTTAAACCTTATAAGTTAGAACATAACTCACATGTTTGCTAAATCTCTACATATTCCATGGAAGTAAATCCATGACATTTCCATAGAAAAAAAGCGTGTGCTTTGTTTAAACATTGCACACGTCATTATGAAATATGTAATAAAACCTCAAATGTGGTCTCAGCCCCTGTAAGTACAGCACTGTCACTTTTAAACACCTTTACATTTATATATGTAAGATATGACCATTTCAGCAGGTTATATTTGAATTATTGGTTGTGTTTTATAGCACATAATACAAACATCGCTTTATTTCCCTTCTTTCTCTAGTTTTCCTTGATCTGTCCATAACCTCTTGTCTAATAGAACATTTAGTAAGAGAAATAATTAGTTATTTATTTGCAGAAGCACGAGCCATCACGACGTGTTATTGCATCTTTGTGTAGCTAAACTTTAGCTTACGTTAGCTCGTGTTAGCTCGTGTTAACTCGTGTTAACTGTGTAATCGTTGTTTTACACTTCATATGGAACAATGTGTGAAACGTGAGGAATGACATACAAACACAACTTACGTGTATCGTGGTCTCGTCTGGTCACATTCTTCTGTTTGTGTTTAGTTTCCGTCACGTGTTCTCCGGAGGCTCGTTCATGAGGGTCACGTGCGCGCTCGGTGCGCGTACACCGTTCACCGGAAGGTTAAAAATTTATTTTTTAAGTATTTTAGAAACAGTTGAAGAGTGAAATTCCTTCTATTTTATTTTTAGACTAAAAACAATTTAGCATGTTTGGTAATTTTAGAGGCCGAACTCCTGAAATGGTCCGACCAAAAGGCTGCATTCTGCGAAGTGGCCACTACTCAATTTGGAGCCAGAGGCAGAGGGGGCGTAGCCTATCCAGATATTATAATAGATCCATGAAGGTACGCCATGAAGCTACGCTTTTTTACGCTAGAGACACTGGCATGTGCGCGCGCCTACGCGGAAGTGCCACACACGCCGCGTGTTTACGTCTTAAAACTGCATCTACAGACGTCTGTGACAAAAGGTACGTCCAAAACGACTCAGAATGAGCTGCTCAACTGTTTGCTGCTTTATTTGTGTTGAAATGTAAGTGACTGATTTCATATAAATCCGAGCTGAGACATGTGTCTGTCAAACTCCGTGCTCCGTTACCATGACAACAAACACGCAGTTTTTTTTTTGTTGTTTATTACTTGCATAAAGCTAACGCTAAGCATTAAGTATCGCTTAACTTCTATTGATAAAAATATGCTTTTCTTATTAGAAAACCCATGAAAGAAAGCCATAAATGACAACTTTCCACACAGCAATGTCTGTGATGATTAAATATAAAAATGTAAATATTACACATGTAGTTCAGGGTAACTAATGTCACTTAGAAGCTGTTTTATCAAACACTAACAATTGTTTTTATTTTCTCTTAATGTAGTAATGTTACTCTGCATTATAAGTGACAGTATCACTGATATTTGATTTGCTCTTTTCAATCTGATATTTTATAAGTGTAAAATGTAATTTTAGGTCAAATGTATTCTCACAAATGGAATCTGTATTACTAAAAGTGGAAATAAAGTGCATTTACTTAATTCAGTTGTAAATATGAATTTAAAAGTATCCATACAGTCGCTGTTAAAAATTTGACATTTAAAAAATCAGGTCAGATAGCCCCCCATACAAGTTGTACAACCAGCCGCCACTGCAACTTTGATACTCTGGACTCATTGGGACTGTTGTGTTTAATTTGTTTTCTATAGTGATGTTTGTTTTTTTAAAACCTGCAAAGGCAGGGCATTGCATTCCTTTTGTAAACATTGAGGTCCCCCCTTCATCTCAGCTGCGTCAAATACTATAAACATTTTTACCATGAGCTTTTCTCATCTATCGTCCCACATTCATAAGTCTGACTATAGTACATGATTGAGACGCTTGCTGGGAGACAAGACCAGGTGTGTTTCAGCTGGTCACACAGGTTGGTGAAACAGTAAAGACCAACTTACGTTTAGTTTCAGATCAGACAGTTTCAACGTCAACTTTGTGTCGTGCATAGACAGTGAGTAGTAACAATTTTTGAATAAGCCATTTATGGAGGTCAGATTTTGGGTTAAATATTTTATTAACTTTATCATGTCAACATAAAAAGAACATGCGTCCAATTTTTTTTTCCATAACAGAATTGTACATTGAACCAAGCTACACAAGATTTTAATATAAGATCTTCAGATGGCTCAATGGTTAGCACAAACAGTCAAGCCCTTCATAAACTCAGTCAAACTTCATTTCGACCCAAACCCTGAAAAACAATTTGTCCTGGAGCCTTGGTTGCCAGGGCAGTTGTAGTACATCGTACAATTATGAATCCACACAGGATTCTTTAGACACACAGGGATACTTCCGGCGCCATCCTGCAAGTGATGCCAGAGGTGTGACAAACATCTGGGGCAGGCTCTTTGGGCTGATAAAGTTGAAGAGGGAATGAGGGGGCATCAGAGGGTCCGCGAGGAGCAGTGGTGAAGGGGTCTTTGAGCTGATGTTGCAATTAATCCATCCATATCCAGGGTGCAGTAACTCGAGTTGGCGCAGGAGTGGTGGACTGGTATTGGTTATGGAGCAGTTGGTGCCAGTGGGATAAGTAAGCGTACCACTGACCCTTGCCTGGATTTTGTGGTGGAGGAGTGGTGGTCTGGCCTTGGTTATGGAGCAGTTGGTGCCAGTGGGAAAAGTAAGGGTTCCACTGACCCTTAACTGGATCTTGTGGTGGGAGTGGAGTAGTGGACTGGTTTTTGTTATGGAGCAGTTGGTGCCAGTGGGATAAGTAAGCGTACCACTGACCCTTGCCTGGATTTTTTGGTGGAGGTGGAGTGGTGGACTGTTTTTTGTTATGGAGAAGTTGGTGCCAGTGGGATAAGTAAGCGTACCACTGACCCTTGCCTGGATTTTGTGGTGGAGGTGGAGTGATGGTCTGGCCTTTGTTATGGAGAAGTTGGTGCCAGTGGGATAAGTAGGCGTACCACTGACCCTTGCCTGGATTTTGTGGTGGAGGTGGAGTGGTAGGCTGGCCTTTGTTATGGAGCAGTTGGTGCCAGTGGGAAAAGTAAGGGTTCCACTGACCCTTAACTGGATCTTGTGGTGGGAGTGGAGTGGTGGACTGGTTTTTGTTATGGAGAAGTTGGTGCCAGTGGGATAAGTAGGCGTACCACTGACCCTTGCCTGGATTTTGTGGTGGAGGTGGAGTGGTAGGCTGGCCTTTGTTATGGAGCAGTTGGTGCCAGTGGGAAAAGTAAGGGTTCCACTGACCCTTAACTGGATCTTGTGGTGGGAGTGGAGTGGTGGACTGGTTTTTGTTATGGAGAAGTTGGTGCCAGTGGGATAAGTAGGCATACCACTGACCCTTGCCTGGATTTTGTGGTGGAGGTGGAGTGATGGTCTGGCCTTTGTTATGGAGAAGTTGGTGCCAGTGGGATAAGTAGGCGTACCACTGACCCTTGCCTGGATTTTGTGGTGGAGGTGGAGTGGTTGTCTGGCCTTGGTTATTGAGCAGTTGGTGCCAATAGGAATAGTATGCTTTCCATTGAGCTGGCTCTTGTGGCGTAGTGGTCTGGTGTTTGTTATGGTGCAGTTGGTGCCAGTGGGAGAAGTAAGGGTTCCACTGAGCTGGATCTTGTGGTGGAGGTGGAGTGGTGGTCTGGTGTTGGTTATGGTGCAAATAGGAATAGTATGCTTTCCATTGAGCTGGATCCTGTTGCATTTGATTATACAGTGACCTTGGATGAAGGGCGGAGTCTTGTGGAGCAGCAGGTGTATAGTCAGCTTGAGGTGTGGGGCACTTTAGGGTCACCGGGACTCCGTTCCAACGCAGTGGAAGACTGTAGTGTCCACCCTGAAGAGAAGAGTGCATTTAGAGTTTCTTAAAAGAGTAAGACATTTTTTTCCAGAGTCACCGTTTACCTCATGAGCAACATGGCAGCCATGATAGGGGAAAGTCATGACGACACCAGAGGGACGTCGCTGAATTTTGTAGCCACATTTGGAAGGCACATGGGACAAAGGCATGGAAGGATCTACAACAGAACCAGACATTTAAAACCAAATGCGAGAGTCTTAAATAAAAACGCATTCACATTCTGGAGCTCATTAAAACCTTTTACCATCCACCTGTGCGCCGGCGAGCATTTTCCAAATTACTCAAGTTCTTAAACTTTTATTTCCGTGGTCAATACCAGCAAGTTGTACATCATTTTAAAGTTTTTTTTTCTTAACCAAACGAATCTCATTGAATAATATGCTCCAATAAGCAATTGCCAATAGTTTGAGAGAGTCTCAACTTTTACAAACGCATGTCCTGTTTGCCGTTTATGACAGACGAAACAGCTTTAATTGAGTGTCTGAGCGATGACGTCACGCACACATGTTCTACAAATTACATTTTCCATGATTTTCCATTTAGCCAATTTCAACTCCTTAACGCTTTAACAGATTTCAAACAAGTTATACCTGATTACGATCGCTTTCACAGTAATACGTGTGCTATTACTTTTTGCAGAATTTTGTAAAGTATTAGTACTTTTTCCCTAGTGAAATAAATGGGGTATTATCGAGTGTCTGCGTAATTCTTTAGTCTTTGTGAGTTAGAGTGTGAGTGTGAGAGAGTGGGCGAGTGAGAGGGGGGAGGGAGAGGGCGAGTGAGAGGGGGGGAGGGAGAGAGTGGGAGAGTGAGAGAGGGGGGAGGGAGAGGGAGAGAGAGGGGGGAGGGAGAGGGAGAGTGAGAGGGGGGGAGGGAGAGAGAGAGGGAGAGAGAGAGAGGGAGAGAGGGAGAGAGGGGGGGAGGGAGAGGGAGAGAGAGGGGGGGAGGGAGAGAGAGGGGGGAGGGAGAGGGAGAGAGAGGGGGGAGAGAGAGGGGGGAGGGAGAGGGAGAGAGGGAGAGAGGGAGAGAGGGGGGGAGGGAGAGGGAGAGAGAGGGGGAGGGAGAGACGCAGACACTCTAGCAATGGCTTCAGCCATTGCAAATTATCTAGTTCTGCACATCCTTGTGCTCAGTCTGTCCGTAAGGAATCATTGAAAAATATCCACTTGTATTTTTCCTTAAGTTATCAGAGCGAGATATTGGCAAGTAAACAAAGTTTTCCTAGGACGATATTCAGGATTAAGGCTCAGCCGGCACATTTCTCCGTCCATAACAAATGACCCGTTTGACTTATAAGATGGTGTTTGACAGATTTTTTCTTCAGACGGTTAGCTACAGAATTAGACCATCCACCAATTTCAGTCCCCGAGTTTGTTCTCTACAGCCTCCGGAGCAAAACAAATGCGCCGCTTCCGACGCACATGGTTCCATTGTTATTAGCCACATAGCGCTAGCATGCAGTCACATATCAGACTGACATTATTCTAGCCACTAAGAATAGCTTTAGAATGCGGGGCAGGACTTAGGGTTTATTCACGTGCGCAAGGCTGTTAGAGCCTAGATTTTTCGGCATTTGGCGACTAGATTTTACACATCACGGTCTGATTTTATTTAATCTTTTGGACGCGCATTTTGTTGGATACATGTATTATACCAATACAAAAATAAAATTATATTTTTTTTTTTCTCACCTCGATATGGGAAATTCATGGATAAACTTTACACTTTTTCACATATTGTTTTTGTCAGTTATAATGGGTATTAGTGGCCTACAAAACTAAATGTTTTATCATAGGAGCTAAAATTTTAAAACAGTTTGGCACATATTTGGTCACACATAGGTCAACAGCACCAAAATGCCCGTTCCTAGAGATCTTAAACTTTACACAGTTGTCATGATAATCATGTACAGTGAACAGCATATGCACACAATGAAGTATGTCATGCTCAGGGCCATTACAAATTGACAATATTCAGGCGAGACTAAAAAAAATTATATTTTGTTCATGTTTGGGCTTCTGTAATGTAAGTTCTGAAGCCCTGACAGTGTTCATGTGCATCTGTGTGTTCATCTGCAGACACTAAAAGGCCTAAGCTTTCTAATGATGCATCACACTTACACGTTGGCTGCAAGATCCTCTTTTCATAAGCAATGCCATTTGGGTATGTCCAACCATTGTGCACAGGGTGAAATAGGTGGATGGGAACAGGTTAAACAGCTGCTCCGAGAATGCTTAAAACTGAGCTTTAGTTACTCACTTTGGCCCAGTCCAAATACAGGTGATCCACTGGCTTGGAATTTCATATGGTCCTGTCCACACTGCAGTGAAGGAGACATGCGCTTCCACTGGGCTTCTTGTGAGCTGACATCCAAAACTTGTCCTTTAATGAATCCTGCAAGCGCAAAAAAAAAAAAAAAAAAAAGTAGAAACAATTGAAAAGAACATACAAGAGTACAGGTGACAATTCAGCCATTACCTGCAGCACTTCATGACAGAACATTTCACATACACCTGGTCAAATATTACACCAGTACAAGTAGTTCAGTCAATTACTCAAGCTGAAGTACTGTAGGGTTTGGTGTACAAACACATTTAGTATTGACAGTACTTTTACTCATCTTAAGTCTTGTGAATTAAATACCCTTAAAATACTGTCACCTCTTTCTAAAGACGATGCAAACGGTATTTTAGTTTTATCTGGTTAATGACACATTGGAAAATGAATTTAATTAGCCTAGTCTACAGTTGCAGTTAGCCATTTACACATTTGGCTAGCTCAGTGTTATCATACTTCCTGTCCAATTCTTTCTCTGGGAATTCAAAACTCAATGAATAAATAGTAAAGATCAGAGTGTACAGTTGTGAATGTCTAACATCATGTTTAAGACTTTACAAAAACAGTACAATATTTCAAAAAGGAGTGTTTGTCTCAATGCTAACGCTAATGCTACTACTAGCCACTGCTGCTAGGCACAAAGCCTATTGTATTGGCCTATGATCACTTCCAAAGAACGAGCTAATGCAAAGTGTCAGAACTGAAGATATTGTTAAGCCCAAAATTAAACTAAATTACAACTGAAGATGAAAACCTTCTGAGTTTGTGGCAGAAGCTGCACAAAGTCTCTGAAGATCAAGAGGCTTTAATGGCACTAAAGAGCTGAAGAGCTGCTTCCATGACCTTTCAGCCTGAGTATGATGTTTGGATGAACACTGACGCTCACACAGATCCACAGAGCGTGTTCAGTCACTGAGCGCCTCAGATTACCTGTAGAGTCAGCTTGGAGCTCATCCAAGGAAGCAGTTTGAGGGGCTTTCCCAAACACGATGACTCCTTCTCGGACGTCACTCGCAGTCTCAGTGGCTTCTTTCAGTCCGTCGCGTCTGTCGGTTTTTCTCAAGACCGAGGCCTCCGTTTGTGTCCAGTGAAAGGCCAGTAAAAGGGCGGCGGTCACCAGGTGACCAGGCACACACTTAGACAGTCGTCTCCGCTGCATCTTGTTGAGCTCGTGGACTGGAGAAAGTGATGGTGTTTATAAATGGAGCTCTCTCGGCCAATCAGCATCAAGGTCTTCATCGGTGTGGATTGGTCGCACCTGGTGAAAATGCCATGGAAACCTCTGTTGGTTTATTTTGGGCATTTTAGGATTTGAAGTTTGAATTTCATGTGAATTAGAAAATGCAGCATCAAATGACTGATAATGACTTCTCTGTGAAACAAATAAGTTTTGTTGATTTTAAAATAAAGCTGGAGTTCACGCTCTATTGCCCTCTTGTGGACAGATGAGGTCATGGGAAGTACAGGAAGTAGAACAAAGTCAAACATATTGATGACATCACACTTTGGAGAACAAAAATATATTAAACAAACATAATTTAAACATTAGTTGCTGTCATTATCTAACTCTATTTGCCAAATGATAATATCTGTCACATGAAAGTTAGAGTTTTGGCCGAGTGTAAATGGTTGCTAAGTAACAATTGTGGAATTTCCTATCGTGATGTCAAGTTTTACAATCAGGACCTCAAACTATGAACATAAAACAGCTAAAACTGAGACACATTGTATTTCATTTTCTACAACCTTCAGCAAAACCTTAACTCACTCTTAATTGTGTTTTAACGAGCGGTCCAACCACATTAAAACGTTTAAAGCGGTCGGAGCGGGATCACAGGCCTCCGTAAAGACACATTTTCCGCCCGTCTCGCCTTCTTCCGCCCTCGTGATGAAAGATGATTTGTTATTTGGTCCGGAGGCGAGACTTTCAATCACTCCGAGGTCGCCGCGGTCCTCTCCGCCGGCGGCGCGGTGCCCAGGGACGCCGGCCGCCCCGCTCTGCCCAGGTCCCAGCTCCTCCTCTGGGGCTGGAAAACAATCAGCGCGGCCTCGTCCTGGAGCTTCTGCCGCCCGTGAAAAAAGCAATCGAGCGGCGACACGGTTCTAAACCAGGCCAAACGCAGAATGTGCTTTTATCTGAGCGTTTCTCCACGGGATATTGTTGTTCTCTGATCAAAAATAAGAATCAGAATCTGACTTTTATTCATCTCCGCGGGGAAATTCTTAAAACACATCCCGTCGCATCGTGTACAGTTTTGATATTGCACAATAACGGCGTTCAGAGAGCTCCTGGCAGCGCCGTCGCAGCTCCACAAAGCGAAAAAAAAAGGACAAATGTTTGGATTTGTCCTGGGCAGTTTTTAAGTCGTAGCGTTTAGCGCCATAATTAGCACAAACGCTAACAATCGCGTGACAAACATTGTGTTGTGCACCAAAAACACAAGGACGTTTTAGTTTTGTTTCAGCAAGTGCATGAATTAATGAGTAAACTTTATAAAATAGAGCTAAACGTTAGATATTGACACTTGCAAATGTAACGGCCTTAAACGACATTAGCGTGCGCCGTCTACAAACGACACAGTTGACGTTTTTATGCTAAATAAATGAGATATGTCGTATGTCACGCCAGGATGTGCGCAGTATTCTCAACGCTTGACTCGCGGTTGTGCATTGCTACTACGTTTAGCATTTCCAACTTTTTTTGGGTGATACATTTAGCGTGTATATTTGTGAGTTAATTGATTTGACAGTAAAGCGTGGCCTCTCCGGAGTCAGCGAATGCGCACGCAGCGACGATGTGTGACTGTGCGACACGTCCCGCTGAATATTCATGGTTCTTATCAGCGCCGAACACGCGCGCCACCTCAGGACTTTTATCCCGTGAGACGTGGAGCGCTTAGCCTCAGTTAGCCGCTAACTTTGAGAGGGGCGGATTTGGCAAGCGATTCTGCTAAAATGACGGAGCGTAATTGAATAGTAGCGTTAATAATCCTGTGGTAAAGGAAGAAGAAATGGAAGTAAAAGTAGTCGTAGTAGAAATACTGATAGCGATACATCACAAAGAGTATTTTTACAGTTTTTATGACTAAAATGGGGTGATTTTTGAGCAGTTTGTGGTTAAAACAAATAATTACTGTTGTTAAAATGTGCTCTGTTCGTTACAAATCGTGGAATATGGAAGAATACCGCGTGTAATGTATCAAATATCGCACGTACAGAACTTTTTATTGCCAAAAGATAAAAACTTGCATTAATATACTATTAAGGGGCTGATTTTCCAGAAGCGCTGCAGCTTCGTTTCTGTTCCGAGCTCGTCACAAACGTTCAGATGTTCAAGAGTCCGAAAGTGTTTCCGCTTTTAGTCACGAAAAGGTCAAGGACGGTCAGGAATGTGGTACGGACACGACGGATACTGTAAGAGGAGCAGCGGCAGGACCAAGAACCAAGTCCCTATTGTTCCTGTCGTCCCTGTCGTCCCCTAGTCCCGATTTACAGGAACTACCCCTCGTCTGCGTTCAGTCTGAAAGTGGAAACTAACTGGCTTTATGTGAAATGAAGTGGAGTTCCAACAAACAATTAAAACAATAAAACACAATTTCTCACTGTTATTCTATATTTTAGTCACTCACTAAGTAGGAACTGCATTTTTGGAGTCACTGAGTCCAAGTATTTTCTCTCTCGGATCGAAAATGTTTGAATTAAGCAGATTTTCCAATACAAAGTGTCACTAAAAAAACGTTAAAGCAGAACTGAGTAACATTTCCACCTCGTTGAAAGTCCCTGTGATGGTTAAAATGTGTTTTTCCGGGTGTTTGACGTGCCCCTCGTTGCCCCCTGCTGTCTTGGGGCGGAATCACGACCTGAAGACGACTCTCCTGAGAAACCCTGGCTCTTTTTGTGAAATGTTTTTGCGTGTGATCGTACTGACTTATCATGAGAAAGAAAGACAGAGAAAAATGTGTTTTCTGACACTGTATTTGCCACAAAGGAGCAGCAGGGGGAGCTCTATCGTCAGAGATACTTAGTTCTGCTTTAAATGGCGACTAGAACAGGGTTAAAAAGGTTCTTTTCCCGGCATGTTTCATTTTCCATGGACTAAACACAACGTTTTTCTGAACTCTGGCTTCACATTACATTTTCTGTCAGTTTTCTCCAAATAAAGAAGAAGAAATACCGGCTCTTTCCATGTTTCAGATTTATAACTCGCAAATATTATCTTAAACGTCTGACCGCTAGGGCTGGTCCTCCTGACGTGCTCCTTCTACAGTGAGTGTGACACAAGCCAAGGGTCAGGACAAGAAACTCTGGACCTGTGAAAAGTACATGAGGAAAAGTACTTTTTACTTTTACTTCATTACATTTTTTAACAGGACTGGAAAGTATTAAGTACTTTTAAAGTGGTTTGAGGTCAAAATAAATAAATTTAAGATTTAAGTTTTCAAGTTTAGACCTGGTTTAGTCCCGGGTTGGTCCTGGTTTAGACCTGGTTTGGACCCAGTTTAGACCTGATTTAGACCTGGTTTAGACCCGGTTTAGACCTGGTTTAGTCCTGGTTGAGACATGGTTTAGTCCTGGTTTAGTCCTGGTTTAGACCTGGTTTAGACCTGATTTAGACCCGGTTTAGACCTGGTTTAGTCTTGGTTTGGACCCGGTTTAGACCTGGTTTAGACCTGGTTTAGTCCTGGTTTATACCTGGTTTAGTCTTGGTTTAGCTCCGGTTTAGTCTTGGTTTATACCTGGTTTAGACCTGATTTAGACCCGGTTTAGACCTGGTTTAGTCTTGGTTTGGACCCGGTTTAGACCTGGTTTAGTCTTGGTTTATACCTGGTTTAGTCTTGGTTTAGATCCGGTTTAGTCTTGGTTTAGACCTGGTTTAGTCTTGGTTTGGACCCGGTTTAGACCTGGTTTAGACCTGGTTTAGTCCTGGTTTATACCTGGTTTAGTCTTGGTTTAGATCCGGTTTAGTCTTGGTTTATACCTGGTTTAGACCTGATTTAGACCCGGTTTAGACCTGGTTTAGTCTTGGTTTGGACCCGGTTTAGACCTGGTTTAGTCCCGGTTTAGTCTTGGTTTATACCTGGTTTAGTCTTGGTTTAGATCCGGTTTAGTCTTGGTTTATACGTGGTTTAGACCTGATTTAGACCCGGCTTAGACCTGGTTTAGTCTTGGTTTGGACCCGGTTTAGACCTGGTTTAGTCTTGGTTTATACCTGGTTTAGTCTTGGTTTAGACCCGGTTTAGACCTGGTTTAGTCTTGGTTTAGACCCGGTTTAGACCTGAAGCAGCAGAATTTAAATGTTTGAGACGTGTTTTCGCTCTGTTCAGAAAGACATTTAAATAAAGAACAAATAAAGAGCGCGGGACAATTTCATGGTTTAAAGATAAATTCAGAACTTTTAACACAAAATGACAACGTGATGATGGAAAAGTAAAATGAACTAAATCCACAGTTGTGACGAACAAACTTTAACAATCCCCAAAATGACTTTGTGATAGTCGAGAAATCACACAATAAAAACAAGAAAATACTGCATGAATCAGGACTAAACCAGGACTAAACCAAGACTAAAAAGAGGACTAAACCAGGTCCAAAAACAGCACTAAACCAGGACTAAATTCGGTCCAAAAACAGGACTAAACCAGGTCTAAAAACCAGACTAAATCAGGTTTAACAACAGGACTAAACCAGGTCTAAAAACAGGACTAAACCAGGTCTAAAAACAGCACCAAACCAGGTTTAAAACAGCACTAAACCAGGTCTAAAAAACTGACTAAATCAGGTCTAAAAACAGGACTAAACCAGGACTAAAAACAGGACTAAACCCGGTCTAAAAACAGGACTAAACCAGGTCTAAAAACAGGACTAAACCAGGTCTAAAAACAGGACTAAACAAGGACTAAACCAGGTCCAAAAACAGGACTAAACCAGGACTAAACCAGGTCTAAAAACAGTATTTTCATATTTTCTGTGATTTTAATCATTTATTTAGTTTTGTTTTAGCCGTTCTTTGGGCTGATTTGTTCTTTCTAAACACGTCGCTGATCAGAACGACCTGATATCTCTGTCACAGAAGTGCGTGGGCAGTACTAATATTTCAACGTGTTTGTGTTCTTTCGCTCTCGATAAAAGTATTTCCTCGTATAAACAAACGTCCGCCGCTGCAAACTAAGTCCAGGAACGCCAACGAGATAAAGGTCTGAGAAACGTCTGCGTCTGATGAGGGAAACCAGAGCGTCCCAGCACAGGCAGAACAAGCAAACACGCACTCACAGCAAGGTTTAAAAAGCACTTTCATTCAAATATTACACTTATTTTGTTTCTCTCTGGTTTTGTTGTGTTTGGTTTTGTTGTTTTGTGTTTTAAAATTCCTAGAAATAGAAAAATACAAAAGTAAAAATATTTTCGCTCAGATTTTTTTCCTAATGAATTTTATGTGTATATTTTAATTTGCTCAAACCCGATACTGAAAGAATGTCACTATAAACGTGCTACAAATAACCTCTCAAATATGAAAAGTACTTTATACTTTTCAGACCAGTTCAAAAATATGTAAAAGTATGTACAGGTCTAAACCAGGTCTAAACCAGGACTAAACCAGGACTAAACCAGGTCTAAACCAGGACTAAACCAGGACTAAACCAGGTCTAAACCAGGACTAAACCAGGACTAAACCAGGTCTAAACCAGGCTTAAACCAGGTCTAAACCAGGACTAAACCAGGACTAAACCAGGTCTAAACTAGGAATAAACCAGGACTAAACCAGGTCTAAACCAGGCCTAAACCAGGTCTAAACCAGGACTAAACCAGGACTAAACCAGGTCTAAACTAAGAATAAACCAGGACTAAACCAGGACTAAACCAGGACTAAACCAGATCTAAACTAGGGCTAAACCAGGACTAAACCAAGTCTAAACTAGGACTAAACCAGGTCTAAACCAGGACTAAACCAGGACTAAACCAAGTCTAAACTAGGACTAAACCAGGTCTAAACCAGGACTAAACCAGGTCAAAACCAGGCCTAAACCAGGCTTAAACCAGGTCTAAACCAGGCCTAAACCAGGTCTAAACCAGGACTAAAGTATTGCATGACATTTAAGGACTTGACCCGTCTATCTTTCCGTCTCGTGGTTAATGACTTGGATTCTCAGGGAAATATTCACTCCCAGTTTCTTCTGCACAAACACGTTTGACTCAGAGCGTGAACTGAAGGTCATTGGGCAGTTTGAGTTCAAATGTGATCTCTGTGTTTGGAATAACGTCATTAGTTTGAGACAAAACAACCCCAAAGTACATTTTTTATTATGATTACAAAACAGTTTGGACTTCTGAAATCTAAATATTTCCAAAAATACTTGCATTCTCATAACTCTGAGGCCCTGTGTAACTTCTCTGGCAGCTGCTTGTCTCCATGGCGATGTCATTGCATTGCCGGAATGTTCCACAGTATGGCATTCATCTGTCCTGCATTTGTTCACTTACAGGGGATTTTTATTGCTTTAAAATACCTTTAAAACGCTGATTCTTCGACAGAACTTTACTGAATGTTGGCGTGTTCCTGTGCACAGTTTAATGCCCTAGTGTGGAACATTCTCGGGCAGTTTATGGAAGATCTTGAATTTCAAATCTTTGCAAAGTTCTCTTTCTGATATTTATAATTTTACCCCGAAAAAAACATGTTTGAACACGTGTTTAAATCAAGTCGCTGAGGTTTTTTTTTTTTCTCAGTTTGAAAAAAAAATAATATAAAAAAAATTGCCTTTCAAATATTCAGTGCGTCTAAAAGTCTAAAATCACATTTATTTTTCATGGATTTTTTTGGAGCAAACCAAGACTTCAAAAATCCATCTTAAGTAAAATTAATGTTTAATCTTTTATTGTGAATTTTCACTTGAAATTGAATATTAAGGCGATTTTTTTTCAAAATGTTTTAACACTTTTTAAACCTAAATTTTTACTCTGCAAACATCAGCGACTAAAAATTTTAACAAAAACAATTTAAACAAGGTTAAAATGTTAGAAAGCAACACATTTACCAGCAGTTCAAAGGCTAAATCGTTCTCAGAGGAAAAGCAGGTCATAAACGTCTAAAAAGGATAAAATACAAAAAAGCTGCTCGTTTTAGGATAATTACCAAAAACAAAAAGTCATCGTCTTTTTGTCGTCCACGGACCAAACATCGATGTCGTTGAAACAAACATCGTTGTCGAATGAAGACGTCAGCGACCAATGAGAGCGAGGGAATAAAGACGTCAGCGACCAATGAGAGCGAGGGAATGAAGACGTCAGCGACCAATGAGAGCGAGGGAATAAAGACGTCAGCGACCAATGAGAGCGAGGGAATGAAGACGTCAGCGACCAATGAGAGCGAGGGAATGAAGACGTCAGCGACCAATGAGAGCGAGGGAATGAAGACGTCAGCGACCAATGAGAGCGAGGGAATGAAGATGTCAGCGACCAATGAAAGCGAGGGAATGAAGACGTCAGCGACCAATGAGAGCGAGGGAATAAAGACGTCAGCGACCAATGAGAGCGAGGGAATGAAGACGTCAGCGACCAATGAGAGCGAGGGAATAAAGACGTCAGCGACCAATGAGAGCGAGGGAATGAAGACGTCAACGACCAATGAGAGCGAGGGAATAAAGACGTCAGCGACCAATGAGAGCGAGGGAATGAAGACGTCAGTGACCAATGAGAGCGAGGGAATAAAGACGTCAGCGACCAATGAGAGCGAGGGAATGAAGACGTCAACGACCAATGAGAGCGAGGGAATAAAGACGTCAGCGACCAATGAGAGCGAGGGAATGAAGACGTTAGTGACCAATGAGAGCGAGGGAATAAAGACGTCAACGACCAATGAGAGCGAGGGAATGAAGACGTCAGCGACCAATGAGAGCGAGAGAATAAAGACGTCAGCGACCAATGAGAGCGAGGGAATGAAGACGTCAGCGACCAATGAGAGCGAGGGAATGAAGACGTCAGCGACCAATGAGAGCGAGGGAATAAAGACGTCAGCGACCAATGAGAGCGAGGGAATAAAGACGTCAGCGACCAATGAGAGCGAGGGAATAAAGACGTCAACGACCAATGAGAGCGAGGGAATAAAGACGTCAACGACCAATGAGAGCGAGGGAATAAAGACGTCAGCGACCAATGAGAGCGAGGGAATAAAGACGTCAGCGACCAATGAGAGCGAGGGAATAAAGACGTCAACGACCAATGAGAGCGAGGGAATGAAGACGTCAGCGACCAATGAGAGCGAGGGAATAAAGACGTCAACGACCAATGAGAACGTTTACGGACTTTATGGCGAAGAATGAGACGTGTTATTATTATGTTTTTGTCTGATATTATTTTCACAATCTATGACTTATTATTCTGTATTTTAATGTAAAATAATAAAATATATATAATAAAACATGTATGTATGTATATAATTTAAAAAAAAAATTGTATTGGTTTTATTGCGCTAAAATGTATATAAAAACGTGTCCGTGCTGTATGTGGGCTCGCCTCTCCACACACCTGACTCGTACGTGGCTTGTTTTGATGAATATGTTATTTCTTTGGCTGTAATATTCCACAGTACGGCACAAAACGGACGTGTCTATGTCTGTGGAGGATGTTCTGGAGGATGTTCTGGATGTTGTTCTGGAGGATGTTCTGGAGGATGTTCTGGAGGATTGTCTGGAGGATGTTCTGGATGTTTGTCTGGAGGATGTTCTGGAGGATGTCCATGGAGGATGTTCTGGAGGATGTTCTGGAGGTTGTTCTGGAGGATGGTCTGGAGGTTGTTCTGGAGGATGTTCTGGAGGATGTTCTGGAGGATGTTCTGGAGGATGTCCATGGAGGATGTTCTGGAGGATGTTCTGGAGGTTGTTCTGGAGGATGCTCTGGAGGATGTTCTGGATGTTGTTCTGGAGGATGTTCTGGAGGATGTTCTGGAGGATGTTCTGGAGGATGTTCTGGATGTTGTTCTGGAGGTTGTTCTGGATGTTGTTCTGGAGGATGTTCTGGAGGATGTTCTGGAGGATGTTCTGGAGGATGTTCTGGATGTTGTTCTGGAGGATGTTCTGGATGTTGTTCTGGAGGAGGTTCTGGAGGATGTTCTGGAGGATGTTCTGGAGGATGTTCTGGATGTTGTTCTGGAGGATGTTCTGGAGGTTGTTCTGGAGGATGTTCTGGAGGATGTTCTGGAGGATGTTCTGGATGTTGTTCTGGAGGTTGTTCTGGAGGATGTTCTGGATGTTGTTCTGGAGGATGTTCTGGATGTTGTTCTGGAGGTTGTTCTGGAGGATGTTCTGGAGGTTGTTCTGGATGTTGTTCTGGAGGATGTTCTGGATGTTGTTCTGGAGGTTGTTCTGGAGGATTTTCTGGATGTTGTTCTGGAGGATGTTCTGGAGGATGTTCTGGATGTTGTTCTGGAGGATGTTCTGGAGGTTGTTCTGGAGGATGTTCTGGAGGATGTTCTGGAGGATGTTCTGGATGTTGTTCTGGAGGTTGTTCTGGAGGATGTTCTGGATGTTGTTCTGGAGGATGTTCTGGATGTTGTTCTGGAGGTTGTTCTGGAGGATGTTCTGGAGGATGTTCTGGATGTTGTTCTGGAGGTTGTTCTGGAGGATGTTCTGGATGTTGTTCTGGAGGATGTTCTGGATGTTGTTCTGGAGGTTGTTCTGGAGGATGTTCTGGAGGTTGTTCTGGATGTTGTTCTGGAGGTTGTTCTGGATGTTGTTCTGGAGGATGTCCATGGAGGATGTTCTGGATGTTGTTCTGGAGGATGTTCTGGATGTTGTTCTGGAGGATGTTCTGGATGTTGTTCTGGAGGTTGTTCTGGAGGATGTTCTGGAGGTTGTTCTGGATGTTGTTCTGGAGGATGTTCTGGATGTTGTTCTGGAGGATGTTCTGGATGTTGTTCTGGAGGTTGTTCTGGAGGATGTTCTGGAGGTTGTTCTGGATGTTGTTCTGGAGGTTGTTCTGGATGTTGTTCTGGAGGATGGTTTTACAGAAAGTTACACACTGTTACTTTAAAGTCCATATTAAAGGTTCTGCTGTTTTTCTAATTCTGACTTAGTTTGATGGTGTAGAACTTGTGGTAAAAGTTTATCACAGTTTTACTTCTGTTAAGTTGCAGTTTGTGAAGACATTTTAAAAGTTTAAAATGTCAGGTAGTAGAGCCGAATCCCTCTGTGATGTCATCAGTGTGCGACACAGAGACAGTTTAAACCATGGTTGGACTAAATAAAGGTGTTTTATGCTATTATTGTGTGTCAGATCAGAACTGTTGTTTGTGGAGTTTGGCTCTTGTTTACAGTCTGGTTGCTATGGTAACAGCTGTGGAATCACCTCTGTGTCATATTTGTGCTCACGTCCAACCAGGAAGTACAATTATAAACTTTACACAAACGGTCAAACTGGGGACAAATGGGACAAATGTTGAAATACATCTGTGCTCAGAGCGTTTTTCAGTCAGATGCCCTTCCACGTTCCTTTTCTTCTTCTGCTCAGTTTATTCAGGACAATGATGGATGGAATTGGGAATGTGATCACGAGGAGTTGGACCGGCTCACGGCCAAGTAACTCCCCAAACGATATTGAATAATAAACGTTTTGTGTTTTATCTGTTGCTGACGCTCGCGATAGTTTCGTCGCGGGGAAAAGGTTGTTCTTGCGTCATCTCACATCACGGCGGTTATGATGTTAAAAGTGGCCGGGGCATGTGTACGTGGCCTCCTGCTGGTGCCGGAGTCAGGACTAAACATGGACCGGCCTCCTGCTGGTGCCAGAGTCAGGATTAAACATGGACCGGCCTCCTGCTGGTGCCAGAGTCAGGACTAAACATGGACCGGCCCCCTGCTGGTGCCAGAGTCAGGATTAAACATGGACTGGCCTCCTGCTGGTGCCAGAGTCAGGACTAAACATGGACCGGCCTCCTGCTGGTGCCAGAGTCAGGACTAAATATGGACCGGCCTCCTGCTGGTGCCAGAGTCAGGACTAAACATGGACCGGCCTCCTGCTGGTGCCCCGAGTCAGGACTAAACATGGACCGGCCTCCTGCTGGTGCCAGAGTCAGGACTAATCATGGACCGGCCTCCTGCTGGTGCCAGAGTCAGGATTAAACATGGACCGGCCTCCTGCTGGTGCCAGAGTCAGGATTAAACATGGACCGGCCTCCTGCTGGTGCCAGAGTCAGGACTAAACATGGACTGGCCTCCTGCTGGTGCCAGAGTCAGGACTAAACATGGACCGGTCTCCTGCTGGTGCCAGAGTCAGGACTAAACATGGACCGGCCTCCTGCTGGTGCCAGAGTCAGGACTAAACATGGACCGGCCTCCTGCTGGTGCCAGAGTCGGGACTAAACATGGACCGGCCTCCTGCTGGTGCCAGAGTCAGGATTAAACATGGACCGGCCTCCTGCTGGTGCCAGAGTCAGGACTAAACATGGACCGGCCTCCTGCTGGTGCCAGAGTCAGGACTAAACATGGACCGGCCTCCTGCTGGTGCCCAGAGTCAGGACTAAACATGGACCTCTTGCTGGTGCCAGTCAGGACTAAACATGGACCGGCCTCCTGCTGGTGCCAGAGTCAGGACTAAACATGGGTCTCTTGCTGGTGCCAAAGTCAGGACTAAACATGGGCCTCTTGCTGGTGCCAGAGCCAGGACTAAACATGGGCCTCTTGCTGGTTGGTGCCCAGAGTCAGGACTAAACATGGGCCTCTTGCTGGTGCCAGAGCCAGGACTAAACATGGGCCTCTTGCTGGTGCCAGAGCCAGGTGCCAGAGTCAGGACTAAACATGGGCCTCTTGCTGGTGCCAGAGTCAGGACTGAACATAGGCCTCTTTCTGGTGCCAGGGTCAGGACTGAGCATGGGCCTCTTGCTGGTGCCAGAGTCAGGACTAAACATGGGCCTCTTGCTGGTGCCAGAGTAAGGACTAAACATGGGCCTCTTGCTGGTGCCAGAGTCAGGACTAAACATGGGCCTCTTGCTGGTGCCAGAGTCAGGACTAAACATGGGCCTCTTGCTGGTGCCAGAGTCAGGACTAAACATGGACCTCTTGCTGGTGCCAGTCAGGACTAAACATGGACCGGCCTCCTGCTGGTGCCAGAGTCAGGACTAAACATGGGTCTCTTGCTGGTGCCAAAGTCAGGACTAAACATGGGCCTCTTGCTGGTGCCAGAGCCAGGACTAAACATGGGCCTCTTGCTGGTTGGTGCCCAGAGTCAGGACTAAACATGGGCCTCTTGCTGGTGCCAGAGCCAGGACTAAACATGGGCCTCTTGCTGGTGCCAGAGCCAGGTGCCAGAGTCAGGACTAAACATGGGCCTCTTGCTGGTGCCAGAGTCAGGACTGAACATAGGCCTCTTTCTGGTGCCAGAGTCAGGACTGAACATGGGCCTCTTGCTGGTGCCAGAGTCAGGACTGAACATGGGCCTCTTGCTGGTGCCAGAGTCAGGACTAAACATGGGCCTCTTGCTGGTGCCAGAGTCAGGACTAAACATGGGCCTCTTGCTGGTGCCAGAGTCAGGACTGAACATTGGCCTCTTGCTGGTGCCAGAGTCAGGACTAAACATGGGCCTCTTGCTGGTGCCAGAGTCAGGACTGAACATGGGCCTCTTGCTGGTGCCAGAGTCAGGACTGAACATGGGCCTCTTGCTGGTGAAGTGAAAGGTGGATTTACTTCAGAAAAACCTCAGGCTCAGTCAACATGAAGTTCTAAATCTTTCTAACAACGTGATTTATTACGTGCAATTTATCACTTTCTCTCACGTCAATAACACTTTGAGTTATGACAATGTGTTCAACGTGAAAACATTAAAGAAAAACCTTTCCCGATTTATCTCTCTCCCCCTGCCTTCCCCTCTCTTCCTCTCTCCCCCCACTCTCTCTCCTTCTCTCCTTTCTCCCCCTCTCCTGTCGTCTCTCTCCCTCCCTCTTCCTCTCTCTTTCCCTCCCTCTCTCTCTCCCCTCTCTTTCTCTTCCTCCCTCCTCCCTAATCTCTCTCTTCCTCCCTCTCTCTCTTCCTCTCTCCCTCCCTCTCTCTCTCGTCCTCCCTCCTCTCTCCTCTCCTCTCCCTCTTCCTCTCTCCCTCCTCTCTCTTCCTCTCTCTCTCCCTCCTCTCTCTTCCTCTCTCTCTCTTCCTCTCTCTCTTCCTCTCTCTCTCCCTCCTCTCTCTTCCTCTCTCTCTCCCTCCTCTCTCTTCCTCTCCCTCTCCCTCCTCTCTCTCTTCCTCTCTCTCTCCCTCCTCTCTCTTCCTCTCTCTCTCCCTCCTCTCTCTTCCTCTCCCTCTCCCTCCTCTCTCTCTTCCTCTCTCTCTCCCTCCTCTCTCTTCCTCTCTCTCTCCCTCCTCTCTCTCCTCTCTCTCTCCCTCCTCTCTCTCCTCTCTCATCTCTCTCTCTCTCTTCTGTCAGACTCGCGGAGGCTGCACGGTGAGCGGAGCTCGCGACACAGGCTCGTGTTCACCGACGCACAGACACACGCGCACGCACGCGCAGAGGCGTCGGTGTGGAGGCGTCTGCCGTGAACCGTCGACTCATCTCGGGCGTGAAGACCTGACCCACGCGCGGATTTACCGTCAGCGCCGCGAGACATGCGCCGCCCTCTGATCGTGTCGCGTGGGAACCGTGTTCACTGAGCGCAAAGTGACTCAGATCCTCACGGGAGTCTCACGGCAAGACCCTCACGGTAAGACCCTCACGGCAAGACCCTCACGGCAAGACCCTCTCATGACACCGCGCGCCGGTCCTTTCGTCCCGTTTGTTTTCAGCTCGTCGGAAAAGAACGTGCCAGATTCACGAGTGGAAAAGTTTGAAGCCGCGACACGTCTCGCGCTGCACCGGGACATAACGGGCTCTTTGAGCGCGCGCGGCCAATGAAGGCGCGTATTCTTAATGAAAGTTCAACTGCAAAGTGAATCTGACCTGTGTGTGTGTGTGTGTGTGTGTCTTTCTCTGTGTGTGTGTGTGTGTGTGTGTGTGTCTTTCTCTGTGTGTGTGTGTGTTTGTGTGTGTCTGTGTGTGTGTGTGTGTGTGTGTGTGTCTCTGTGTGTGTGTGTGTGTTTGTGTGTGTCTGTGTGTGTGTGTGTGTGTGTGTGTGAGAGTGTGAGTGTGTATATGTGTCTGTGTGTGTGTGTGTGAGTTTGTGTGTGTGTTTGTCTCTGTCTCTCTCTGTGTGTACGTGTGTGTGTGCACGTGTGTGTGTACGTGTGTGTGTACGTACTTGTGTGTACGTACGTGGCTGACGTGTGTTAGCCGGTTCTTGGACGTTGTCGTGTGGACGTTGTCGTGCGTATATTGTCGCGTGGACATTGACCAAAACAAAAGGGCTTCGGCCAATGGGAGACGGGACTCGCGGACACACGGGATTCCTCTGTTTGGGTTGAAATAAAAGGCTTTGTGCACTTTTATGAAGCAAATGTGACTTTTATCCATGTTTTCTGCTGTTTCATTGGCTGTAGAGTTGTGTTTCAGACCAGTCCATGTTCAGTCTGTTGTGTGAACATGAAACGTAATAGAATCCTGTCACTTCCTGTTGAGAAGACTTGAGGCTGCAGCAGTTTTTCATGCACAAAAAGCTGTGGATTGTACATATCTGACCCGGACTGATGATATTTGTCTTTTAATGACCACATCACACAAAATACTCATACATCTTTATTAAACATTAAACATTGCCCACCTGCCCAGGCGCCCGCGAAAACCATACTTTAAAAATTCTATTACATCATCACTTTTATTTTCGTGGTCAATACCAGCAAGTTATACATCATTTTAAAGATTATTTTCTCAGCTAAATGAATATGTCATTGAATAATATGCCTCAAGAAGCAATTACCAAAAGTTTGTCTCAACTTTTCATCAAAATGTCTTACCTGTTTTGCAAATTATGACGGCCTCATCCACATTCAATCCTTCAGTAAGTGGACTCGTTCTGTCCGTAATAATCCACAGAAAAACAATATCCACTTGTGTTTTTCCTGAAGTTCGAAATGTTGTCAAGTAAACAAAGTTTTCTTCCGTCTATAACACATGACCTGTCTGACTTATAAGATGGTGTTTGGCATCGATCTTTTCTTCAGACTGTTAGCTACAGAATGAGACCATCCACCAAAGTGTTTGTTTTTTACAGCCTCCGGGGGGGGAAGCGCCGCTTCCGACACACGCGTTTATGTTGTTTACATCCACATAGCGTCAGCTTAAAATGATGTAGAACAGAATGATTTACAGATTATTCTAGCCAATGAACCAAGCTTTCGAACAGTGGGTGAGGTTTAGGAAAGAGCCAGAGCTTGTGTTTACAATTCAGATGCGTAAAGGCAGGAAAGAGCCGTTTTTTTCAGCATGAGGTGGCAAGACTTTACGCATCTCGTTTTCTGATTTTGTTAGACTTTTGGATGCGCATTTCGTTAGATATATGTATTATTATACCCATAGAATTTTTTTCTTTTTTTCTTTTTTTTTCACCTCTATGGGAAATTCATGGGTAAACTCATATTTACACATTTTCACATACACTGTTTTTAGCAGTTATAATGGGTATTAGTGGCCTACAAAACATCAAAATGTATGTTTTATTATCATAGAGGAGCTAAAATTGGCACAGTTGGCACATATTTGGATCACTTGTTCCGAATATACTTTTTGATACAAAAAGGTCAACAGCACCAAAATGCCTGTTCCTAGAGATCTGAAACTTTACACAGTTGTTGTCATGATAAACATCATGTACAGTGAACAGCATAAGCACACAATGAAGTATGTCATGCTCAGGACCTTTACAAATTGACAATATTCAAGCGAGACTAAAAAAAAGGATGTTTTGTTTATGTTTGGGCCTCTGTAGTGTGAGTTCTGAAGCCCTGACAGTGTTCATGTGCATCTGTGTGTTCATCTGCAGAAACTAGAAGGCCTAAGCTTTCTAATGATGCATCACACTTGCACGTGGAACGTAACATCCTCTTTTAATAAGCAATGCGAAAGAGGCGGATGTTAACAGGTTAAAGTATCGATACTTGCTGTATTTGAGCTGGCTTTAGTATCGATTAGTGTCTGGTTTTCAATATTTTTGATCGTCCTGAAGTTCTGAGCGCTCAAGCTTCAACTGCACGACAATAATGACTCAAACAAGTAACAACAAGTAAGAGAAACTTTCATGATACTTGTGAGTCTAACGACGTGATACGTCTGTGCGGTCACATGTTCAAATGATACGTCTGTGCGGTCACATGATACGTCTGTGCGGTCACATGTTCACATGATACATATGTGCGGTCACATGTTCACATGATACGTCTGTGCGGTCACATGTTCACACGATACGTCTGTGCGGTCACATGTTCACATGATACATATGTGCGGTCACATGTTCACACGATACGTCTGTGCGGTCATATGTTCACACGATACGTCTGTGCGGTCACATGTTCACATGATACGTCTGTGCGGTCACATGTTCACATGATACATCTGTGCGGTCACATGTTCACATGATACGTCTGTGCGGTCACATGATACGTCTCTGCGGTCACATGTTCACATGATACATCTGTGCGGTCACATGTTCACATGATACGTCTGTGCGGTCACATGATACGTCTGTGCGGTCACATGTTCACATGATACATCTGTGCGGTCACATGTTCACACAATACGTCTGTGCGGTCACATGTTCACATGATACGTCTGTGCGGTCACATGATACGTCTGTGCGGTCACATGATACGTCTGCGGTCACATGATACGTCTGTGCGGTCACATGTTCACATGATACATCTGTGCGGTCACATGTTCACATGATACGTCTGTGCGGTCACATGTTCACATGATACGTCTGTGCGGTCACATGATACGTCTGCGGTCACATGATACGTCTGTGCGGTCACATGTTCACATGATACATCTGTGCAGTCACATGTTCACATGATACATCTGTGCAGTCACATGTTCACATGATACGTCTGTGCGGTCACATGTTCACATGATACGTCTGTGCGGTCACATGTTCACATGATATGTCTGTGCGGTCACATGATTACGGTACGTAATAAAACAATTTGCTTGCTAAAACATTAGCTATTCTGTGCTAAAAAAAATATCATTTTTAGCTTCATTTTAAATACATAAAACTGTTTCAGTTGTTAGAGTTGCTCGACCTGTAGGGGGCGCTTTGATTGATCCACGCTCTGGCTTCAGTCCTTTGCGTGTGTCCGGACGGAGGCCCCCCGCAGGCAGCCCCCAGACCCCGCACGCCGCGACCCCATTTGCATGCACCAAAGCTCCGCCCGCTGCTACGCCCCCTGCCCCTCTCCATAATGGCCTCTGATCCGGAGCATAACTCAGACTCAATGGGCTCTCTGTGTGGGACAAAGCGTTAATGAAGACGATTCAGGACGCGCTGTAGTTCAGTGCGTTTCTGTGGTGTTTCTGTGGTGTTTGTGTCGCGTCCAGAGGCTCAGCTGCTCCACACCTTTGGCATTCGGACTGTTTGGATTTTGTCTGGCGTTTTTCTGACCTTTGTGGTAAATTAACCCTGGATGTCTGAAAAGCTCATGACAAACATGACATTCAGCTGTTTATTAAAGGGTTATTGTCCGTCAAAGGGCTACGATAATGGAAATTATGATAAAACAACTGTATAAACCCCTTTATAATAACTACACCTTAATTTGCCTTAACAACACCTTAATTCATGATGAACAAATGGGTTATTAAGCATGATTTAGACTTAGTAAGAACTTAATTAACGTTCAGGTTAGGTCTGGGGTTAGGAATTATGATAGATGATTATGTTAGAGTATTAGCTAAATAGTTAGAAAGATTGAATTTTGTTTAAAAAACGAGTTGTTCCTTATGATTTAAAGCGCCCCCTGCAGGCCGGACGACTCATTGAACTAAAATGCAGTTAAAATAAATATATTTAGATAATTCCACTTCCTGTTTGTAATTGATGACTTCGCAGTAGGAAATTACCCAGCAAACACTGGGGCAAAACTCATCTAATGTCACAAATGTTTTTATATGACAAATGAAAATATATGAGGGCGACTTAATGTTTAAAGAGTCAAAAAAGTTGTTTCTTTATGTAAATTCTGCATAAACTTTGACTGGAATGAGTGTCCCTGGTGTGATGTCACTTCCTGTCCCTGGTGTGATGTCATTTTCTACAGATTTTTCTGCGTTTTCTCCACAAATAACCGCTCGATTGGTGTAAAACTATCATCTATATGTACGACAGGTATAAACTGTGATAAAACATGTCTTAAACGCATCAGTTCAAGTTTAATTATCAGTAAAACTGATATCTCCAACATGAATATTTTGTGACAGAAATATCACCTCGACCACCTTTTGGTGGCATTTCTTTTACTATAAATGACAAACTCGATACTCAAATATTACCTCTTTTCAAAACAACATTCACAAATTCAAACTTTTGGTAGAATTTTGATCAAAACGTAGCAATTTTCACAGTTTCAAAGTCCAATATTCTGCTTTTAATGGCGCTCTATGGTTTCCTCAAGCACACGTACCTGCCGTTTTTATCCTTTTACTTTATTTGCACCGGTTTCGTGTCGTGAACTGGCAATCCGGCAAACGCTCCTCTTTGTTTTTAAAGCCCGTTCACCTTCATCCGCCGCCTGAAGCACAAGCAGCGTCCGAAAACCGACCCTTCTGCCTCTGGTCTAATAACGATGGATTTAAGGTCAAAGGGCTAAAATGTGTCTAATAGCGACAAAAATGCGCATAAAAAGGGCAAAAATGTGAATAAAAATGACAAAAACCAGAGTGAAAAGGGCTAAAATGTGTCTATTAGTGACAAAAACGTGAGTAAAAAGGGCTAAAATGTGTCTAATAGCGACAAAAATGTGCATAAAAAGGGCAAAAATGTGAATAAAAGTGACAAAAACGAGAGTGAAAAGGGCTAAAATGTGTCTATTAGTGACAAAAACGTGAGTAAAAAGGGCTAAAATGTGTCTAATAGCGACAAAAACGTGCTTCAATAGGGCAAAAATGTGAACAAAATTGACAAAAACGTGAGAAAAAAGGGCAAAAATGTGTCTAATGGCAACAAAATCATGCATAAAAAGGGCAAAAACTTGACTAAAAGCAACAAAAACGTGACTTATAGCAACAAAAACGTGACTAATAGCAACATAATGTGACTAAAAAGGGATGGATTTATGGTCGCGCTTGTTTACTCTCACGCTCTCATTTCCGAGACTCGGCGGCGCTTTATCGACGGCGATGAATCACGAGGAAGGTGCGCGCTTCAAAAACGCGGCCGTATTTCTGTCGAGGCCGGACAAAAATGCGACTGCGATTCCTCAAAACGACGCGACACAATGAACGATGTGAGGGGAAAATGCCGGCGAGTTGTTTCTGTTCTCGCACGCCGACTCGTCTGTGGAAAGAGGTTCAGCGGGAGGTCACGACGAGCAGAGGAACAGAGGTCATCGTTTTGGACATTTGGGAGTGAATCGTAAATTGATTGTGACGTTTCTGCGTTTGCGTTTGGGCTGCGAGCCATTATTTCAGGAGTGGACTTGTCAAACAATCCTTTCGGGTGCACGCTGGGACTTTTAAAACACATTTTTAATCATGTAAAGGTGGAAATAGAAGGAAATGTGGTGAACGAGACTTAAAGTAACAAAAACGTGACTGAAGTGGGCAAAGATGTGACTAAAAGCGACAAAAACGTGCATAAAAAGGGCAAAAGTGTGAATAAAAGTGACAAAAACGTGAGTAAAAGCTTTGAAAACGTGACTCAAATCGACGAAAACGTGACAAAAAGCAACAAAAATGTGACTTAAAGAGACAAAAACGTGACTAAAAGAGACAAAAACTTGACTAAAAGACAAAAACCTGACTACAACAAAACCGTGACTTAATGCAACAAAACCGTGACTAAAAGCAAAAAAAATGACTAATAGTGACAAAATGTGACTAAAAAGGGCAAAAATGTGACTTAGAGTTACAAAACCGTGACTTACAGCGACAAAAATCTGACTTAAAGCGACAATAACGTGAGTAATAGCGACATAATGTGACTAAAAAGGGCAAAAATTTGACTAAGAGCAAAAAAAAAATTAACTGAAAGTAACAAAAACATCACTAAAGCTGCATATTGAGACTTTTAAACGCATTTTTACAAAATAAATGTGGAAATAATCTTTGGCTAAGTCACTCCACGCGCCTCAAGGATGCGTCACTTGCGTTTTAGAATCCAGATCGGCCAGAAGTACGATTATCTTATTGATGAATAGCCCATAAAACAGTATCCAAGTACTTTTTGGTACAAACACTAACACGTTTACTGCTGCTGTCCCGTTTTGGGCGTGTCTTTGATTGACGGCAGCGTGCGGAGGAAGTGGAGCGAATGAATCAAATGTAACGCCCGCGCAGATCGTATTAGAACAGCGGCCAGTTGTATTCACGTTGGGCACGTTTGGACTGCGCCGATCGTCCAGACCGGTTCAGCGAGTAACCGTCGGCAACACAAACGTAACTAAAGTGTTCTCTGTGAATTAAATCTAAATCGTACTGGAATTATACTTTTTAACGATGAGGCCGATGTCAGCGATTGACAAAAAGACATCTGGTGATTCCAAGTGTGTGTGTGAGACTGAAGGCAACAATTGTGTGACTGAAAAGTGGCAAAAACTTGCCTAAAAGCTACAACAGTGTGACTGTAAATGACAAAAACGTGTATAAAAGCAACAAAAATGTGATTAAAACGGATAAAATGTGATTAAAAGCTACAAAAATGTGACTACTATTGACAAAAATGCGATTAAAACTGACAAAAACGTGATTAAAAGCAACAAAAATGTGATTAAAACGGATACAAATTTGATTAAAAGCTCAAAAAATGTGACTACTATTGACAAAAATGTGATTAAAACTGACAAAAACATGATTAAAAGCAACAAAAATGTGATTAAAACGGATACAAATTTGATTAAAAGCTCAAAAAATGTGACTACTATTGACAAAAATGTGATTAAAACTGACAAAATGTAATTGAAAGCAACAAAATCCTGACCATAAATGGCAAAAACTTGACTAAAACCGCAACAGAATTATACTTTTTAATTATGAGTTCGATCCCAGTAATTCACAAAAACAAGTTTAGTAATTCCAGTGTATGTGAGGGGCGTGGCTAAAGCGAGCGTGCACAGGACCAGTTTTGCTTCAGTTCTTTGACTTCTCTCAAATACTCTACGCCGCGTTTGAACCTCTCTTTATGTCATGCTATTGCTAATGCTAATGTAAGACGCATTATGACTTGGAAATATCAAATTTTAGAGTGCCGTGCGGCCATAAACAGGAAACGGCTGATGCTAACGCGCTTTGCTAGATTCGTGTTAGCATCAGCGGAAACACAGCGCTTAAGCACGAGATCAAGTCAGAGCTTGTTGAGAAATGATTATTTTGTGTTTCTATGTGCTTTTTGCCGTCTTATTCCGTGTTTTCTCTCGTCCAATCGTCTGGCTGCGGCGCTAAGACACGTTGTGACTAAAGCTTACGCGAGCCCGACCGTTGTGGAAGCTATGCTACTATAATATCCTCCTCAGACCCTTTAAACGAGCCTCAAAAACAGCGTTCTCTTCTCGCCGATCGTATTAAAATCGCCTTCGTGCGCCGTCGTCTCGCCTCTTGTGGGGTCATTTCCGTCTCCGCCGATTCCCCCCGACACCGCAGCATCTTTACACACGCTCTTCGTTATCGTGGCGTAAACGTCCTGACCCCCGTTTGACCCCGCCCTCTGAGACGCCGCCGGCATTTCTGCTTTTCACCTCGTCTTTGGGTTTTCTGTGTTTCTCAAATGAAGCGCTTTGACCCGTTCTCACTCTTTCCTCTTTCGCTTCTCTCTCTCTCTCTCTCTCTCTCTCTCTCTCCCTCTCCCTCTCCCCCCCCCTCTCTCTCTCTCTCTCTCTCTCTCCCTCTCCCCCCTCTCTCTCTCTCTCTCTCCCTCTCCCCCCTCTCTCTCTCTCTCTCTCTCTCTCTCTCGCTCTCCCCCTCTCTCTCTCTCTCTCTCTCTCTCTCTCTCGCTCTCCCCCTCTCTCTCTCTCTCTCTCTCTCTCTCTCTCTCTCTCCCCCTCTCTCTCTCTCTCTCTCTCTCTCTCCCTCTCCCCCCTCTCTCTCTCTCTCTCTCTCTCTCCCTCTCCCCCTCTCTCTCTCTCTCTCTCTCTCTCTCTCTCCCTCTCTCTCTCGCTCTCTCTCTCTGGGGGACACTGTTTTACACACTCTCTGACGGGGCCCGGTGACCCCGACGACATGCGATCCCCACACGTTTCACTTTCACGAGCGTTTGACCTCGTTGCTATGGCGACTTTGCCCCTTGTTTACAATCTGGTTGCTAAGTAACAGCTGCGGAATTACCTCCATGTCATATTTAATGTACACGTCAAACCAGGAAGTGACATTATAGACGTCACCAAAATTTCCAAACGGGAGAAAAAGACGGTAAAATATATCTTGTTTGTTTTCCCTTTGTTTGGAGCCCTAAAACAGCAATAATCAATAAATTGGGCAAAAACAAAACACATTGCGGCGAGACACTGCAGGAAAATGGGAAAACATAACTAAAATGACAAGATATCACAAATGTAAAAGCTTTTTTGTAATTGAATCAAGCGTTTTTCCAAAAATGTGCCAAATTGCAAAATTTTTAGATAATTTTTTAGATCCATTTTTTGATAAGTTTTTAGATAAATTTTTAGATAATTTTTGGGATAAATCTTTAGATACATTTTTAGATAACATTTTGGATACATTTTTTGATAGATTTTTTGATAGATTGTTTAGATACATTTTTAGATACATTTTTTGAGAATATTTTGGATACATTTTTGGATACATTTTTGGATACATTTTTGGATACATTTTTGGATACATTTTTGGATAGCGGCAGGTTTAAGTTCTAGGATAATACTGATCCGCTCATCACTTCCTGGAACATTGCACCAAAGAGTACAAACCCTTTCTCGGCGTCTCTTACAGAGTTATTTTGGCCCCGGTCGGTCGCCTGAGCCAAGAAACGGCGAGCGCGGTAGAACGTGCGCCTCCGCAATCCCGTTTGCGAGCGACTTTTGAGTCATCCATCTGTGCGCTTCACTCCGAGGTGGGAAACTTGGCACGGAGAGGGCGCTTTGAGCGGAGGATGGATACAACGGAGAAAGAAGCGCGCCGCCGCCGAGCTTGCTCCCGACAAGAAGTCCAAACTGGGATTCGGTTTCGTTATGTAATCCGGCAACCATGGCAACCTGAAAATACTACAGCTGCTGGAGTAGATCTGTGTCTGTGTCTCTAATAACAAGGCCCAGGCGGTGGTGCGAAAAGGCACATGGCACAGAGTCGTTTTTGTGACTGTTTTGTGCGAAAAAAACACTTTGTTTCACCAGATTTAGAATTTTAAGTGCAAAAGTCTGAATTTTTGACATGTTTGAATTGTTTTCATTCTTGGTTTTAGTTGTTGTGTTTTTCTCAGTTTAAAAATTCAGAAGGAAAATTTTGTTTTCTAAATAAAATTTAAATGAATCCAGAGAGTAAAATTTGCAGCAAAAAAATTCAAGATGTTTTGGTTTTATAAACAGAAAAATTTACTCAAAATGTTACTGAAAAATCCTGGTTTAGTCCTGGTTTTGCCCTGGTTTAGTCCCGGTTTAGTCCCGGTTTGGTCCCGGTTTAGCCCTGGTTTAGCCCCGGTTTAGCCCTGGTTTAGCCCTGGTTTAGCCCCGGTTTAGCCCCGGCTTGGACCCGGTTTAGTCCCGGTTCAGCCCCGGTTTAGCCCCGGTTTTGTCCCGGTTTAGCCCTAGTTTAGCCCTGGTTTAGCCCTTCTGTCCGGGTGCTTTCCGGCTCAGTGAGAATAACATTACTGCGCTTGAATAATCGCGTCGTCATAATTATGTAAATATTTGCTTTGGCTGAAACCGGACTCGACTTTTTGTCTCAAGCGTTTGACTTTATTTTGCCGCGAGGTCGATGTCGAGGTCGATGTCAGTAAATCTATAAAGGACGCATCCGGTAATGAGACACTGTAATGAGACACTGTAACGAGACACTGTAATGAGACACTGTAACGAGACACGGTAACGAGACACTGTAACGAGACACGATAACGAGACACGGTGACGAGACACGTAACGAGACACGATAACGAGACACGGTGACGAGACACGGTAACGAGACACGATAACGAGACACGGTAACGAGACACGGTAACGAGACACGGTAACGAGACACGGTAACGAGACACGGTAATGGGACACTGTAACGATACACGGTAACGAGACACGGTAACGAGACACAATAACGAGACACGATGACGAGACACGATAACGAGACACGGTAATGAGACACGATAACGAGACACGGTGACGAGACACGATAACGAGACACGATAACGAGACACGGTAATGAGACACTGTAACGATACACGGTAACGAGACACGGTAACGAGACACAATAACGAGACACGATGACGAGACACGATAACGAGACACGGTAATGAGACACGATAACGAGACACGGTGACGAGACACGATAACGAGACACGATAACGAGACACGGTAATGAGACACGGTAATGGTGAAGTGATGTGTCCAGAAAGCCTTCACCTTCCAAACCCCGCACACGTGCCGCCCTCCCCCGCACCTGTGCCGCCCTCCCGCACACGTGCCACCCTCCCCCACACATGCCGCCCTCCCGCACACGTGCCGCCCTCCCGCACATGTGCCGCCCTCACACACACGTGCTGCCGCCCTCCCGCACACATGCCGCCCTCCCGCACACGTGCCGCCCTCCCGCACATGTGCCGCCCTCACACACACGTGCTGCCGCCCTCCCGCACACATGCCACCCTCCCCCACAAGTGCCGCCCTCCCCCACACGTGCCGCCCTCCCCTACACGTGCCGCTCTCCCCCACCTGTGCCGCCCTCCCGCACCTGTGCCGCCCTCCCGCACACGTGCCGCCCTCCCGCACACGTGCCGCCCTCCCCCACACGTGCCGCCCTCCCGCACCTGTGCCGCCCTCCCGCACCTGTGCCGCCCTCCCGCACACGTGCCGCCCTCCCCCACACGTGCCGCCCTCCCGCACCTGTGCCGCCCTCCCGCACACGTGCCGCCCTCCCCCACACGTGCCGCCCTCCCGCACCTGTGCCGCCCTCCCGCACACATGCCGCCCTCCCGCACACGTGCCGCCCTCCCGCACATGTGCCGCCCTCACACACACGTGCTGCCGCCCTCCCGCACACATGCCGCCCTCCCCCACAAGTGCCGCCCTCCCCCACACGTGCCGCCATCCCCTACACGTGCCACCCTCCCCCACACGTGCCGCCCTCCCGCACCTGTGCCGCCCTCCCGCACACGTGCCGCCCTCCCGCACACGTGCCGCCCTCCCCCACACGTGCCGCCCTCCCGCACCTGTGCCGCCCTCCCGCACCTGTGCCGCACTCCCGCACACGTGCCGCCCTCCCCTACACGTGCCGCCCTCCCGCATCTGTGCCGCCCTCCCGCACACGTGCCGCCCTCCCGCACACGTGCCGCCCTCCCGCACATGTGCCGCCCTCACACACACGTGCTGCCGCCCTCCCGCACACATGCCGCCCTCCCCCACAAGTGCCGCCCTCCCCCACAAGTGCCGCCATCCCCTACACGTGCCGCCCTCCCCCACACGTGCCGCCCTCCCGCACCTGTGCCGCCCTCCCGCACACGTGCCGCCCTCCCGCACACGTGCCGCCCTCCCCCACACGTGCCGCCCTCCCGCACCTGTGCCGCCCTCCCGCACCTGTGCCGCACTCCCGCACACGTGCCGCCCTCCCCTACACGTGCCGCCCTCCCGCATCTGTGCCGCCCTCCCGCACACGTGCCGCCCTCCCGCACCTGTGCCGCCCTCCCGCACACGTGCCGCCCTCCCCCACACGTGCCGCCCTCCCGCACCTGTGCCGCCCTCCCCCACACGTGCCACCCTCCCACACCTGTGCCGCCCTCCCGCACATGTGCCGCCCTCACGCACACATGCTGCCGCCCTCCCCCACAGATGCCGCCCTCCCCCACACGTGCCGCCCTCCCGCACATGTGCCGCCCTCCCGCACACGTGCCGCCCTCCCCCACACGTGCCGCCCTCCCGCACCTGTGCCCCCCTCCCGCACATGTGCTGCCCCCCCGTCCTCTCCGGCACATTCTTCAGGCTCGGGGCGGTCTCGGTCTCGGTCTCGGACCTCAGACCTAAACAAAGTCCTGGACTAACCTCCAGACTGAAACATCAACATTTATCTGCGTTTAGCGTCGGAGCGAGGAATGTGCCGCCGCGGTGCCACCTGCAACTGCCCGCCGCATTCCTCCGTCCCTCGAGTCGTCTGGACCTTTTACTTTTAGGCCTTTTTGCAATCCAAACAACAAATCGATCAATCGCAAGAGTAGTATCTGGACTAATTGATCCGTGTAATTGATCTGTTCATGCGTCAGGTCGATGATGTCGAACCCTCTTCTCGTGTTCTCGTCCTGTTCACGAGCTCGTCTTCTCTGAGCCTCACAAAGACACTCGCTTTACACTTTACACTTGTGACGTCAGCTTTTATTTTGAAGTTACATTTTATTCTCCCAAATTTGGACAAATTAAACGCAGAACACGTAACACAGACCTTTTGTATAAACTGGTTAGTCCTGGTTTAAGTATTTGTATAAACTGGTTAGATCTGGTTTAGTCCTGTTTAATCTGTGTTTAGACCTGGTTTACACGTGTATTTAGTCCTACTTGCCTTTTGTATAAACTGGTTAGACCTGGTTTAAGTCTTTGCATAAACGGGTAAGATCTGGTTTGGTGCTAGTTTAGTTTTTGTATAAACTGGTCTGTTCTGGTTTAGTCCTGTTTAATTCGTGTTTAGGTTCTGGTGTTTCATTGAGATGGATCTGTCCTTCTTCTGATGAAGGTCGCTTTGATGGCGTCGTGCGCTCTCAGAGTAATGGAGACGTACGCGCCCCGTTTCCACGCTCGCCGCCGCCGCCGCCGCTGGAGAGGAATGCAAACGATTGAGCGCCGGCTCAATCTGGAAAATGAACCGACTCCATCGTGTCACATCCATCAGAGGCTTTGGGAACGTAAAATCGATACGGCAGTTATGATGAATAATGCTTCTGCGAGCGCTCGGAGTCGATGAAGAGCGGCGCGGTTCTCTCGCACACAGACGGCAGCGCGGGCAGTGGCGGCCTTCGCCCACTAACCCGAAGGTCGTGGTTCGGTTTCCAGCTCGGTCCTTTTATGTGTTTTGGTCATGTGACTTATCTGTGGTCACGTGTCGCAGACGTCACATGACGATGTCGCCTCTCGCTGTTTGAGAGTCGTGGAGAACAGAGCGTAAAAGTGAACATGAAGAGGGTTGTCCACACGCCCGCTGCACCGGACACGCCCGCTGCACCGGACACGCCCGCTGCACCGGACACGCCCGCTGCACCGGACACGCCCTCTGCATCGGACACGCCCGCTGCACCGGACACGCCCGCTGCACCGGACACGCCCGCTGCACCGGACACGCCCGCTGCACCGGACACGCCCTCTGCACTGGACACGCCCTCTGTACCGTACACGCCCTCTGCTCCGGACACGCCTTCATAGCTTTGTGTTTGATCCTGAAATATAACACCTGGACAGTTGGAAATGAGGCTCCTTAAAACGTTTATTAGCACAGCCGCTAGCATTAGCCGGCTGCTAACGGCCTGAAAGGAACAGCTCAGTCTGGAGTGACCTCTGTCCCTCCTGACCACAGTCACTCTGGACAAACGGGGTCTTTGGGGGCGTGACAGAAGAGAAAGAATCCTTTGTTTTCAGACTTTTCGTCGCAGAGCCCACAGTGAACATGCAGCTTTTGTCCTCAAGAGGGCAGCAGAGTGCGTGACATGACTTGGGACACGTGAACAGAGCTCTCGCAGTTGTTACGTTATCCCAGCATGCACCAGCAAACTCCACACTGGCAGTGATGGACAGAATTCACATTGAACTAACGACTTGGGCTCAGTTTGTGAGATTGTGGCTCATTTTTGCGCAGCGGGATTTACAAAAGACCATGTGCCGAAGAAAGCCTTATACTGAATTTAAAAACTGCAGATCCACGAGAGAAGTGGGTATTTGAAACTAAACGGTAAAGTCGACCACTAAAATTGTCGTTAGTTGCAGCCCTTGTACTCAGTATGATGTAACTAAATACATTTTATTCTCCCCAACACTTGAGGAACAAAACTGACGACCTTTTCGCTGTGAGGTAGAAACACTAAATACACTAAATACACTTGTACACTCTTGTCATTTCTCTGTTTTGTGCAGGGAGCCAGCAGTCCTGGTTTAGTCCTGGTTTAGAGCTGGTTTAGACCTTCTTTAGACCTGGTTTAGTCCTGGTTTAGACCTGGTTTAGACCATGTTTAGTCCTGGTTTAGACCTGGTTTAGACCTGGTTTAGTCCTGGTTTAGACCATGTTTAGTCCTGGTTTAGACCTGGTTTAGACCTGGTTTACTCCTGGTTTAGACCTGGTTTAGTCCTGGTTTAGACCTGGTTTAGACCTGGTTTAGTCCTGGTTTAGTCCTGGTTTAAACCTGGTTTAAACCTGGTTTAGACCTGGTTTACTCCTGGTTTAGACCTGGTTTACTCCTGGTTTAGACCTGGTTTAGTCCTGGTTTAGACCTGGTTTAGACCTGGTTTAGTCCTGGTTTAGTCCTGGTTTAAACCTGGTTTAAACCTGGTTTAGACCTGGTTTAGTCCTGGTTTAGACCATGTTTAGTCCTGGTTTAGACCTGGTTTAGACCTGGTTTACTCCTGGTTTAGACCTGGTTTAGTCCTGGTTTAGACCTGGTGTAGACCTGGTTTAGTCCTGGTTTAGTCCTGGTTTAAACCTGGTTTAAACCTGGTTTAGTCCTAGTTTGGACCTGGTTTAGTCCCAGTTGATCCCGGCCATCATAATCTCCGCTCTTCTTCTCTTGCACTAGTTTTCCACACGTTATTTAAAAAGTCCGTTCTCTTTGGTCGCTTCCATTCTGTCATTTGTGGCGCTCAGTGGCTGTGGTCATTAAATATTGACCCAAACGTGTGGCGTTCTCTGCTGCACAGATGTGTCGTACAGAGCCAGAGGGAAGTGTTTTATATTCAGCGTTACCTTTGCTTTTGTTCTCGCCCTTTAAACTCGCTCCCTTTGTTTTTGGCGTCTCATGTTTTAGAACTTTAAATAATGTGTGCACTTTGTTACATCACTCTTTGATTTTGGTGTTAGCGCTCCATCTACTGGCAGCAGAGGGAATTACCACGGGGAAATGAACAAAAGCTAGCTTGCCCCTGCCCTGACATGCTAAACCGCGTGTTTTTGTGATGCTCAGAGAAGATGAGCTCAAAAAGGGGATTAAACGAGTGCAAATGAAGCTAAACGCAGCTCCAGCCGTGTTTGATGATGGACAGTTAGAAAACGCTTCAAAATGTCGCCATAATCCGTCAATCAAAACGAGCAACATTTGCGTAATATGTGTCCTTTAAAGGTTAGGGTTAATTGCATAATATGTGTCCTTTAAAGGGGCACGTTGTAACATTTCGGGTGGAGGGTTTGGCGCCCGCTCGTCTCCACGGAGGCGCTATGGCTTTGATTGTTCCGGAGCGTGTTATTTTACTGGCCTATCTCCATGGAGGTCAGATCTGCGGAGAGGCGAGTCCGCTCACAGGAAGAAAGAGGGTTTATTTAGCAAAAGAAGCGTCGGAAAAGTCATCAATTTACTTGTGTTTCAAAAGCCAAATCTTTTTTAGTGAAATCAACATATGATTCCGTCTGTTTTTGTTGACACAGGCAATATATTAAAAGGTAGTTAATTATGTGAAAATATGAATATGTAGTTTATCATTTATAGTAAAAACAAAAAATTGCTACAAAAAGATCTGATTAAAAATACATCACAAATATTTAAATATGTTGTAAACTTTCCAAAAATAATTCATAATATTTAAATTAATTGTATATTCATGATTCATTAATTTTCTACCGCTTTATCCCGTTAGGGGTCGCGGGTGACTGGAGCCTATCCCAGTGGCTTTGGGCCTGAGGCGGGGCACAACCTGGACAGTGGCCAACTTGTCGCATTCTATATTTAACTAATTATAATTAAACCTCAATGAATGCGTTTAAAGACACGTTTTAACACATTTCTGTTGTTGTGACTGTTAGAAACGTTCAGTGAGATGTAATTTTTGTCCAACACATTACAGTTATTAATGATATAAATAGAGTATTATCTAAAGGAAAATAAATAAAACTGTATTTGTTGTTATAGTTACAGAGCTTGACCGCAAATGGTAAACGACTATTGATTGGAGAGAGGACTGAACGATCCAGATCCACTTTATTTACATATTTTACACATTTTATAAACAGAAGCGTTTCCAGAGTGCTCCACAGACATGACAAAACCGAAGCCAAAGATAGTAATAAGTGCCCAGTTTGACCTTGCACGTCATAAAACAATAAATCCGGTCGAATCAAATCCAGGCTAAATAATGAAACCGTCAAATAAATGCAAATATAAAGCACAGCAACGGACGGGACTCGGTTTCCGCAGTGTCTTCCTCGATCTTCCTCGACTTGCGTGTCGTTCTGAGCGTTTCTGTCTTTAGATAATAAGTTACACGCAGACACATAAATGCATAATGGATGAGCTGCTGCTGCTGCTGCTCCTGCCGCTCAAAAGTTGACTGATTTTATTCAAATGAAGACAACGCGACTGTTGAATAAAACACGGCATGAGCTCCGTCCCAGAAGAAGCAGTGGAAACCAGAGCAGTAGAAGAAAGGCTTTAAATACTATATCAACTTATTGTTCCGTGTATTTACAGCCGGAAGAATAGTTTTGATAGTTGTATTTTCTAATAAACGCGTGAACAGACGTGCAGATTTGGAACCGGTGGATGTTTTTTTGTGATGAATCAGTAGCAGTCTCCACACTAGATTGAAATCACCCTGTGTTTATCATCTAACGAGAAGCAATGTGAGGAAGTTATGGGAAAAAAAGTATTTATAAAGTTCTCATTGTCAGTGTTTGGGGTCGTAAGCTAAAATCGGCTAAAATAACAGAACAATGATACAATTTCCCTGTGACTATAATAAACCACCGTTCAGACACTGATTTATTTAGACACTGATTTATAATAAGTACACGTTTTCCTGCCTTAGTAAAGCATAGATCAAGGACTTAATTCTAAGTGAACAAACGGTTATTCGGTTCCACTGGGCGAAAAAGGACAAAGAAAGAATAAAGTTCTTTCTTTCTGGTTTCTCGGCTTTAGAAATCCACTTCACTGAGTAAACACAAGACAAACAACAAACAACGCCGACACCAGACAGTACGTTTTAACTTTAGCCCTCTTATTTATTAAACAATATTATTTTTGTTTTATTTTCTTTTATTTATTTATTTTTAATTTTATTTTTTTAATTAAAAAAAAATAATTTTAATTTTAATTTATTTATTTATTGCCTTGACATTATTTATGTATTACTTTACTTGACCTTATTTTATTTATTTATTACTTGACTTGACCTCATTTTATTTATTCAAGCAACATTAAAAGTGACGTTTTTCAAAGCACAAAACACATTCTTGCGCTTCTACTCGAGTATTTCCGTATAATGGCCTCCACACGGTTTTTCCTGACGACGTCTTGAGCCTCGATCAATAATTCAAAGAGCGATTGTTTTAATGACGGCGCAGAGGCACTAAAAGGGTCCAGAGGAAGCAGGGCAAATTTCAATCCTGAATAAAAGATCAGACCGCGAGGCCTGAGTGAGGTTTTCCCAGCGGCGCAGCAGCAAAACACCCAAGGGCAAAGGTCACAGCGATGCAAGGGCGCAGTATGTCACACAAGTGTCGACGGAGCAGTATTCGCCGGAGCAGAAAAATCACAACAAGAAAACGATGAAAAAGACATTTGTGATTTTCCACATTCAGTCGGAATCAGCCTCGATTTAGTCTCTGTTTTGTTTCTATGTCTGATTTTATTTATGTGGAGCTGAACCGTTTTGTTACATATCGACAGTTCCATTGGCGACTTAAGTTTTGGTTTTGGGATGAACTGTGATAAGAACCTCATTCATTTCAGGACAATTTCTCCCTTTAGTTCTGTTTTTTTGGCTCTTTTAACGTTGTTGAGAGCCCGCGCAGGACAAACATCCCTTATGTGTCTGGACTGTCTGAAAAACAACTAAGATGCCGACAGAAAAACAGAGCAATGTAGTTTATTCTGTCCAAAGCGGTGAAGAAAGATGTAAAGAGCGCCACCTGGTGAGACTAAACAGCCACTGCACCAGAGGCTTTATCAGCACAGAAGACACTGGAGTTCAGGACCACAGAGCGACGTGCATCTTCTCACAAACATAACTCAGACAAACATAACTCACACAAACGTAACTCACACAAACATAACTTACACAAACATAACTCACACAAACATAACTCACACAAACGTAACTCACACAAACGTAACTCCCACAAACATAACTCACACAAACGTAACTCACACAAACGTAACTCACACAAACGTAACTCACACAAACGTAACTCCCACAAACATAACTCACACAAACATAACTCACACAAACATAACTCCACACAAACATAACTCACACAAACATAACTCACACAAACATAACTCCACACAAACATAACTCACACAAACATAACTCACACAAACATAACTCACACAAACATAACACAAACGTAACTCACACAAACATAACTCACACAAACATAACTCACACAAACATAACTCACACAAACGTAACTCCCACAAACATAACTCACACAAACATAACTCCACACAAACATAACTCACACAAACATAACTCACACAAACATAACTCACACAAACATAACTCACACAAACATAACTCACACAAACATAACTCCACACAAACATAACACAAACGTAACTCACACAAACATAACTCGCACAAACATAACTCACACAAACGTAACTCACACAAACATAACTCGCACAAACATAACTCACACAAACGTAACTCCACACAAACATAACTCACACAAACATAACTCACACAAACATAACTCACACAAACATAACTCCACACAAACATAACTCCACACAAACATAACACAAACATAACTCACACAAACATAACTCCACACAAACATAACTCCCACAAACATAACTCCCACAAACATAACTCACAAACATAACTCACACAAACATAACTCCACACAAACATAACTCACACAAACATAACTCACACAAACATAACTCAACACAAATATAACTCACACAAACATAACTCACACAAACATAACTCCACACAAACATAACTCACACAAACATAACTCACACAAACATAACTCACACAAACATAACTCACACAAACATAACTCCACACAAACATAACTCACACAAACATAACTCACACAAACATAACTCACACAAACATAACTCCACACAAATATGCCAATAACTATTGGCAATTGGCATGAGGCCATATTATCTGCCCCGGGAGTTCTCACATGTGATTTTGATCGCAGTCTATGTGGCCCCGTCTGCCAATGCTGAAAATGCTTGTGAAGCACTGCTCTCCTGCACTTGTAGGCTGCAAACACAGCATCCACAGGCTCTCTTCCTCATCTCTGGTGACTTTAACCACGCTTCTCCCTCTTCTGTTCTACCAACATACACCCAGTATGTTACCTGCCCCACCAGAGACAATAGAACATTGGACTTGTTTTTTGCCAACACCAAAGAGGCTTATTCTTCTTCCCCCCTCCCCTGGGCAGCTCGGACCACAACCTTGTACATCTGAGGCCTGTGTATGAACCCATCGTGCGCAGGCAGCCTGTGGTGTCCCGTGAGGTGAGGATGTGGTCTGCTGAGAGCGAGGAGGCTCTGAGGGACTGCTTCAGCACCACTGTCTGGACTGAGCTTTATGACCCACATGGGGAGGACATCAACACCATCACAGAGTGCATCACGGACTACATCAACTTCTGTTTTGAGAACATTGTTCCCTCCCGGACGGTGCAGTGTTTCCCAAACAACAAGCCATGGATTAACCGTGAACTGAAGGCTCTGCTGAAGGAGAAGAAGAGAGCCTTCAGGTCAGGGAACAAGGAGGAGCTGAGGACTGTGCAGAAGGAGCTGAGGAGGAAGATCAGGCAGGCTGAGGCCGGCTACAAGAGGAGGATGGAGGAGCAGCTGCAGCAAAAGAACATTCAGGGAGTGTGGAGGAGCCTGAAAACCATCTCGGGCTTCAAAATCCCCCCTGCCCAGACAGAGGGGGATCTACAGTGGGTGAATGATTTAAATGATCACTTCTTGAGGTTTGATCGGTCACCCGCCCCTCCCCCTGCACAGCTGCATGCTCCCTCTTCCACAGCTGGACAATGTCCTGCATCTGTTCCTCTTCGCTTATCTGCCCCGGACCATCAGCTCCCCACTTCGCCTGGACTCACCCATCCCCCCAGCACACGGTCCCCCTGCCAACCACTGACTGTCACAGTGGCACAGGTGAGGAGTGAGCTGAAGAGGATTAAAGTGAGGAAGGCAGCAGGACCTGATGGCATCAGCCCCAGGCTCCTTAAGTCCTGCGCAGATGAACTGTGTGGAGTTATGGAGCATGTCTTCAACATGAGCCTGAAGCTGAGGGTGGTACCACAGGTCTGGAAGACCTCCTGTCTGGTACCTGTGCCCAAGACACCGCGCGCCAAAGACCTCAACAGCTTCAGGCCAGTGGCTCTCACGTCCCACCTGATGAAGACACTGGAGCGGCTAGTCCTGGACCACCTCCGCTCCACCGTGAGCTCAGCCATGGACCCGCTGCAGTTTGCATATCGGTCTGGCATCGGAGTGGAGGACGCCGTCATCTCCCTGCTGCACCGCTCTCTCTCTCACATGGAAAAGCCTGGGAGCTCTGTGAGGATTCTGTTCTTCGATCTTTCCAGCGCCTTCAACACCATCCAGCCGCTGCTCCTGAGGGACAAGCTGGAGACGGCTGGTGTGGCAGAGTGGATCCTGGACTACCTCACAGACCGACCCCAGTTTGTGAGAGCCCGGAACTGTGTGTCTGACACTCGGACCTGCAGTGTGGGGGCGCCCCAGGGCACTGTCCTCGCGCCCTTTCTCTTCACCCTTTACACTGCAGACTTCAGACATGACACGGACAGCTGTGTCCTGCAGAAGTTCTCTGACGACTCTGCCATCATCGGACTCATCACGGACGACGATGACGCGGAGTACAGAGGACTGGCGCAGGACTTTGTGGACTGGTGTCAGCGGAACCACCTCCTCATCAACGCGGGGAAGACCAAGGAGATGGTGGTGGATTTCCGCAGACGCCACCCCACTGCCCCCTCACCAGTGAACATCCAGGGACGGGACATTGAGAGAGTGGACTCATACAAGTACCTGGGTGTTCATCTGAACCACAAACTGGACTGGACTCATAACACAGACGCACTGTACAGGAAGAGCCAGAGTCGGCTCTACCTCCTGAGGGGACTCAGGTCTTTTGGAGTGACAGGGCCACTCCTGAAGACCTTCTATGACTCTGTGGTGGCACCAGTGGCAACTGTTGTTGTGATTTTGGGCCTTACAAAAATAAATTGATTTGATTTGATTTGACCAGCCCTCCTGTATGGTGTGGCCTGCTGGAGCAGCAGCATCACAGAGAGGGAGAGGAAGAGGCTGGACAGAGTCATCAAGAAGTCCAGCTCCGTCCTGGGCTGTGCTCTGGACTCGGTGCAGGAGGTGGGGGACAGGAGGGTCCTGGCTAGATTCACATCTATGCTGGACCATGAGTGTCACCCCCTGCAGGACACTCTCTCCGCTCTGGAGAGCAGCTTCAGTGAGAGACTGATCCACCCTCGATGTGTGAAGGAAAGGTTCCGTAGGTCTTTCCTTCCTGCTGCTGTCAGACTTTATAACAAAAACTGTTAGTACTGAACACTCGTAATACTGACCTAACCTAATACTGATGTGCAATTCTGTCATATGTGCAATTGCTGTTGGAATTCATGTGCAATTCATGTGCAATTACTGTGAAATTCATGTGCAATCTATGTGCTGTCGTGACACATATTCATGTGCAATTACTGTCGTGATCACATGCAATGGTATTTATTTATTTATTTGTCTATGGGAGTTTTTATTTATTTATACGAGATCTTCTACTGAAAGTGTTTTTCTGTATCTACCTGCGTTGCACCAATGAAATTTCCCCATGTGGGACAATAAAGGAATATCTTATCTTATCTTATTATAACTCCACACAAACATAACTCACACAAACATAACTCACACAAACATAACTCACACAAACATAACTCACACAAACGTAACACAAACGTAACTCCACGTTTTGCTCAGGACATTCATTTCACGCTCCGGTCGCTTCATTTGGTTCGTTACGTCCGAACAAACCCAGCGTTTCCGTTTGATTTCCCTCATTAAAACATACATGTGGATTATTAAGCCGTTTCTGGAGGTTAAAGTGATGGATCAGAGGGGGAATTGAAAATGACACGGAAACATCTTTGCTCATGGGTAAATTATACGAGCAGCCGCGTGCGAAAGCTTGTAAAGTTAAGTAGATGTCACTGAGATGATTAATGTTTTTATGTAGAACGAAAAGCAAAGATAAAATAGAAATAAAAGATAACATAAGCACATTAACATGATAACAAATATGAATACATTTTTATTCATAATACGTAACGCTAAGATGTCAGATTTATGTCCCATTTTTGCTAAACTTAACCTGGTCCGTCCGTCTTAGTCTTGGTAAATTGTGTATTTTTTTTATGTATTATGTACTCAAATAAACAGATGCCTAGAAAAATACTAAATCCTAATTTTATGAAGATTTTTTGAAACGTCAGTAATGCAAAAGGTCATTTTATTTAGTGTTGATTATTGTCAGAATGGAAGTTAAACAGGACTCGAATTTCAAACAATTAAATAACTTGAAACAACGCTAGCTTCAGGTTAGCTCCAGACTAGCAAAAAGTGCATTACAACCGAATGATGTCACAAGGTGGATCGGCACGAATTGTGTGAATGAAACAAAAACGGTGGATTTTTGACCAGAAAACTTTAAGTATTTTTGCGTCAAATTTAGGTCAATATTGAATCAATTATTATGCGACTCGGACGCGTGTTCGCACTTTCGAGCAGAAGCGTCGCCCGGCGCTTTGGCCTGAACGACACGGAAAGAGGAACAAAACAGTCTTTGTTTGACGACGCCAACGAAGCGGGACTCGCGATGTGAGCCGGTGACGCCCGCTCAGAGCTCCTGTTCATGTAATAATGATCTGTTCAGCCTGGAGTGAGTTCTGGAGTGAGGAGAGCGGAGAAAAGACCATCGAAAATCAACAGAATACAGGAAATGACATGATTCTTGGTGAGATCCTTTTGGGGGAAGACGCCCAGATCGCCTGAAATGGGATTTATGTGTGATATTTTCCAAAAAAGGACTCAAATTATCACATGTGGTTGTATTTCAGCCTCTTCAAAGCTCTATTTTTACACTGTTGAAGGGGGTCAGAGGCTTCAGGAACCAGAATGACTTTCACATTAGACAGTTCCATATATTTAGCTGCAGTTAATTCTAAAGTACTTGAGCTCAAGGTCACGCCGCCCGCTCGCCGCTCAAGGTCTCTTCTCACCCGCTGTTTCGCTCGTCCATCGCCGCTTCTCCCGCCTCATACTCCACATTCTTCTGGACCTCGCGCAAACACAGAGACGCCCCAAAAACCTCACCTCAGAGTCTGAGCGGGGGAGACTTCCCACCTAAGAGTCTGAGCGGGGGGAGACTTCCCACCTCAGAGTCTGAGCGGGGGGAGACTTCCCACCTCAGAGTCCGAGCGGGGGGAGACTTCCCACCTCAGAGTCTGAGCGGGGCGAGACTTCCCACCTCAGAGTCTGAACGGGGCGAGACTTCCCACCTCAGAGTCTGAACGGGGCGAGACTTCCCACCTCAGAGTCTGAACGGGGGGAGACTTTCTGCAACTCTGCACACACGAGGCACAACAACAACAACGATAATGTGAATGTGTCAACGAGAGAAAGACAGGGAAGAGTGGGATGGAGGTAGTGAAAGAGAGAGGAGAGGAGGGATTGGTGGAGGGAGAGAGAGAAGGGGATGGATGGATGAAGGGGGAGAGAGAGAAGAAAAAGAGGGAGGAAGAGAAAGAATGAGAAAAGTGTGAGGAAACAGAGGAGAGGTCGAGGAAAAGGGGGAGGAAAGAGAGACGGGGAGGGAGAAAGGGAAGAAAAAGAGAGAGTGATGTTTAAGTCCATAAACCGAAGGAATGAGAGCGAGTTTAAAGGGCGGACGCTGTTGTGCCCTTGGGCAAGAGGGGGAGGAGCTCGGGAGTCGAACCCACAACCTCTTCACTGGGAGGACGAGGCGGGAGAACCAAGAGCAAAGTGAATACACGTTCTCGTCTGACTCGTTCATGAAAGCCCCGTTCACTTAATTCATGCTACAACGAGAGTGTGGTTTCCGTGATAACGCAGGTGCAGGTCATGTGACTCAGCTGTCACTTGTACTGAGGGAAAAACAACAAATGACTCCAGGAAATGTGATGATTTAATTACATGTATTTAATTACAAACCAGGTTTAGTCCTTGTTTAATCCTTGTTTAGTCCTTGTTTAGTCTTGGTTTAGTCCTGGTTTAGTCCTGGTTTGGACCTGGTTTAGTCCTGGTTTAGTCCTTTAGTCTTTAATCTCCTTTTGAATTCAATGTTTGTCCAAACATTTCCTCTTCTTAAATTTCTAAAAGTCTTTATTTGTGACGACGCCCTGTTTGTCCTGACCTCTGACCTCGAGCCAACATGGACGACAAGAAGGAACGGATGAAGTGAGGGAGAGAAGAGTTCAGATTTTGATTAAACATTTTAAACATTTTCTAATTTCAAGACATTTTTATACAAATATTTAGTTTGATCAAAGCCGAGACTTGAACCCAAAACCCTCTCACAGGAGGTCACCATGAACAGAATTCAAAAAAACCTTCAGACATTTCAAAAGAACTGAAACAATAAAGAGAAGAACTTTGTACTTTCAGTCCAAAATGGAGTCAAAAGTATCTACAGTTACATTTGACTGAAGTTCAGAACTTTTATTCTTGTTCTTAGTCACTTTGACCTCTGAAAGTCTAAACTGCAGTGAGGACCAGAGGAGCAGAGTTTGAGCCTCCAAAATTTAAGCTGGGACTGAAAAATGGAAACAGTTTCTCCCTGAAGCAGCAGCTGCTGAAGGAGAAGAGAAGATCTGCAGAATCTGCATCATAAAAGGAGACCAGACCCTCACCATAGTCCACAAACACCCCGACCTTCTGAGGAGCTCGCTGCAGAGACAGAAGGACAAGAGAGTCTGAACAAGCTTTGTACTGATCTTTGTTTATCAACCTGATGCACCAGATTCCATCTTTAGGACGCAGATAGATCACTCCTTTCCTGTTGATGGACTCTTGGGCCACTCCTAAATCCCAAGCTGTTTTCCCGTTGACCTGAACCTCAAAGTAAAACCTGCCTGAGGAGAAACTCTGCTTTCCCAGAACATAAACGTGATTATAAAACCTCAGAGGAGAATCTGGGAGCTTCTTCACATCAGTGTGATGAACCTGTTTGAGATCTTCAGACAGAACGAGCTGAGGTTCAGCAGTGTCTGGATCCAGAGTGACATCCACAATGCCACAGACGAGTGGGTTCAGGTCAGAGTGCACTTTGTAACCACGCCCCCGAGCTTTAAAGAGCCCATGACACCTTTATACCATTTAATAATGTTGACTTTATTTGGTGTGTTTATACCTGTCTTTCACATAAATTATAGTTTTACTCCAATCAATTTGTGACATCACACCAGGGACACTCATACAGGAAGTGAATTCACACCAGGGACACTCATTCCAGTCAAAGTTTCTGCAGAATTTACACAAAAGAAACAACTTTTTTGACTCTAAACATGAATTCAACAAAATAAAGTCGCTCTCATGTATTTTAATTTGTCACAAAAAAAAAACTATGACATAAGTTGAGTTTTGGCTTAGTGTTTGCTGGGTAATTTCTGTGATGTCATTGATTACAAACAGGAAGTGAAATTAAAAACCTAAAAAATTAGCTATCTGTGTTCACAATTTTATAATGTTTAGCTTAATCCTAAATGTATTTATCTTAACTGCATTTTAGCTCAACAAGTCGTCCGACCTGTAGGGGGCGCTTTAAGCCTCCTTTATTTACCAAAGTCTGGTTTTTGCTGTTGTTGTTGTTCCTAGTCTTATAATTTAGTCCTTTTTAGTCCATGAATCACTGTTGGGAAACATTAAACGTAAATGTTCTGTAAACTTCAATATTCCGTAAACTTTAATATTCTGTCAACTTTAATATTCCGTAAACTTTAATATTGCGTAAACCTTTTCCTCCTCTTGCTCTTCATCTTCAAATGTGGCGTGACAAACATGATTAGAAAAGCGCACTCCCTCTTGTGGATTCCCTCAGCAATATCGGCTTCTCCTGTCGGGGGAAAACGACCTCCGTAAACGCCAACGACGGAACATCCACGAAGCATCGCCGTTTTCCCGTCTCGTTTGATTTTCCGCACGACCAAACGGCGGAGGAAGTGGCACGTGAAGTCGAACGCGTTTGTGGCGAGCAAAGAAGAGTGTTTCATGGGAGGAGTCAAATGGACAAAGTTCACAAAGGTTCAAGTCAAGTTTATTTGTAGCACATTTCACACACAAGACAATTTAAAGATCTTCACAACAGGAAGAACATGGATTAAAATCACAAAGAAATGACAGAAATCACAAAACAGTGCAAAGAAAATCCTTTCAGTCATATGGCACCAGCAGGAGGCCGGTCCATGTTTAGTCCTGAATCTAGCACCAGCAGGAGCCCGGTCCATGTTTAGTCCTGACTCTGGCACCAGCAGGAGGCCGGTCCATGTTTAGTCCTGACTCTGGCACCAGCAGGAGGCCGGTCCATGTTTAGTCCTGACTCTGGCACCAGCAGGAGGCCGGTCCCTGAGGTCCTCAGAGTCCGAGATGGTTCATATGGCACTAACATGTCTGAGATGTACTTTGGTCCTTTCGGGAAACAGCGCGGCGGCGGAGTTTGTTTCTACATCAACAACGCCTGGTCTTCAGACGTGACACTGCTCTCCTGACCTGGAATATCGCTTCATCAACTGCAAACCATTTTATTCGCCGCATGAGCTTGCCTCGTTCATCCTGGCTGCTGTTTACATCCCGCCAAGCGCTAGCGTGCAGGAGGCGGAGCGCGTACTCGCGGAGCAGATCTGTAGAGTAGAGCAGACCTATCCGGACTCCTTGTGTTTTATCCTGGGCGATTTTAACAAGGGGAATCTCAGCCACGAACCACCAAAGTACAGACAGTTTATTAAAGTCCCGACCAGAGAGCAGAACACGCTGGATCACTGCTACACAACAATCAATAATGCCTTTCGTGCTGTGCCCCGAGCCACGCTGGGCTCGTCTGATCACGTCATGGTTCACCTGATCCCTACGTACAGACGGAGGCTGAAGCTCTCCAAACCTGTAGTGAGGACTTCAAACAGGTGGACCAACGAGGGAGTGGAGGAGGAGCTACATCCGTATTTTACATTACAGAGAGGGAGAAGCTACGTGCGTGTTTGGACATTACAGACTGGGAGGAGCTACGTGCGTGTTTGGAGGTTTTCAGAGCTGCCACAGATAGTTTGGATGAGTACACGGACACTGTGATGTCATACATTTGATTCTGTGAGGACAGCATTATAACAACACACACCAAAGTCACTTTCAACAATGACAAACCCTGTTTCACACCCAAACTGAGGCAGTTGAGGCGGCAGAAGGAGGCAGCGCACAGGGCCGGTGACAGAAAACGCCACAAAGAGGCAAAGTACGGGTTCAGCAGGGAGGTATCGAGAGCTAGAGCCCGTTACAGTACGCGTCTGAAGCAGCAGTTTTCAAACAACTACCAAGCCTATGTGTGGAGTGAACTCCGCCTCTGTGTGGAGTGGGCTCCGGCTTCTCACAAACTAGAAGCCCAGAGCCCATCCTTCTGAAGATGACAGAAAACTGGCCCAACAACTCAATTTCTTCTACTGCAGATTTGACACACACTCCCCCACCCCTCTCACAGTTCAGGAACAGGATGTATGCAGACTATTCCGCAAATCCAAAAGCTGCTGGACCAGACGGTGTCACCCCAGCCACCTTAAGACACTGCGCAGGCGAGCTGGCCCCTGTTTTCACTGGCGTTTTTAACACCTCCCTGGAGTCATGCCATGTCCCATCATTGTCCCTGTCCCCAAGAAGCCCTGGCTCACTGGACTTAATGTCTACAGACCTGTGGCGCTGACGTCTGTAGTCATGAAGTCATTTGACCGCCTGGTCCTCCCTCACCTCAAGTCCCTCACCTCCCCCCTGCTGGACCCCTTGCAGTTCCCTACATAGCAAACAGGTCTGTGGACGACGCTATCAACCTGGCTCTCCACTTCACCCTGCAGCATCTGGACTCCCCGGGAACCTATGTCAGGATCCTGTTTGTGGACTTCAGCTCTGCATTCAACACCATTCGCCATTGCTCTGCTCCAGGACAAGCTCTCCAAGCTCAACGTGCCTGACTCCACCTGCAGGGCGAGCGCTGACTCCACCTGCAGGGGGAGCACTGATGTCCTGACGGATCAGAGGCAGTGCGTGCGGCTGGGAAAGAATGTCTCAGACACTGGGACTATCAGCACAGGAGCTCCACAGGGCTGTGTGCTTTCTCCCCTGCTCTTCTCCCTGTACACAAACTGCTGCAACTCCAGCCATGACTCTGTAAAACTAATTAAGTTTGAGGACGACACCACCCTCATCGCCATGACACCACCCTCATCACCATGACGAAACCACCCTCATCGGGCTCATCTGGGACAGGGATGAGTCTGTCTGCAGGAGGGAGGCCCAGAAAACAGTGGAGATGATTGTGGACTTCAGGAAAGGCATTACATTTATTTAATTACATGTATTTAAGAGCTTTTAATCAAACGTCCCGAGCTGCATCAGCCAAAACAACATTAGCGAGGAAACAATAATACAGTGAACCCTTTTGTTGTCCGTCTGAGAGTCAGATCTCTCCTTCATCTGGAACTCGTCCAGGTTTATACTTTTTCCCAAAGAGGTTTTTTGTAGTTTTTCCTAAAAAGTATCCACAGTTACATTTGACTGAAGTTCAGAACTTTTATTCTTGTTCTTAGTCACTTTAACCTCTGAAGGTCTCCACTGCAGTGAGGATCAGAGGAGCAGAGTTTGAACCTACAGCATTCAAGTAAGGACTGAAATATGGAAACAGTTTCTCTCTGAAGCAGCAGCCGCTGAAGGAGAAGAGAAGATCTGCAGAATCTGCATCATAAAAGGAGACCAGACCCTCATCATAGTCCACAAATACCCCAACCTTCTGAGGAGCTCGCTGCAGAGACAGAAGGACAGAAGAGTTTGTAAAAGCCCAGTACTTATCTTTGTTTCTCAACATGATGCACCAGAATCCCTTTTTAGGACTCAGATAGATCCTTCCCTTCCTGTTGATGGACTCTTGGGCCACTCCTAAATCCCAGTATGTTTTCCCTTTGACCTGAACCTCAAAGTAAAACCTGCCTGAGGAGAAACTCTGCTTTCCCAGGACACAAGGACAAGGATCAAACCTCAGAGGAGAATCTGGGAGCTCCTCCTTCAAATCAGTGTGATGAACCTGTTTGAGATCTTCAGACAGAACGAGCTGAGGTTCAGCAGTGTCTGGATCAAGAGTGACGTCCACCACAAACTGCTGCACTCTCTTCAGCTCGGCCCTGTTAGACTTTGAGGCCAGATCTTTAAATAGTTTGTTAAAGTCTTCAGAGAGATGTTTCTCCAGCTCAGACAGAGCCCGGGCTGCACTGCCCTCACACGTCTCCGGCTCAAAGCTCACGCTGCTCCACTCCTTCAGTCCAGCAGGGGGCGTGAGTGCAGGGCAGCGCTGTAGAAAGTGGAGGGGGTCTTGAGAGCGTGAGAGCCGCTCCGCCTCAGTGCTGCTCTTCTCCAGCTCACAGATCTCCTGTTCCAGCTGCTGCACCAGCTCCTGGGCTCGTTTGTGGCTCCGGCTCTGCTTCTCCTGCAGCTCCTCTAAGAACCGGTCCTGACGCCTCTGAACAGACTGCATGAGATCAGTGAAGGCCTGCAGCCCCACAGCCCTCTCTCTGTGGACCTCTGTGTCACTGAGCTCCACACAGCGCTGGATCTCCTGGACCTTCAGCCTCCTCTGCTCCACCATGTGCTGGCTCTGAGCCTGAGTGTGCAGCAGAGAGGACCTCCTGCTCTCACACGCCTCCTCCAGAGACAACAGCTCATGGTTCTTGTGCTCTAGAACGGAGCACATCATGCACACGATCTTCTCATCAGTGCCACAGAAGAGCTCCAGGGGGCGCTGGTGTGTGGGACACATCCTGTCTTCCAGGTTCTCCACAGGCTCCATCAGCTGGTGTCTTTTCAGCCCAGAGACTGTGAGATGAGGCTGGAGGTGGGTCTCACAGAACGAGGACAGACAGACCAGGCAGGACTTCAGGGCCTTCAGCTTGGGCTCAGAGCAGACGTCACATGACACATCTCCAGACTCTGACTTTTCAGCCTCTAGTTTAAACTGAGAGACCATCTCCAAGAGTAAACAGTTGACGCTGATCTCAGGTCTGATGTAATACCTCCTGTTACACAGAGGACATGTGCAGGGCCCCTCAGGGGCCCAGGCCTCACAGATGCAGGGTTTGCAGAAGTTGTGTCCACACGGAGTGGACACTGGCTCAGAGAACACCTCCAGACAGATGGAGCACCGGAACGTCTCCTCAGAGCTCCTTTCACTTGTGGAGGACATCTCTGAAACACAAGGTCAACATCAGTTACTCTAAAATCAGACTTTTCCATCAGAAAAGTCAAACACCAGGAGGAAAAGAGAGAAAACTGAACCTGACCAAGTCCAGACCGAGTCCAGACCGAGTCCAGACATGTTGAACATGAACATTGTGCTTCATAAATCTGGTTTCTCTCGTGTTTTGTTCATCTTTTTCTCTCCCACATTCAAACGTCAGAAGATTCATGGACTAATCGTGACTAAACTAGTGTTTGAATCATGTTCATGTTTGTCTGGACTAAACAGACTCTAAAACACAAACCAAAAGAGCTTTTAGAACAAACACAGAGACATTCAAGTGTCCAAGAAGAAGAAACATCAAGAATAGACTTTATTCATCAATATTCTCTGTGGAGAAGCTTCAGTCACATATTTACACCTTTATCTGCTTCAAAATGTCTTTAAAGTCTCAGAGTTCAATCAAATAAAGGTTTAACAAGTCACTTCTAAAAGAATGATTTCATAAAGATTTAAAACAAGCTGTTGACTCTTGGTATTTGGAGAGTATCAAAGTATCAAATGTATTGATAGATTTAAATCCTCTTTACATTCTACTCCAGTTTCACAGTTTGACATGATATTCTAATAAACTTTTGAACTTTCATGAGTAAAAACTGTTCCAGATCCACATTTGAAGAGAAAAAGAACAAAGACAAAATGGAGGACTTTAAGTTTGACTTTCACTTCCACAGAAATGACATTTATTGCAGTTTATTTTGATATTTGACAAACTAATGTTGAGTTGAATGAAAGAAGTGGTGACATAAAGTGCAGGATTGACAGCAGCAGCAGAAGTTTTCTCTTTAGTGGTATTAAATAAGAATAAGAGTGAGAATCACAGTGTAAGTGTGTGAAGCAGAAGAGAAATGGACCTGGAGCAGGACCAAGTACCAAACTACACCACCAATAGTAGTAGTAGTTGTAGTAGCAGTAGTAATAGCAGTAATAGTAGTGGGCCTAGTAACACTGACCTGTGCTGGAGCAGATTGTTGAGGGTTTGAAGCCGCTGAGGTGCCTTTGAGCAAATGCACACTGAGTGTTTCCTGCTTCAGTCTGTGAGAGCAGAGGGAGGAGTCAGGGAGGCAGAGGGAGGAGTCAGGTAGGGCAGAGGGGCGGGGCACAGACAGGTTTATCAGGAGACTCTGGTTCTTTCTCTGATCATGTGACGTTGACAGTTTAAATCACACTGTACAACATTGTAAACGGCTCTGGAGCAACTACAAAAAACACAAAGGTCAAAGTACTGCAGTACAAATACTGGAGTCAAAGTACTGATTTAACTACATTTGTGAGGTAACACAAAATGAGGAGATAAATGAAGTCACAGAAACACTTGGAAAGTTTTCACTTTATCCACATTTTGTGGATCAGATAGTGAAACCGTCAAAGTGGTTTTATTGTTGAGATTAAAAACATGCTGCACGGTTGTTTTGATAAGGACAGAGCCAGGAAGTGGTGTCCACATGTGTCCAAACATGTCAACATGTGGGACTTTGAAACTGAAGAAAACAAGTTTGTCGGTTTATAAAGATGATGAAGTGGTTCATGGGAGTCAAATGGACAAAGTTCATCACTTAGTAATGATGAGGTTTCTATTTTGGATTTTCCTTTCAAAAACAGTAAATCTGCCATAGTTGCGTACATAGGCCCCGCCTCCATTCTGACATCATCAAATTCTACAACATGAAAACATAAATAAACGATCTTGAACATTAAAGAGACGTTTCATCGTTCCCGTTTTAAACTAAACACATACTTTTTTAGCATTTCCCGACTCCTGATTCGTGGCCTCGACCGTTTGGCAAATGTCTGTCCTCTCGAGACTCCACAAACTGAACCTTCTCAAATGAAGCGGCCGCTGCCTGAAAAAACATGGACCGGGATTATTCTAACGTTCACATCCCGATTAGCAACAACAGGTCCCCCTTTAATTCCCTCCACTTAAACACACTTGTCCAGCGTGTTCCGTGACTTTCTCCTCTTCACTCTAACATTCATAATGAGCCTAATTAACCTCAGACACACAGGCCTAACGAGCAGCGCCGCGTCTACAACCACTGCTTTAATCATGTATGCAGCTGAAACACGGCTGAAACAGTGCTAAACCAGGACTAAACAGGAACCTGTTTAGTCCTGGTTTACATTTGTCTTTATTTGGCCTCAAATTGAGCTCATTTTGGTCTTTACTTGGACTTGGTTTGGTTCTTCTTTAACTTGTTTAATCCAAGTTTTGATGTGGTGGGTTAAGTGTGAATCTACAGGGCTAAACCAGGACTAAACTAGAACTAAACCAGGACTAAACTAGAACTAAACTAGAACTAAATCAGGACTAAACTAGAACTAAGATGAGCAAGTCCTGGTTTTGTTCTAGTTCGGTCCTGATTTAGATCTAGTTTAGTCCTGGTTTAGTTCTAGTTTAGTCCAGGTTTAGTTCTAGTTTAGTCCAGGTTTAGTTCTAGTTTAGTCCTGATTCCATCGCGGCTTCTCCCGCCTCATACTCGACATTCTTCTGAACTCGCGCAAACACAGAGACGCCCCAAAAACCTCACCTCAGAGTCTGAGCGGGGGGAGAAAGGGAAAGAGAAGAGTGGGATGGAGGTAGTGAGAGAGGAGGGACTGGTGGAGGGAGAGAGAGAAGAAAAAGAGGGTGAGAAAAGTGTGAGGAAACAGAGGAGAGGTCGAGGGAAAGGGGGAGGAAAGAGAGACGGGGAGGGAGAAAGGGAAGAAAAAGAGAGGGTGATGTTTAAGTCCATAAACTGAAGGAACGAGAGCGAGTTTAAAGGGCGGACGCCGTTGTGCCCTTGGGCAAGAGGGGGAGGAGCTCGGGAGTGGAACCCACGACCTCTTCACTGGGAGGACGAGGCGGGAGAACCAAGAGCAAAGTGAATACACGTTCTCGTCAGACTTGTTCATAAAAAGCCCCGTTCACTTCATTCATGCTACAACGAGAGTGTGGTTTCCGTGGTAACGCAGGTGCAGGTCATGTGACTCAGCTGTCACTTGTAAAGAGGGAAAACAACAACATGAACGTCATCCCCGGAGGGACAGAAATGACTCCAGGAAATGTGATGATTTAATTACATTTATTGAACTACATTTATTCAATTACATTATTTAATTACATTTATTTAACTACATTTATTCAATTACATTATTTAATTACATTTATTTAACTACATTTATTCAATTACATTATTTAATTACATTATTTAATTACATTATTTAATTACATTTATTTAATTTCATTTATTTAAGATCTTTTAATCAAACATCATAAATCAAAGGTCCAGAGCTGCTTCAGCCAAAACAACATTAAGAATGAAACAAAAACACAGTGAAGTCTTTTAGTGTCTGAGAGTCAGATTTCTCCTTCATCTGGAACTCCTCCAGGTTTAGACTTTTTCACAAAGAGGTTTTTTGTAGTTTTTCCTGTAGAAGGAGGGGCTAAGGACAGAGGACTCTGGGACATCGTCCCTCGTCCCCACGGACATTGTTTCATCTGTTTTTCACTGTCGCCCTCAGAGGAAACTGTTGTTGTGATTTTGGGCGTTACAAAAATGAATTTAATTGAATTTATGGTCGATATATTCACTCTAATGTAGTTCTATTCAAGTCACGGCCCGCGGGCCAAATACGGCCCTCCAAATCATCTGACCTGGTTTAGTCCTGGTTTAGACCTGGTTTAGTCCCGGTTTAGTCCTGGTTTAGACCCGGTTTAGACCTGGTTTAGTCCTGGTTTAGACCTGGTTTAGTCCTGGTTTAGTCCTGGTTTAGTCCTGGTTTAGTCCTGGTTTAGACCTGGTTTAGACCTGGGTTAGACCTGGTTTAGTCCTGGTTTAGTCCTGGTTTAGTCCTGGTTTAGACCTGGTTTAGTCCTGGTTTAGACCTGGTTTAGTCCTGGTTTAGACCTGGTTTAGAACTGGTTTAGTCCTGGTTAAGACCTGGTTTAGTCCTTTAGTCTTTAATCTCTTTTTGAATTCAATGTTTGTCCAAACGTTTCCTCTTCTTAAATTAAGTCTTTATTTGTGACGACGCGCTGTTCGTCCTGACCTCTGACCTCTGACCTCGAGCCAACATGGACGACAAGAAGAAACAGAGGAAGCGATGGAAAGTTCAGATTTTGATTAAACATTTAAAAACTTTTCATAATTTTAGACATTTTTATACAAATATTTAGTTTGATCAAAGCCGAGTCTTGAACCCAAAACCCTCTCACAGGAGGTCACCATGAACAGGATTCAAATAAAGCTTCAGACATTTCAAAAGAACTGAAACAATAAAGAGAAGAACTTTGTACTTTCAGTCCAAAATGGAGTCAAAAGGTTCCACAGTTACATTTGACTGAAGTTCAGAACTTTATTCTTGTTTTAGTCACTTTGACCTCTGAAAGTCTAAACTGCAGTGAGGACCAGAGGAGCAGAGTTTGAACCTTCAGCATTTAAACCGGGACTAAAATATGGAATCAGTTTCTCTCTGAAGCAGCAGCTGCTGAAGGAGAAGAGAAGATCTGCAGAATCTGCATCATAAAAGGAGACCAGACCCTCACCATAGTCCACAAACACCCCGACCTTCTGAGGAGCTCGCTGCAGAGACAGAGGGACAGAAGGATCTGTACAAGCTTTGTACTGATCTTTGTTTATCAACTTGATGCACCAGAATCCATCCTCAGGACTCAGAGTGATCTTTCCCTTCCTGTTGATGGACTCTTGGGCCACTCCTAAATCCCACTTAGTTTTCCCTTTGACCTGAACCTCAAAGTAAAACCTGCCTGAGGAGAAACTCTGCTTTCCCAGAACACAAGGACAATCAAACCTCAGAGGAGAATCTGGGAGCTTCTTCCTCACATCAGTGAGATGAACCTGTTTGAGATCTTCAGACAGAACGAGATGAGGTTGAGCAGTGTCTGGATCCAGAGTGACGTCCACCACAAACTGCTGCACTCTCTTCAGCTCGGCCCTGTTAGACTCTGAGGCCAGATCTTTAAATAGTTTGTTAAAGTCTTTATAGAGATGTTTCTCCAGCTCAGACAAAGCCCGGGCTGCACTGCCCTCACACGTCTCCGGCTCAAAGCTCACGCTGCTCCACTCCTTCAGTCCAGCAGGGGGCGTGAGTGCAGGGCAGCTCTGTAGAAAGTGGAGGGGGTCTTGAAAGCATGAGAGCCGCTCCGCCTCAGTGCTGCTCTTCTCCAGCTCACAGATCTCCTGTTCCAGCTGCTGCACCAGCTCCTGGGCTCGTTTGTGGCTCCGGCTCTGCTTCTCCTGCAGCTCCTCTAAGAACCGGTCCTGACGCCTCTGAACAGACTGCATGAGATCAGTGAAGGCCTGCAGCCCCACAGCCCTCTCTCTGTGGACCTCTGTGTCACTGAGCTCCACACAGCGCTGGATCTCCTGGACCTTCAGCCTCCTCTGCTCCACCATGTGCTGGCTCTGAGCCTGAGTGTGCAGCAGAGAGGACCTCCTGCTCTCACACGCCTCCTCCAGAGACAACAGCTCATGGTTCTTGTGCTCTAGAACGGAGCACATCATGCACACGATCTTCTCATCAGTGCCACAGAAGAGCTCCAGGGGGCGCTGGTGTGTGGGACACATCCTGTCTTCCAGGTTCTCCACAGGCTCCATCAGCTGGTGTCTTTTCAGCCCAGAGACTGTGAGATGAGGCTGGAGGTGGGTCTCACAGAACGAGGACAGACAGACCAGGCAGGACTTCAGGGCCTTCAGCTTGGGCTCAGAGCAGACGTCACATGACACATCTCCAGACTCTGACTTTTCAGCCTCTAGTTTAAACTGAGAGACCATCTCCAAGAGTAAACAGTTGACGCTGATCTCAGGTCTTCTGTCATAGCTCCTCTTACACAGAGGACATGTGCAGGGCCCCTCAGGGGCCCAGGCCTCACAGATGCAGGGTTTGCAGAAGTTGTGTCCACACGGAGTGGACACTGGCTCAGAGAACACCTCCAGACAGATGGAGCACCGGAACGTCTCCTCAGAGCTCCTTTCACTTGTGGAGGACATCTCTGAAACACAAGGTCAACATCAGTTACTCTAAAATCAGACTTTTCCATCAGAAAAGTCAAACACCAGGAGGAAAAGAGAGAAAACTGAACCAGACCGAGTCCAGACCGAGTCCAGACCGAGTCCAGACATGTTGAACATGAACATTGTGCTTCATAAATCTGGTTTCTCTCGTGTTCTGTTCATCTTTTTCTCTCCCACATTCAAACGTCAGAAGATTCATGGACTAATCGTGACTAAACTAGTGTTTGAATCATGTTCATGTTTGTCTGGACTAAACAGACTCTAAAACACAAACCAAAAGAGCTTTTAGAACAAACACAGAGACATTCAATTGTCCAAAAAGAAGAAACATCAAGAATAGACTTTATTCATCAATATTCTCTGTGGAGAAGCTTCAGTCACATATTTACACCTTTATCTGCTTCAAAATGTCTTTAAAGTCTCAGAGTTCAATCAAATAAAGGTTTAACAAGTCACTTCTAAAAGAATGATTTCATAAAGATTTAAAACAAGCTGTTGACTCTTGGTATTTGGAGAGAATCAAAGTATCAAATATATTGATAGATTTAAATCCTCTTTACATTCTGCTCCAGTTTCACAGTTTGACATGAAATTCTAATAAACTTTTGAACTTTCATGAGTAAAAACTGTTCCAGATCCACATTTGAAGAGAAAAAGAACAAAGACAAAATGGAGGACTTTAAGTTTGACTTTCACTTCCACAGAAATGACATTTATTGCAGTTTATTTTGATATTTGACAAACTAATGTTGAGTTGAATGAAAGAAGTGGTGACATAAAGTGCAGGATTGACAGCAGCAGCAGAAGTTTTCTCTTTAGTGGTATTAAATAAGAATAAGAGTGAGAATCACAGTGTAAGTGTGTGAAGCAGAAGAGAAATGGACCTGGAGCAGGACCAAGTACCAAACTACACCACCAATAGTAGTAGTAGTTGTAGTAGCAGTAGTAATAGCAGTAATAGTAGTGGGCCTAGTAACACTGACCTGTGCTGGAGCAGATTGTTGAGGGTTTGAAGCTGCTGAGGTGCCTTTGAGCAAACGAGTGTTTCCTGCTTCAGTCTGCGACGGCAGAGGGAGGAGTCAGGTAGGGCAGAGGGAGGAGTCAGGTAGGGCAGAGGGGCGGGGCATAGACAGGTTTATCTGCAGACTGGTTCTTGCTCTGATCATGTGACGTTGACAGTTTAAATCACACTGTACAACATTGTAAACGGCTCTGGAGAAACTACAAAAAACACAGTCTGCAAAGGAAGTAACAAAGTACTGCAGTACAAGTACTGGTTTAACTACATTTATGAGGTAACAAATGTTTGGACACAAATGTGTAAAAATGAGGAGATAAATGAAGTCACAGAAACATCTGGAAAGTTTTCACTTTATCCACATTTTGTGGATCAGATAATGAAACCGTCAAAGTGGTTTTATTGTTGAGATTAAAAACGTGATGCGCGGTTGTTTTGATAAGGACAGAGCCAGGAAGTGATGTCCAAACATGTCAACATGTGGGACTTTGAAACTGAAGAAAAAAGAAAGTTTGTCGGTTTATAAAGATGATGAAGTGGTTCATGGGAGTCAAATGGACAAAGTTCATCACTTAGTAATGATGAGGTTTCTATTTTGGATTTTCCTTTCAAAAACAGTAAATCTGCCATAGTTGCGTACATAGGCCCCGCCTCCATTCTGACATCATCAAATTCTACAACATGAAAACATAAATAAACGATCTTGAACATTAAAGAGACGTTTCATCGTTCCCGTTTTAAACTAAACACATACTTTTTAGCATTTCCCGACTCCTGATTCGTGGCCTCGACCGTTTGCCGAATGTATGTCCTCTCGAGACTCCACAAACTGAACCTTCTCAAACGAAACGGCCGCTGCCTGAAAAAACATGGACCGGGATTATTCTAACGTTCACATCCCGATTAGCAACAACAGGTCCCCCTTTAATTCCCTCCACTTAAACACACTTGTCCAGCGTGTTCCGTGACTTTCTCCTCTTCACTCTAACATTCATAATGAGCCTAATTAACCTCAGACACACAGGCCTAACGAGCAGCGCCGCGTCTACATCCACTGCTTTAATCATGTATGCAGCTGAAACACGGCTGAAACGGGGCTGAAAAGGTGCTAAACCAGGACTAAACTAGACCTAAGCCAGGACTAAACCAGGACTAAACTAGACCTAAGCCAGAACTAAACTAGACCTAAGCCAGTACTAAACTACATCTAAACCAGGATTAAACCAGGACTAAACTAGACCTAAACCAGGACTAAACTAGACCTAAACCAGGATTAAACCAGGACTAAACTAGACCTAAACCTGGACTAAACTAGACCTAAACCTGAACTAAACTAGACCTAAGCCAGGACTAGACTAGACCTAAGGCAGGACTAAACTAGACCTAAGCCAGGACTAAACCAGGACTAAACCAGGACTAAACTAGACCTAAGCCAGGACTAAACCAGGACTAAACTAGACCTAAGCCAGAACTAAACTAGATCTAAACCTGGACTAAACTAGACCTAAACCTGGACTAAACTAGACCTAAGCCAGGACTAGACCAGGACTAAACTAGACCTAAGCCAGAACTAAACTAGACCTAAGCCAGTACTAAACTACATCTAAACCAGGATTAAACCAGGACTAAACTAGACCTAAACCAGGACTAAACTAGACCTAAACCAGGATTAAACCAGGACTAAAGTAGACCTAAACCTGGACTAAACTAAACCTAAGCCAGGACTAAACTAGACCTAAGCCAGGACTAAACCAGACCTAAGCCAGGACTAAACCAGGACTAAACAAGACCTAAACCAGGACTTAACTAGACCTAAACCAGGACTAAACTAGACCTCACCCAGGCCTAATGTGGTGTGTATTCTTACCCTAAGGTCATTGGCCTCTCCCTGAGCCTGTCAATCACTCGTCAGCTGGACACTCGTTTGGATCCTGGGGACTGTGTGCTAATTGCTCCACTGCCGCTGCCCTTTTCCCTGACCCTGAAGCACTCGGCTAATTAGGGTCTGTGGGAATCCATCCGGCCGCACTAATTCATACTTCAGGACATGCGCTTTTTTAAACGTTCTGATCTTAACAAATCAGGATCCTGTGCTTTAAAGGACACATATGGCTTTTTATAGCATTGTTCCGACATCAAAAACACTGTTATAGTTGTGTTTAGCTTCATTCTCGCTTTTTACGGAATCCTCTTCTCTGCTCCTTCTCCGAACCTCACAAAAACACCCGGTTTCAAATTTTCCAGTTTCGCAACGTCAAACGCAAAGATCCGGTACTTTTTTCAAAAGCTGCTTTTCCCTCAGTATCACCCTTTTCCTCCATTATCATCCTTTTCCTCCAGTATCATCCTTTTCCTCCAGTATCACCCTTTTCCTCCATTATCATCCGTTTCCTCCAGTATCATCCTTTTCCTCCAGTATCACCCTTTTACTCCAGTATCATCCTTTTCCTCCATTATCATCCTTTTCCTCCATTATCATCCTTTTCTTCTAGTATCACCCTCTTCCTCCAGTATCATCCTTTTCCTCCAGTATCACCCTTTTCCTCCAGTATCAACCTTTTCCTCCATTATCATCCTTTTCCTCCAGTATCATCCTTTTACTCCAGTATCATCCTTTTCCTCCATTATCATCCTTTTCTTCTAGTATCACCCTCTTCCTCCAGTATCATCCTTTTCCTCCAGTATCACCCTTTTCCTCCAGTATCAACCTTTTCCTCCATTATCATCCCTTTCCTCCAGCATCATCCTTTTCCTCCAGTATCATCCTTTTCCTCCAGTATCATCCTTTTCCTCCATTATCATCCTTTTCTTCTAGTATCACCCTCTTCCTCCAGTATCATCCTTTTCCTCCAGTATCATCCTTTTCCTCCAGTATCATCCTTTTCCTCCAGTATCACCCTCTTCCTCCAGTATCATCCTTTTCCTCCAGTATCATCCTTTTCCTCCAGTATCACCCTCTTCCTCCAGTATCATCCTTTTCCTCCAGTATCACCCTTTTCCTCCTGTATCACCCTTTTCCTCCAATATCATCCTTTTCCTCCAGTATCATCCTTTTCCTCCAGTATCATCCTTTTCCTCCAGTATCACCCTTTTCCTCCAGTATAATCCTTTCCCCCCAGTATAATCCTTTCCCCCCAGTATCATCCTTTTCCCCCAGTATTATCCTTTTCCCCCAGTATCATCCTTTTCCTCCCGTATCATCCTTTTCCTCCAGTATCACCCTTTTCTTCTAGTATCACCCTCTTCCTCCAGTATCATCCTTTTCCTACAGGATCATCCTCTTCCCAAAGTATCATCCTTTTCCTCCAGTATCACCCTTTTCCTCCAGCATCATCCTTTTCCTCCAGTATCATCCTCTTCCTCCAGTATCATCCTTTTCCCCCTTTTCCTCCAGTATCATTTCCCTAGAGCTGGGTTGAAAAAATCGATTTTCCGATTTTAATCGATTTGCATATTAATGACCGATTATCGATTCATACGTCCAAAGATCGATTTTTTTTTATTGTTTTTTTTTTTAATTAAGATTATTCTCTACATTTCCCTCAGTGAACTTCAATCTACCTTCAAGAAAGATAATTCAGGACTCCTGGATTATCTTTCTTGAAGGTAGATTGACCCTTAACCTTTTCATCAGTCTTCCATCAGTAACTACCAATAGTTGTAAGATTTGTTGTTTAATATTGATATAATACTAGTTTTAATATGTTGCTTCTCTACACAGTCATGAAGTGAAGGAAACGGTTCAAATACATTTTTCATTTTTAATAACATTAACCCCCGGATCGAATCGAAATCGGATTGAATCGGAAATCAGATCGAAATCGGAGCGAATCAGTTGGAATCTGATAAATCGGAAAAAATCGATTTTGAAACGTAAAAATCGGAATCGAATCGATTCTTGAAATTTGAATCAAAACCCAGTTCTACTTTTCCCCCTTTTCTCCAGCATCATCCTTTTCCTTTTTTTCCCGGGGGTGCTGGAGCTGATGCTGCTGGTGTTGGTGCTGGTGATGCTGGTGCTGCTGGTGTTGGTGCTGGTGCTGCTGGTGTTGGTGCTGGAGCTCGTGCTGGTGCTGGAGCTGGTGCTGGTGATGCTGGAGCTGGTGCTGGTGCTGGTGCTGCTGGTGATGCTGGGGCTGGTGCTGGAGCTGGTGTAAATTTCAATACATTCCCCACCTCTACTCAGACAGAAAAGACAGAAACTACAACTCAACCAAAAACATTAAATTATGCACAAAATCTGGTATTTTCAGGATAAATAAAGGATAATACTAAATCATAATATCTGAAAGAACAAAAAACGCAAACCATTTACCGTATTTCCCGGACTATAAGTCGCGTTTTGGCCGCGGTGCGACTTATGCTTATATTTATACTCAAATGTGATATTATTTGTTATTTTCACACTTGCAACTGCATTTTATACTCCAGTGCGACTTATATGTGTTTTTTTCTTCTCTATTAAGCATTTTTTGGCTGGTGCGACTTATACTCCGGTGTGACTTATAGTCCAGAAAATACGGTAATATTGTCAAATTGGAAAGTCAACATTATTCAGGTCACAATATAATCGTAAGGACTAAAACATCTTAATATTGACCATTTTAGAAGCATTTTTACTTAACTCTATTGTCCAAAAACACACTTAATTGCAAAAAGCTTGACACAAACGTGAGGAACATTAACGTGCAAAACTAAAGATTTCTCCGTCGTTTTTTCTCAGTAATGGTGAAAATGAATGTGGAATTGAGGAAAGAGAAATCATCCTAAATGATTATGGCCGTTATCTGCTTGGACCTTCCCATATAACTGCGCTGCCGACGGAATAATCCTTCCTCTCCGGAGCAGGAAGCGTTTCATCCGTGTTTGACCTCCGCTCTTATCGCCGAGGTTGTTCCGCGGCGGGAAAAGGCGGGAACACAAAGCTGATTAACAGGAAAGAGTCTGTCCCGATTGAACGAGAGATACGAGGGTCTCGGAGGAGGCGTGTCCCAGAAAGAACGTTCAGGAAAAGCATGAGACGCGGAGTAAAGTAAAGTAAAAAGTAAAAAAGTGCTGAATGTTTTTGAAAATGCTTGAAAATCCTCGTAGAAAACCTTCTCGTTCTTCCGCCATCGTCTGCTCGATTTGCAGTTTTCAGCTTTACGACGACATCAAAGTTACGTCAATGAACCAGAGCTATTCAACATAAGGCCCAGGGGCCAAAACAGGCCCTCCAAGCAATTTAATCCGGTCTTCAATCGGTCTTGGTTCGGTGTTGGTTTGGTCTTGGTCTTGGTTTAGTCTTGGTTTAGTCTTGGTTTGGTCTTGGTTTGGTCTTGGTTTGGTCTTGGTTTGGTCTTGGTTTTGTCTTGGTTTGGTCTTTGTTTGGTCTTTGTTTAGTCTTGGTTCAGTCTTGGTATAGTCTCGGGTTAGGTCTTGGTTTGGTCTTGGTTTGGTCTTGGTTTGGTCTTGGTTTGGTATTTGTATAGTCTTGGTTTGGTATTTGTTTAGTCTTGGTTTGGTCTTGGTTTGGTCTTTTTTAGTCTTGGTTTGGTCTTTTTTAGTCTTGTTTTGGTCTTGTTTTAGACCTGTTTTGGTTCTAGTCTAGTCCTGGTTTAATTCTGGTTCAGCACTAGAGGACATTTTAGAAAGTTAGTTATTTCTCACAAAAATCATTATCATCGTTCTTGATACGATGTTGTGCATATTTTGTGCCACCAAAGCTGTCGTCACGGTGACAGAGTGTCGTGAATAACCCTGCGACTAACGTTTGCGTCAGTTCCAGTCGATCTTTTGGAGAACTGTGCTGGACGCGTCGAGGTCACGGGTCTAAAAAGAGGGAAGCGTTTCGAGTGATGCACGTTTTAAGAGACGAGCTTGAATAACGGCGTAACTATGGTAACTGAAGGCTTCTGGATACCCAATATTCATGAATATAGTGTATTATTAACGTGTTTAAGAGGCTGTACAGTCCAGATAACGGTCATGATGATCAAAACACGACTGCGATTGTGTTTTATAGTCACAATAGAGTCTTCTTTGCAGCTCTACGATTTTACTCCTTCCTTTGACCGACGACGAACGAAGGTGGAAAAGCGCTATAAAAAGTGGGAAAACTAGACCAAACCTGACCACATTTTCACTTCTGAGTCGACAAATGAAACAAATACAGAGTTAAAATGACGTTGAGCAGTTTTGACTGGTTTGTATGTATGAGTTTATTGCTATTTCTGTCTTGTTTCGATGGATTACTCTTTATTATTAGCTAAACTATCTGACCCACATGCCCTCTTCCAACTGGCAAATCCGTTTTCTTATTCCAAGCTTTAAATTAATTTGAGGTCAGATTGCCAAAGTGAAAATGTTGCATTGCACTTTCACTTCTGCTTCGTCGAGCGTCTTCCTTCCTCGTTCTTTCAAGTTTCGCTCACCGCTTTCTCACACTGACCGCTCCTCTCTTCTCCGTAGGCCTGTGTCTTCGTCCCAGATGGCCCGTCCTTCGCGCATCCTCGCCCGGGACGTGCAAACGCCGACGCGACTCCAGTTCGCCTTCGGCCCTTCGCGCTAGCGCCGCCGCCATTCTCCACTTATGGGATCAAAATGGCCGACGCGGAGTACAAATACCGCCTCCTGGACCCGGCGTCGGACGAATACCGCGAGAGGCCGCTGCTGCTCCAGGTGGACAGCACGCTCATGAACCTTTTCGCCGTTTTGGAAGTGAGACGAGAGACGCCGACGCGCCGGGGCGCGCTGCACCACCTGCGGCAGTTCCGGCTCTACAGCTTCCTGTTCGGGCTGGCGTTGGTGTTCCTGATCACGGCGTCGTACGTGCTGACGGGCGACAAGTGGGGCCTGATGCTGACGCCGTCGCCCTTCCAGTTCGGTGGCCCGGGCGGCGCCGCCGGCGTCGTCTTTGCGGCGAACGCGTCGACGCTGAAGGATTATGAGCGGATGAGGTCGGTGGTGAGGGACATCGAGGACAAAGTGGAGTTCAGCAGCAAGCGGCGGAAACCCAAGCTGAAGGACGTCGTGGACAGCGAACCGCACGTGAGTGAACGCCGTCGTTGTCGGGCGGCGAGGTTTTACTGGCGCGAAAGAACGGAGGAATACGAAACATCACAATTTGACGATTGTAACGGTTATTGACACCAGGGCTGTAACTGCTGTAACTGATCATTTTATCGATCGAAGAGTGAACGTTGACTTTTCAATGGGCCTCTGGCAGGTTGGACGACTCATCAAACTAAAAGAAAAATATAGTTAGAATTTTGCTAATTTCCTCCACAAATATCTGCTCGATTGGTGTAAAACTATAATTTATATGTACAACAGGCATAAATACGATAAAGTCAAAATTAGAACATCGTAAAACCCGTCTTGGGCACTTTAAATGCATGATCAGCTAAACAAAGGTTGTAATACGGTGACCGGAGGCTTCTAAATAGAAAATATTTGTGTAAAATTTGTGAAAATAGGAAGTTGTTTATTCTTTTTTGACATTTTCGTTTAATAATGCCACTGTCTTTGTCTCAAAACGGTCTTTTCGTACGTGTTTTAGAGTCTGTTTAGTCCAGTTAATGATCACGATTATCAAACTACGACTACCGAAAACAGTAGAGATGTCGCAATAATCAAAATTTTGCTTAAATACTTTGATTTACAGCAAAGGAAACGGAGGCAAATACGCCACGATCCTTTGATCCAAGTCAATGAGGACGAAACGAAGAAAGAACTTGAATAAAAAAGGATACGTTTTTAAAATGTAAATAAACAGCGCACGATCCGCTCCAGCGTACAAATCCCACTCTGTTCAAAAAGGGCCATTTTCACACTCAATGTCATTTTTTCCGTTTTTCAAATGCCACTTGCAATTTCCGTCCGGTCCTCGATCGTCGGCACAGTTTGCGTCATCTATTTATTTGTATTTTTTTTTAGTAATGGCCGTTTTTCCTGCAGCAAAACGTCTAATCCAGAAGTTTCCATTCACAGTTCTGAACTCTGAAAACCGTCCCAAACGCATGAAAAAAGACGGGCCAAAACATCCAAATATCAATACAAGGTCATACTAAATGTCGCGACGCAGTATCGATATCGTGGGCTGCAGTATCGGTATCGTGGGCTGCTGTATCGATATCGTGGGCTGCAGTATCGATATCGTGGCCTGCAGTATCGATGTCGTGGACTGCTGTATCGATAGTGGGCTGCTGTGTCAATATCGTGGGCTGCAGTATCGATATTGTGGGCTGCAGTATCGATATCGTGGGCTGCAGTATCGATGTCGTGGGCTGCTGTATCGATAGTGGGCTGCTGTGTCAATATCGTGGGCTGCAGTATCGGTATCGTGGGCTGCTGTATCGATATCGTGGGCTGCAGTATCGATATCGTGGGTTGCAGTATCGGTATCGTGGGCTGCAGTATCGATATCGTGGGCTGCAGTATCGATATCGTGGGCTGCAGTATCAAGTCATTCTTGATTTTGATGCTCGTTTAAAGAAAGGAAACTTCTTTACACAAAATCATGTGACATTTTGACCTTTTTGATGGTTAAAACGGGCGTGTCTCATTGTGAGTCTGAGCCAGACGTGTTCAAACGTATCAGGTTCTTGAAAAAAAAAATAGTGATCAATCGTAGAAAGGCACGAGCGACAAATCGATTATCGCAGGTATCGCAAAATCGTGACATTATCGTATCATGAGCAACCCTGTGAGTCCCAGACCGATAAAAAGAAATATAGATTGAAAAAATTATCTAAAAACACGTAAAGACGCACCCTTTCGTCCAATTGAGCCCAAGAGAAAACAGCTCTGTATTTGTAGGAAAAATGTTAAACCGATTAATCGACTCTACGGCCCAAACCGATTCCAAACAAGTACTAAAGTATTTCTTTGTTATTTATTCGTCGCAGCAAATGTTTTTTTGATGGTATTATACATTTAAGGAAGAGTTTATTGGGATTATTCTAATTTAGGGTCGTTTTGTGACTCATTTGACAGACGTTTCACATTTGTCTGATAATTAAACCGAAATGAATGCGTTTAAAGACACGTTTTAACACATTTCTGTCGTATCGTTATTGAGAAAAAACCCTGAAAATAGAGATTATATGTGACATATTCCACAAACGTGCGACTTATACTTATATTTATACTTATATACTTATACTCCGGAGCGACTTATATGTGATATTGTTTGTTATTTTCACACTTGCGACCACATTTCATACCCCAGTGCAACTTATATATCTGTTTTTTTTTTCTCTATTATGTATTTTTTGGCTGGTGCGACTTTTACTCCGGAAAATAAGGTACTTTTGCTTAAGTATAATACCGTTGTCTTTTGCAGTTGTTCTCGGTGGTTCCTGGCAGATTCCTCGGCGGTTTGAAGAATCCCTGCTGGTACGAGGAATACCACGGCAACAGCAGCGCCGACCCGTACCAGAGCAACTGCTACGGGCGCTACTCGCGGCGCTTCCGCGCGGTCTTCCAGCAGCTCCGCGCCTCCTTCCGGGAGCACCTGGTGCTCAGGGCGGGGCGGGCGCTCCGGCTGCGGTGCCTGCCGTACTTCTACATCATCGGGCAGCCCAAGTGCGGCACCACGGACCTGTACGACCGGCTCCGGCTGCACCCGGAGGTCCGGTTCACCATGTTCAAGGAGCCGCACTGGTGGACGCGCAAGAGGTTCGGTGAGTCCAGGCTAATGCTCAGAGGCAAACGCTCAGAGGCTAACGCTCGGAGGCTAAACTCTCAGAGGCTAACGCTCAGAGGCTAAACGCTCAGAGGCTAACGCTCAGAGGCTAAACGCTCAGAGGCTAACGCTCAGAGGCTAAACGCTCAGAAGCTAACGCTCGGAGGCTAAACGCTCAGAGGCCGACGCTCAGAGGTTCGGTGAGTCGCTCGGTTTCCGCGGTTACGTTGGGCCAAATCACAATTTCCATTTCGTCACGATCCATGTAGTAACTTCAGAAACGCAATTTGAAATACGACTTTGTGGCGTGTCGTCAATAAAACTGTTAAAATGACCTGAAAAAGACAAGTTCAAAGTGATATTTCTGCACTTTTTGTGCTGGTTTTGTGGTTCGTTCACGTTTTGCACATTTAAAAACAAACTGATTCTGTAAAGACAATATATTGTGAAAAACCATTTGTTTTTGAATTTCTTGCTCTTTTCGTGTTTTTAAGGTCAGTTTGAGAGGAAAATAAACATACAAAAATTATAAAAATACTCCACTTACGTCCTGAACTTGGAAATGGACACATTTTCCGCAAATTGGACAAAATGGGACTTTAAAAAAAAAAAAAGTATTATATATATATATATATATATATATATATATATATATATATATATGTCTTTTATTTAAATTTTACAATTAAAATTTTACAATTTTAATTAAAAAAATAAAAAATCTTCTCCTTCTCCTCCTCCTTCTCTTCTTCCTCCTTCTCTTCTTCCTCCTTCTTCTCCTCTTCCTCCTCTTCCTCCTCCTCCTCTCCTCCTCCTCCTCCTTCTCCTTCTCCTCCTCCTTCTTCTCCTCCTCCTCCTCCTTCTCCTCTTCCTCCTCTTCCTCCTTCTTCTCCTCCTCTTCCTCCTCCTCCTTCTCCTCCTTCTCCTCCTCGTCCTCCACTCACTTTCTCTCTTCTCATTGTTTGTGTCTCGTTCGCCCGCGCTCTGATTGGTTGCGATCGATTTCCTGTTTGGAGCGTTTCTCCTTAAACAACAGAGTCAAGTCCTTCACCGCTCGCCACAATAATGAGCCCCAGAGCATTGTGGGTAAACCATGTGTGACATGCTCCGACCCGAACTGTGACTGAAATATCAATGTCCAAAATATGAGAAGGTTTAGACCCGGTTTAGACCCGGTTTAGACCTCCTGGTTTAGACCTGGTTTAGACCTGGTTTAGACGCAGTTTAGACCTCCCGGTTTAGTCCTGGTGTAGACCTGGGTTGTTCTGGATGGTTCTGGGTTGTTCTGGATGGTTCTGGGTTGTTTAGGATGGTTCTGGATGGTTCTGGGTTGTTTAGGATGGTTCTGGATGGTTCTGGGTTGTTTTGGATGGTTCTGGTTGGTTCTGGTTGGTTCTGGTTGGCTCTGGATGGTTCTGGTTGGCTCTGGATGGTTCTGGATGGTTCTGGGTTGTTCTGGATGGTTCTGGGTTGTTTTGGATGGTTCTGGATGGTTCTGGGTTGTTTTGGATGGTTCTGGTTGGTTCTGGTTGGTTCTGGTTGGCTCTGGATGGTTCTGGATGGTTCTGGGTTGTTTTGGATGGTTCTGGATGGTTCTGGGTTGTTTTGGATGGTTCTGGTTGGTTCTGGTTGGTTCTGGATGGTTCTGGGTTGTTTTGGATGGTTCTGGTTGGTTCTGGTTGGCTCTGGATGGTTCTGGTTGGTTCTGGTTGGCTCTGGATGGTTCTGGATGGTTCTGGCTGGTGTGACAGTGATATATGTATAATATACTGTATATGTATCATATTCTGAGCAGTCCCACTGTCAGCTCTGTACAAGGATTTGTTGAAACTGAGTTGCTGCTGGATCTTTGTTCGAGATGTGACCAGAATCCAAATGTTGCTTAATCTACCAACGCAATTTACTCACAAATAAATATGCAACACAACAACACTCTCTGAATGATAATCCAGACATTTCCTATGCAAGGTGAATAACTCCAGGCATTAAGAGGCATTAAAAGGCATTAAGAGGCATTAAGAGGCATTACTGCACTTCAAGGAAGTTTGGAACACTCAGATCCGGTCTAAACTAGGACCAAACCAGGTCCGGTCTAAGACGGGACTTTTAGCATTCTGGTCCAAACGTGTCCTTAGCATTCTAAATATTAGTTTACATGCACTTTTAGCAAGTTTCTGGGTCCAAAGTGGAGTTTGGTTGTCATGGTAATACTAACTATACAACCAGCATGCTAACAGCACACTTCCTGGTTCTTAAGTGATTTATTATTAGATGTATTTTAGCCTTTTTCTCACTTTTTGATGTGTAAACAAGGCTAAAACTTTGCAGAGAATGCTTTAGTTTCACTTAAAAGTCGCTTACAACTCGAACGTCGGTCAAAAGAAGCAAACCGGGGCCTAAATCGGGCAAAATATCCTGTACGTGTGCTCTGGGCTTAACTCGACTAGATATTAATAATGTTGAAGTATGCCAAAAATGCTAAAATGCTAAGCTCTCTTTCTGCTCTAGCATGATTTAGCCTGAATGCTAACATGTGCTAGCCTTTGATCACAGCCCTAGATCCATATGTTGAAGTATGCTAAAATGCTAATAGCTCTTTCAGTTGTAGCGGGATTTACCCTGAATGCTGAACAAACAGCTCGTGGTTTCTTTGCCTAAATCGCTGTAAAAGTCGTCAGACGGGAAGTGACTTAAGGCTGAAACCATTTGTTGTGGTTTTAAAATTGATTCGACCAAACAAAGGTTCGTCGACGTCTTGTTTACGACTACGGAGAAGCTGATTGGACAGAAAGCAGGAAGTGGTTGAGTCTTCCTCATGAGTCCAACTACGACTTGAACAAGAAGTCTAATTTAAAGAACTATTTCATTCACAACAAAGAGACAAACGGTAACACGTAATATCTGAGATTTTATTTATTTATTGTTTATTGACTGGAAAATCCAGCTGAGACGTAGCTCCTCTTTGTCAGGGGGAGGGGCCTATTGTACTTGAAGGGCTTTTAGTGTGAGTATTTGTGAGTATTTTATCTTCCTGCTCCAAAAAGTAGACTTATATGTGTTTAATTCTTCTGACTTTTACCCTTTTTACCATTCAAATTATGTATTTTACATTGAATTATTTATTCTCGGCACAACGTTTTCATCATTCTGAACTTTATATGGACAAATATAAATAACATATATGTCTCTGATCACTTCACAAGTCAAACCGACCAAAATCATGATAAGATCACTTTAATTCAAGCAATTTAAATTGACCTCGATATGACTTTATTGCAGTTAAAAGGGCTCGATTATTACATTTTACTCTTGAGTATTTACGTTTTTGTCGAGGCGCCGGAGAAACTGCCTGAAATGTAGCTTCTTTGTCCTTAAATGAAGCCGCAAATAACAATTAATCTTCAGATCTGAATGGGATGAAGCATTGGCGACCTTCACGTGTTACAAACGCGCTTTCCAAGTGTTTAGGTCGTGTAGGCCGAGCCCTGAATGGGCTAAATCTGGACGTCCGAGTCACTTTCCGCCTTCTAATGTCTCTGAAGAAGTTTGAGAGAAATACACGTCATGATAAAACCTCGTACATGCAACGTGTACTGATATCTAAACGCTGCCACATTGATCGAATCGTGAAATGTTGCGATTGTTGCACTTTGACTAAAACACTTCCACGTCAACGTAAACGTCTGTGGTGTTTTGTGGCGGCTGGTATCCAAGGGTTACATTACCGCCACCTACTGTTCTGTGGCTGCACATCTCACGCTTTATTCTTTCGGCTTTATTCTTTCAGCTTTATTCTTTCAGCTTTATTCTTTCGGCTTTATTCTTTAACTTGGTGAAGGGAACGACCGCGATGATATCTCAAAGAATGTTCATAAAGCGATTTCATTCCGATGATGTCAGAAAGTTCTTTTTTTGCCTATATACCGTGTTCGAAAGTGGGGCAGAATAATTTCTCGACTGAAGACTAAACACTTAAAGCCGAAGCTGAGATGGAGAACAAGTTTCCACGTGCAGTTATTGGGGCGTTCAAGAGAAAGTCGGAGCAGGACAAAGCCGCCGCCGCCGTGGCCGCGCTCCAGGCGAGTTTCCACAGCAGCAGCGACGTGCCCAGCGCCGTGGCCGAGCCGGTCAGGCAGGCGCAGGCCAACGCGCAACTGGACGCAGCTCGCCGCAGAGTGTCCGAGGTCCAGGGGGAGAACGCGAGTCTGCTGGATCGCCTCAACCAGAAGGAGAGGGAGATACTAGAGCTTCAGAAGACCCAGAACAAGCTGGAAGAAGATCTGCGCTCGACGAGGCAACGCAACGCCGAGAAGCCCAGGCGACGTCGCGAGGAGGAACTGCAAAACATCATCTTCCATCAACAGAGAGAATCCGCGCAAATGCTGGAGAGTATCGAAGGGCATTCTAAAGAAATCTTTGAAATCAGAAAATACCATGGAATGATGGTGTCCCAGCAGATGTCAAAGATTAAGGCGCTGGAGGAGGAACTGCAGGCTACAAAAGTCCACGCCCACTGGTCCAGAGTAACTTTAGAGCAGCAAATGTACGCCACCTACTGTTTCTATGAGCAACGGATCACAAATATGAGCGCGGCAGGGATGGACAGTCCCCTCCATGTCCAAAATGAAGAGCTGACCTCAACGACGGAGGGCCTGGAGGCGGCTCCCAATGAGGAGGAGGAGTCCACACAGCAGACTCAGCCCTCTGATGAGACAGAGAGACGCCTGGAGACGGTGGAACAGTACGACGCTCTTCTGCAAATGCAGAGGCAGATGCAGGAGGCCAATGAGATGTCCATAGCAACGGAGCAAAGGTTAAGAGGTGAAATTGCTGAGCTCCAAAGGTGCTTCAATGAGGAAGTGCACTGGAATAATGAGCACAAAATGCACATTATGAAACTGGAAGAACAGCAGAAGCAGCAGCTGCAGCAGCTGCAGCAGCAGATGCAGCAGATGAGGGCAGCTCCTCGTCCTCAGCAGGAACGGCCTCACGCTGGAAATCAGAAGCTCCAGCGCCTCCTCGATAAGGAAATCCAGGCCCATAATTACACCAGATTGATTAAAAAGAAACTGGAAGAGGAAATCAAGAGCCTGAAGGAGTCTCTGCAGAATAATCAAGCACCAACAACGAATGTTCCTCGTCAGGGCCTGGCTAAGAAAGGGAAGCAGAAACTGGACAGCCTCCTGAAGGAGTTCAACCAGAAGGTGGAGGAGTGCAAGACTTGGGAGAGGAAAAACAACATCCACATTTGCACCGTTCAAGATCTCCAGAAGGAAATCGAAAACCTTCGAGGAACGTCGGCGAGGAGCAAAGTCGACAAGGCGTGTCAGTGTCAGTAGTCTCATGGACCAGCTGGAGGTTCAAAGCGACAAACAGAAGCTCCAGGAACAGCAGACGTCATCGAGGGCCCCTTAAAAACAACCATCCCAGCCATTTGACTGCACCAACATGGATCTAGACCAGGGGTGGGCAAACTACGGCTCGCGGGCCCCATGTGGCCCGTTTGTCTTTATAATCAGGCCCACCAAACATGCCAAGTAATCTTTTTTTTTAAAAAGGCACCCTTAGGCATCTGTCTGCACTTGTATCCTTAATAAATATGACGTGAAATAAATTAAATAATATATTCAAACAGCCCATTTGACAGAATATCACATATTTGATCTGATGGTGGGCCGGCCCTCCGCTACTTGCCTGGATTTGAATATGGCCCTCCCCTGATCTAGAACCAGAGTTTAATTGGAGCCTTACAAACTCTAGCGTGACCTGAGCCCCGAACCTGCCACTCTGTTTTTGATCATGACAGTTTTAGACTCACTCGACCGACTTCCTCATGTTAGAGTTCTGAGGAAGTGGGACTGTCGTTCTGCTGCTGCGGGTGGAACGACTGGGCCAAAACGACCCCCCGAGAAAGACGAACGACACGAAAACGCTGAGTTTAATCTGCAGAATGTAGAGCTCTGGAGACACGGCTGAAACGCGAGCTCTAACGCGAGCTCTAACATGAGCTCTAACGTGAGCTCTAACATGAGCTCTAACATGAGCTCTAACGCGAGCTCTAACGCGAGCTCCAACATGGGCTCTAATGCGAGCTCTAACATGGGCTCTAACGCGAGCTCTAACATGAGCTCTAACATGAGCTCTAACATGGGCTCTAACGCGAGCTCTAACATGAGCTCTAACATGAGCTCTAACGCGAGCTCTAACATGAGCTCTAACATGAGCTCTAACATGAGCTCTAACATGGGCTCTAACGCGAGCTCTAACATGAGCTCTAACATGAGCTCTAACGCGAGCTCTAACATGAGCTCTAACATGAGCTCTAATGCGAGCTCTAACATGAGCTCTAACATGAGCTCTAACATGAGCTCTAACATGAGCTCTAACATGAGCTCTAATGCGAGCTCTAACATGAGCTCTAATGCGAGCTCTAACATGAGCTCTAACATGAGCTCTAACATGAGCTCTAACATGAGCTCTAACGCGAGCTCTAACATGAGCTCTAACATGAGCTCTAACATGAGCTCTAACATGAGCTCTAACGCGAGCTCTAACATGAGCTCTAACATGAGCTCTAACATGAGCTCTAACATGGGCTCTAACGCGAGCTCTAACATGAGCTCTAACATGAGCTCTAACATGAGCTCTAACATGAGCTCTAACACGAGCTCTAACATGGGCTCTAACGCGAGCTCTAACATGGGCTCTAACGCGAGCTCTAACATGGGCTCTAACGCGAGCTCTAACACGAGCTCTAACATGAGCTCTAACGTGAGCTCTAACATGAGCTCTAACGCGAGCTCTAACATGAGCTCTAACGTGAGCTCTAACATGAGCTCTAACATGAGCTCTAACATGGGCTACAACGCGAGCTCTAACATGAGCTCTAACATGAGCTCTAACGTGAGCTCTAACATGAGCTCTAACACGAGCTCTAACATGAGCTCTAACGTGAGCTCTAACACGAGCTCTAACGTGAGCTCTAACACGAGCTCTAACACGAGCTCTAACACGAGCTCTAACATGAGCTCTAACGTGAGCTCTAACATGAGCTCTAACATGAGCTCTAACGTGAGCTCTAACATGAGCTCTAACACGAGCTCTAACATGAGCTCTAACGTGAGCTCTAACACGAGCTCTAACACGAGCTCTAACATGAGCTCTAACGTGAGCTCTAACATGAGCTCTAACATGAGCTCTAACATGGGCTACAACGCGAGCTCTAACATGAGCTCTAACATGAGCTCTAACGTGAGCTCTAACATGAGCTCTAACACGAGCTCTAACATGAGCTCTAACGTGAGCTCTAACACGAGCTCTAACGTGAGCTCTAACACGAGCTCTAACACGAGCTCTAACACGAGCTCTAACATGGGCTACAACGCGAGCTCTAACATGAGCTCTAACATGAGCTCTAACGTGAGCTCTAACATGAGCTCTAACACGAGCTCTAACATGAGCTCTAACGTGAGCTCTAACACGAGCTCTAACGTGAGCTCTAACACGAGCTCTAACACGAGCTCTAACACGAGCTCTAACATGAGCTCTAACATGAGCTCTAACGCAAGCTCTAACATGGGCTCTAACGCGAGCTCTAACATGAGCTCTAACGTGAGCTCTAACATGAGCTCTAACATGGGCTCTAATGCGAGCTCTTAACGCGAGCTCTTAACGCGAGCTCTAACATGAGCTCTAACATGAGCTCTAACACGAGCTCTAACATGAGCTCTAACGTGAGCTCTAACACGAGCTCTAACGTGAGCTCTAACACGAGCTCTAACACGAGCTCTAACACGAGCTCTAACGTGAGCTCTAACATGAGCTCTAACATGAGCTCTAACGCGAGCTCTAACATGGGCTCTAACGCGAGCTCTAACGTGAGCTCTAACATGAGCTCTAACATGGGCTCTAACGCGAGCTCTTAACGCGAGCTCTAACATGAGCTCTAACGTGAGCTCTAACGTGAGCTCTAACGTGAGCTCTAACACGAGCTCTAACACGAGCTATAACATGGGCTCTAACGTGAGCTCTAACACGAGCTCTAACACGAGCTCTAACACGAGCTCTAACACGGGCTCTAACGTGAGCTCTAACACGAGCTCTAACGCGAGCTCTTAACGCGAGCTCTAACATGAGCTCTAACGTGAGCTCTAACGTGAGCTCTAACGTGAGCTCTAACACGAGCTCTAACACGAGCTCTAACACGGGCTCTAACGTGAGCTCTAACACGAGCTCTAACACGAACTCTAACACGAGCTCTAACGCAAGCTCTTAACACGAGCTCTAACATGGGCTCTAACGTGGGCTCTAATATGAGCTCTAACGCGAGCTCTAACGCGAGCTCTTAACACGAGCTCTAACATGGGCTCTAACGTGGGCTCTAAAGCGAGCTCTAATATGGGCTCTTTGCTTATGACCGAGAGGATTTTATCTTTGTGATTGTTACGCTTCCATTTGATTTCACATTGATTGTTTTGTTGTTTCTGTTGTGATGTCATTGTGTTTTCTGTCTTGAATTGTTTACGAGAACGTTAAAGTCAATCAAATGTATTTATAGAGCACAATTCAAAGTGCTTTACGATGTTAAGACACATTTCAAAAAGTAAATTAAAAACACAATGCAGTTTATAAGAATATAAAACAGTGTTTGTCAAAATAAATAAATAAAAACAAATGAATGTGGTGTTTAAAATATTAAAAACCAGGTAAAAGTATTTCAGTCATAAACAATAGTCTTTAGCTCAAATATCTGTATTTGAAAAGGACTGAAATGAGTGTATTCCATGTTTACCGTCAATAAAAATCAATACAAATGCATAACTCGACAAGAAGCTGCTGCGAGTGATTGTGTTGTTGTTGTTGTTGTTGTTGTTGTTGTTGTTGCCGCCTTTAAAGGTGCATTTGTCGCCATTGACTATTCTTTGCGTAATCATGGTCATATGATCTTAAGATCTTGTCCTGGTGATTCGATGGCGGAATAAAGTCTAAAGTCTTAACTACAGTAGGTGGCAGTAATGAGTAATGTAACGCTCTTCCTAGAGCTGAAGAAGAAGAAGGAGGAGAATGATGCACCTTTGCCGTTCTCTGCCAGTCGCCATTAAAAGCAACAACTTTAGACTTTATTCTTTATACTTTAGATCAGCGGCTAAAGGCCACACACAACCAGACAAAGTGTATTTGACAGTTTAATTTAAGCATTTGACATAGTTCCCGATGCCTCCACCTTTAATAAGATGTGGAACATTAATATTAGGCTGGTATAACATCAAAATGCTTGAATTTTTCCAATTCTACTGTTAAAAGTACAACTTTTTGTTGTTTGGACCAACTCAGCAGGAGGGCCAACAAATATTGGTCTGAGGGCCGCATTTGGTCCCCGGGCCGTAGTTTGGACACGCCTGCTTTAGACTTTAGATGATCCCCCCCCCCAATGCATGGTCATATCTTGTAGTTGCCGTGACGATGACGTCACAAAGCACCAACATTCCGCCACTCTAAGGCGCAAGGGGGAAATCGCAAAAAATATCTACGAAACGAACTTTGAGCGATGAAAATCAGACAAAATATGCGACTGTGACACGTGCCGAAAAACCACATGCGCCTCAAAGTGACATTTACCGCCACCTACTGGAGATGTACGGCTTCAATGTGTTTTACTCTGTGCTGTTGTTCAATAAAAGATTTTTTAAAAGGAAAGAGAAAAAAAACCTTGATCTTAAAGTGACGTACAACAGGTTTTTATGACTTTCTAATTCCGACTGTATTTAGTGTATTTATACCTGTCGTAAATATAAATGATAGTTTTACATCAATCAAGCAGGAATTTGTGGAGAAAACGTGGAAAAATCTGTAGAAAAATGACAGGAAGTGACATCACACCAGGGACACTCATTCAGGAAGTGACATCACACCAGGGACACTCATACAGGAAGTGACATCACACCAGGGACACTCATTCCAGACAAAGTTTATGCAGAATTTACACAAAAGAAACTACTTTTTTTTGAGTGATGTCACTTCCTGTATGAGTGTCCCTGGTGTGATGTCACTTCCTGAATGAGAGTCCCTGGTGTGATGTCACTTCCTGAATGAGTGTCCCTGGTGTGATGTCACTGAGTGTCCCTGGTGTGATGTCACTTACTGTATGAGTGTCCCTGGTGTGATGTCACTTCCTGTATGAGTGTCCCTGGTGTGATGTCACTTCCTGTCATTTTTCTACAGATTTTTCCACGTTTTCTCCACAAATACCTGCTCGATCGGTGTAAAACTATATTTAGAAGTACAACAGGTCTAAATGGAGAGAAAACGGTCAGAGCGCCTCTTCTCATCAACCCCGGACTACAACGCCTTCACGGCAGCGGCTTAAAAGGCTTGTCGCGGCGGGAAAACGAGGGGAAATAATGAGGAGGAAAAGCGTGGCGGCGGCGGCGGAAAAACGATCAATGGGAGAGCGAGAGCGGCCGTGTTCATGTTCAGCGTTTCATAAAGCGTCAGACAGGGGGCGGCGCTGAGCAACGGAAACGGAAGCGTCCAGGTCAAAAGGGACACGATGTCACCGTGGAAACCGGGATTAACCGCAGAATATCACGAAATATGACAAACGATGGTGGTTTTAGCCGAAGGGAAACGACCTGTGCGTGACTTTGACGAGGATATATCGCACACTTTACCGCAAATTATACCTTTTGTGAAGCTCAAATACAGATTTTTTTTTAGGCTAGAATATCGTGTTTTTCCATCTTTTACAATAGAAAGACAAACTAACCCAAATTCAAAATGGTTATTATTTATTACAAAGACTTTGAACCATTGGAGCTGATAATAATAATAATTGGAGATATTGAATGATTTTGCTCCAGGTTTGCCGGGTCCAAACATCTTCAATCCGACACTTAGGCGACAAATTCCACCATAAACATCGACCCTCGAGCTCCAAATATTCAGCACGAGCGACTTTACGTTCAAAATACTGTCAGCGGCGCCGATGATGTGACAAAATGACACTTGGAAGAACAATTTAGCCCAAAAGTCTCTGAGTAAAATGCAAAGAATCAGTCCCAGCGTCTGCTTTCATTTCACAAGCCTCTAGCTCCCCCGTGTGGCTAGAGCTCTCATTGCACCTAAAGCAGTACTAAAGCAGGACTAAAGCAGGACTAAAGCAGGACTAAAGCAGGACTAAAGCAGGACTAAAGCTCGACTAAACCAGGACTAAAGCTCGACTAAACCAGGACTAAAGCTCGACTAAACCAGGACTAAAGCTGGACTAAACCAGGACTAAACCAGGACTAAACCAGGTCTAAACCAGGGCTAAACCAGGACTAAACCAGGTCCAAACCAGGTATAAACCAGGGCTAAAGCAGGACTAAACCAGGACTTAAGCTGGACTAAAACCAGGACTAAACCAGGACTAAACCAGGTCTAAACCAGGACTAAACCAGGACTTAACCAGGACTAAACCAGGTCTAAACCAGGTCTAAACCAGGGCTAAACCAGGACTAAACCAGGTCCAAACCAGGTATAAACCAGGGCTAAACCAGGGCTAAAGCAGGACTAAACCAGGACTTAAGCTGGACTAAAACCAGGACTAAACCAGGACTAAACCAGGTCTAAACCAGGTCTAAACCAGGACTAAACCAGGACTAAATCAGGACTAAACCAGGACTAAATCAGGACTAAACCAGGACTAAATCAGGACTAAACCAGGACTAAATCAGGACTAAACCAGGACTAAAGCGGGTCTCATTACACTCCACGACAAGAACCAGGAACATGAACGTTAAAAGTCTAATCTAAGATCTTCAGGTTTTGAAGTGTCGACTCCTGAATTAGATGTGTTTGTGTGAGCGCAGCCAGCAGAGGGCGCCAGGACTCATCAGAAGTAAAGCGGTTGAAATGTGACTAAAAGTAAGAGTTGTGAAGTGAAACAAAGCAGAGGTTCTGGGGTCGTGTCCGTTCTTCGGGCCGTTACCGTGGATACTCTGGGGTTAAAGTGCGTGTGTTTCAGGTCTGATCCGTCTGAGCGAGCGCCGCGATCGCTTCCCTGTGGAGGATTATCTGGACCTGTTTGACCAGGCGGCTCACCACATCCAGGGCAACGCCACCAGTGACCGCCAGAGGGCGCCGAGTCAGCCCGACATCATCATCGGTGAGAGAGGAAGAAACTGGACTAAAGCAGGACTAAAGCAGGACTAAACCAGGACTAAAGCTGGACTAAACCTGAAGTAAACCTGAACTAAACCTGGACTAAAGCTGGACTAAACCAAGACTAAACCAAGACTAAACCAGGACTAAACCAGGACTTTAAACCAGGACTTAAACCATGACTTAAACCAGGACTTAAACCAGGACTAAACCAGGACTAAACCAGGATAAAAGCAGGACTAAACCCGGACTAAACCAGGACTAAAGCAGGACTAAACCAGGTCTAAACCAGGTCTAAACCTGAACTAAACCTGGACTAAAGCTGGACTAAAACTGGACTAAAGATGGACTAAACCAAGACTAAACCAAGACTAAACCGAGACTAAACCAAGACCAGGACTAAAGCAGGATTAACCAGGACTACACCAGGACTAAAGCTGGTCAAAAGCAGGACTAAACCAGGTCTAAACCAGGTCTAAACCAGGACTAAACCAGGACTAAACCAGGTCTAAACCAGGTCTAAACCAGGACTAAACCAGGACTAAACCAGGACTAAACCAGGACTTAACCAGGACTTAACCAGGACTAAACCAGGTCTAAACCAGGACTAAACCAGGACTAAACCAGGTCTAAACCAGGTCTAAACCAGGTCTAAACCAGGTCTAAACCAGGTCTAAACCAGGACTAAATCAGGACTAAACCAGTCTAAACTGGGTCTGAATCTGGACTAAACACAGTGTGAACAGGAGAGGCCAGCGCGTCGACCATGTGGGACAACAACGCCTGGGTTTACGTCTACGACAACTGCACGGACAGAGAGCCGCCGTTCCTCGTCCAGGACTTCGTTCACGCTCTGCAGCCTCGCGCTCGCTTCATCGTCATGCTCAGGGATCCTGTCGAGAGGTGCCCGACACACTCACTGTCCCGCCGGGATCTGCCCGACACACTCACTGTCCCGCCGAGGTCTGCCCGACACACTCACTGTCCCGCCGGGATCTGCCCGACACACTCACTGTCCCGCCGAGGTCTGCCCAACACACTCACTGTCCCGCCGGGATCTGCCCGACACACTCACTGTCCCGCCGGGATCTGCCCGACACACTCACTGTCCCGCCGAGGTCTGCCCGACACACTCACTGTCCCGCCGGGATCTGCCCGACACACTCACTGTCCCGCCGAGGTCTGCCCGACACACTCACTGTCCCGCCGGGATCTGCCCGACACACTCACTGTCCCGCCGGGATCTGCCCGACACACTCACTGTCCCGCCGAGGTCTGCCCGACACACTCACTGTCCCGCCGGGATCTGCCCGACACACTCACTGTCCCGCCGAGGTCTGCCCGACACACTCACTGTCCCGCCGAGGTCTGCCCGACACACTCACTGTCCCGCCGAGGTCTGCCCGACACACTCACTGTCCCGCCGAGGTCTGCCCGACACACTCACTGTCCCGCCGAGGTCTGCCCGACACACTCACTGTCCCGCCGGGATCTGCCCGACACACTCACTGTCCCGCCGGGATCTGCCCGACACACTCACTGTCCCGCCGAGGTCTGCCCGACACACTCACTGTCCCGCCGAGGTCTGCCCGACACACTCACTGTCCCACCGAGGTCTGCCCGACACACTCACTGTCCCGCCGAGGTCTGCCCGACACACTCACTGTCCCGCCGAGGTCTGCCCGACACACTCACTGTCCCGCCGAGGTCTGCCCGACACACTCACTGTCCCGCCGAGGTCTGCCCGACACACTCACTGTCCCGCCGAGGTCTGCCCGACACACTCACTGTCCCGCCGAGGTCTGCCCGACACACTCACTGTCCCGCCGAGGTCTGCCCGACACACTCACTGTCCCGCCGAGGTCTGCCCGACACACTCACTGTCCCGCTGAGGTCTGCCCGACACACTCACTGTCCCGCTGAGGTCTGCCCGCCCAGGTCTGCCCGACACACTCACTGTTTTTTAGGGTTTACTGGACGACTGGTTTAGTTTTTATTTAGTCGTGGTTTATACTATATATTTGATCAATGGTTTGTCTTTCTTAAGTCATAATACAATTCTAGTCCTGGTTTAGACCTGGTTTAGACCTGCTTAGCTGTGTGTACACACGCAGTACACACGCAGTACACGCAGTACACACGCAGTACACGCAGTACACACGCAGTACACGCAGTACACACACAGTACACGCAGTACACACGCAGTACACGCAGTACACACGCAGTACACGCAGTATACACGTAGTACACGCAGTACACACGCAGTACACACACAGTACACGCAGTACACACGCAGTACACGCAGTACACACGCAGTACACGCAGTACACACGCAGTACACGCAGTACACGCAGTACACACAGTACACGCAGTACACACGCAGTACACGCAGTACACACGCAGTACACGCAGTACACACGCAGTACACACACAGTACACGCAGTACACGCAGTACATGCAGTACACGCAGTACATGCAGTACACGCAGTACCCTCGGCGGTAACGTGGCTGCTCTCGCCCTCAGGCTGTACTCGGATTACCTTTACTTCGGCATCTCCAACAAGTCGGCCGAGGACTTCCACGACAAAGTGTCTGAGTCTCTGCTGCTGTTCCAGAGCTGCCTGACCGAGTCCAGCGTCCAGTCGTGTGTCTACAACAGCACGGTCAACCAAGCCATGCCCGTGAGTACTACTACTACTGCAGCGGACACTACTGCTGATACTTCTACTGCTGCTGGTACTCAGGCGTCCCCCCCCCCCCTCCCGGCAGGTGCGCCTTCACGTGGGGCTCTACATCGTGTTCCTGTTGGACTGGCTGTCCGTCTTCAGTCCGGAGCAGATCCTCGTCCTGAGGCTGGAAGACCACGCCTCCAACACCAAATACACCATGAACCGGGTCTTCCACTTCCTCAGCCTCGGTCAGTCTCACGTCACGCTGCTGCAAGGGGAACAAAGGAGATTGTACTGTAATGTGGGGTTAGAGCGTGTGTTGGGCCTGGTAACAAAGGAGAACGCACTGTAATATGGGTTTTTTAATGTGTTAGGCCTGGTAACTAAGGAGATTGTACTGTAATGTGGGATTAGAGCGTGTGTTGGGCCTGGTAACAAAGGAGAACGCACTGTAATATGTTTTTTTTAATGTGTTAGGCCTGGTAACAAAGGAGATTGTACTGTAATGTGGGGTTTGAGCATGTGTTGGGCCTGGTAACAAAGGAGATTGTATTGAGCGTGTGTTGGGCCTGGTAACAAAGGAGATTGTACTGTAATGTGGGGTTTGAGCATGTGTTGGGCCTGGTAACAAAGGAGATCATCAAAAAACATGTTAATTTGTTCAAATAAGGAAGAAATTGTTATTGCTGAAGGTCAAAGGACATTCAGCAAAACAAAAACTCCCAAAATGAGATGTTTTTCAAAGCATTTTTTATTTTATTTTTATTTTATATTTAATTTTTAAATTCCTTAAGCTGAAATTTTACATACATTTCCTGCCTCTTTGAAACAGTAGTTGCTTCAATAGTCAGACATTTTCATCAAATAGAAAAGGAATGTGTTTATGTGCATTTTTTATTTATTTATTTTTATTTATTTCATCTTTTTTAAGGCCACATGTTCCATAACTTAAGAGAATATGACATTAAGAATACTGTACGTCACTATAATAGTGTTAAAAGGGCCATAGCCGCCTTAACTCTCCAGCAGAGGGCGACACAGCTGCATCACTCACAGTCACAAGAGGTTTTTGTCCAGGGGCCGGGTGAAGGGGGCGGGGCCAGTAACAACAGCGTAAAATATGTTATAATATTCTTATTTCTGATACTTTATGTTTATATAGCTCAATATTTTCAGAATAAAACACAGGGATGCAGCTACAGACTATAAAACAAAAATAAAGCACATTTTAATATAAAACCTTTACCAGCATCAGATGGCCCGCGGCCCAGTTTTGGACCACGGGCCAGGCGGTTTGGGGTCCGTGTTGGTTTCTCTGGATTTTAAAGCGTTTCTGTCGATCTCTTCATAGTAAACGAGTACATTTGGTGATATACTCATGCAGTACTTTGCTTGTATTTGCTCAGGGCCTCTGTCCAAGCGGCTGGAGTCGGACATCACCCGGAACCCGGCGTCCAACACCCGCCGCCCGTCCGACCGGAGCCTGGGCCCGATGCTGCCCGCCACCAGGGCCCTGCTGAGCCACTTCTACCGGCCCTTCAACGCCAAGCTGGCCTCAGTCTTACGCAACGACTCTTTTCTCTGGGACTCCTCCGCCTCCTCCTCCGCCTCTTTCTCCGCCTCCGCCCCGCCCCCCTGAACCCGCAAGTGCCATGGAAACGGTGCCAGAACGGGGGAAAAAACCCACACAAGCTAAAATGACTCCAGATTTGAATGGATTTCAAAGACAAATCGTTTTAAAAAGTGGAATCCTGTGGACGAACTGCCGGATATTCTGTAAAATGTGGATGTTTTATGAGTACATTTTTTGTCATTTTACTGGGATTTTTCACAGGGAACAAAAACCGGCGCAAAGTTGCTGTCGTTCTTCTGTGAATGAAGGTGAAAAAGTTTAGTTTTATTCAAAGACAAAACCAGCTGAAAGGCCTTTGAATGTGCAAATCGTTTTGTCTCGTCAGATTCAGAATTTTAAAGGACTTTTTTTAACCCTGAATATTTTCCGTTGGGAATTTCAGTTGATAAATTTTGCAGTGTACGTTTTTTCATCGCATTTTTCTTGATTTGAAAAAAATATTCTGATTTTCAAGCCCTCAAATTCAACCGTCTAAAATCGGAGTTTAAAATTTGCAGTGAATTCAACAACAACAAAAATTTCACAGTGAATTTTACACTTTTTACACAATTTTTTTTTTCATATTTTTTTTTTTTTTTTCATTTAATCTGCAAAAATTCTGCTGCTGAAGAATAAAACAATTCAAACTTGTTTTTTCAGGGTTAAACTTTCAGAGTTTCCTTTGCCTGCTGCAATTTATGGAATCATAATTTTTCAAGTGTTTTAAGTTTATATTTTTCAATTAAATGACACTAAAATTGTACTTTTTTTGTCCGAGACCCAAAATGTTTCCAAATCGAATCGATATCGTGACTTGAGATTTGACACTCCTGCACTTTTTATTTCACTGAATTATCTGACAATAAAAAAAAAGACTAAATAAAACATTATAGTCATTTTGACTGGTGTGGATTTAAAACAGTTTAAATCTGTAAATTGTGGATGTTTATTTTTGAGTTGTACAAGAAAATAAAGATAAATACTCAAAAGTGTTGCGCTTTTATTTAAAAAGTAAACAGAGGAGAGTCAAAAATCTATATATATATATATATATATATATATATATTGGAAAATTACATAAATTAAATCATGCAAAAAAATTACTAAATACATTTGGGAGAAAAAGAGCAAGCAATAAAACTTAAATATTACATTTCACATTTCATTTTTAATTTGTACATGTGTGTTTGGGTTTGAGACAAGTTGATTAAAATATATCTTTTATATATATTTTTGGGGGTTATTTTCTTGATTTGTGTTGCGTTCATGTACTGTTTTGTTTAGCGTTTTCCTGCAAATGCATCAGGCTGATATTAATAAAACGTTGAATTAAGTAGATGCATTTACACTTTATGGCCATACAAGGGCAGTGAACGCTAAGAAAAGAATTTGTCGCTGGCCTGGCAAACGTTCATATTTATCTTTTTATGTCTTTACTTCTTCCTTCAGACGTTTATAATCCACTTTATCCTAAACTCTTTGCCATTTTTCTCAGCTTTCTCGCCTCTTTCGTTAAAAAAGAACAGATTAAAAATGACCTCTAGACTTCGTCTTGCAGGTTGTTTTTGGCATAAAATTCTCCCTCTTTTTGTTCAAAACGTGTCGCGATTAAATCATTCCCCGCGAAAACGACTCAAATCCAGACGAGTCCTTTTCGTCTTCGACACGTGGTGAATTTGGACTTGGACAGCGTTTTTTTCTAAAGCAAAATCTTGGCCAAAACAACATCGTTTGTAACACATTTTTTTCATCGAGAGCCTGGAATCTGCAGCGAAAAAACCCGTAACGTGACGTAAAGTCGACAAACCCCGACGGGACGTCGCTTTGGCAAAGGTTTCCACGGCGCTGGAGCCGGTTTGCAGATGCAGAGACGCGTAAACGGCAGATGTGCAGAACACGTGTCTCCAGTGGTTTGCATCAGGAGAAAAGTCGTAAAGTTGTTTTTGTTTTAGTCCGAATTCGTTTATATTTCACGAGGAACAAGTTTGGACTCTTCGAAATGTTTCACTGCTCAAACTGTCGAATACGGAAAAGAAATGTCAAGTAGCGTTGGATTTTTGAGCATTTTCGAGCATGTTTGGGCCTGGTAACAAAGGAGATTGTACTGTAATGTGGGGTTAGAGCGTGTTTGGGCCTGGTAACAAAGGAGATTATAATGTAATGTGGGGTTAGAGCGTGTTTGGGCCTGGTAACAAAGGAGATTGTACTGTAATGTGGGGTTAGAGCATGTTTAGGGCCTGGTAACAAAGGAGATTGTACTGTAATGTGGGGTTAGAGCGTGTTTGGGCCTGGTAACAAAGGAGATTGTAATGTAATGTGGGGTTAGAGCGTGTTTGGGCCTGGTAACAAAGGAGATTGTACTGTAATGTGGGGTTAGAGCATGTTTAGGGCCTGGTAACAAAGGAGATTGTACTGTAATGTGGGGTTAGAGCGTGTTTAGGGCGTGGTAACAAAGGAGAGCGTACTGTAATGTGGGGTTAGAGCGTGTTTTGGTCCGGTAACAAAGGAGAGCGTACTGTAATGTGGGGTTAGAGCGTGTTTGGGTCTGGTAACAAAGGAGAGCGTACTGTAATGTGGGGTTTGAGCGTGCTTGGGTCCGGTAACAAATGAGATTGTACTGTATTGTGGGTTTGAAGTGTGTTTGGGCCTGGTAACAAAGGAGATTGTACTGTAATGTGGGGTCCGAGCGTGTTTAGGGCGTGGTAACAAAGGAGATTGTACTGTAATGTGGGCTTAGAGCGTGTTTAGGGCCTGGTAACAAAGGAGATTGTACTGTAATGTGGGGTTCGGTCGTGTTTAGGGCGTGGTAACAAAGGCGATTGTACTGTAATGTGGGGTTAGAGCGTGTTTGGGTCCGGTAACAAAGGAGAGCGTACTATAATGTGGGGTTCGAGCGTGTTTAGGGCGTGGTAACAAAGGAGAGCGTACTGTAATGTGGGGTTCGAGCGTGTTTAGGGCGTGGTAACAAAGGAGAGCGTACTGTAATGTGGGGTTAGAGTGTGTTTGGGTCCGGTAACAAAGGAGAGCGTACTGTAATGTGGGGTTTGAGCGTGTTTAGGGCGTGGTAACAAAGGAGATTCTACTGTAATGTGGGGTTTGAGTGTGTTTGGGTCCGGTAAGAAAGGAGAGCGTATTGTAATGTGGGTTTGGAGTGTGTTTGGGCCTGGTAACAAAGGAGATTGTACTGTAATGTGGGGTTCGAGCGTGTTTAGGGCGTGGTAACAAAGGAGAGCGTACTGTAATGTGGGGTTTGAGCGTGTTTTGGTCCCGGTAACAACTGTATCTAGAAGTCAGAACCTGTGCTAAATATTTAACACAATTTTACTTCTGTTAGGTTTGTGAAGACATTTTGAAAAAGTTTAAAATGACAGGAAGTGGAGCTGAATCCCTCTGTGATGTCATCAGTGTGCGACACAGAGACAGTTTAAACCATGGATGGACTAAATAAAGGTGTTTTATGGTGTTATTGTGTCAGATCAGAACTGGCTCTTGTTTACAATCTGGTTGCTATGGTAACAGCTGTGGAATCACCTTCTACTTATGTCCAACCAGGAAGTACAATCACAAACTTGACACAAACGGGCAAAATGAGCGATGAGCGTTCGTCCTCCATCCTCGCGCGTCGTCGAACACGTTCCGCGTCTTCGTTTCCGTCCTCACATTCGCCTCGTAATCGCCGCCGCTTCAAACCCCGCCTCCGCCTCGTCTTTTCCCGCCGCTCATTAAAAAGATGCGGCGCTGTGGCTTTTTTTTTTTTTCTCTCGCCGGGGTTTAAAGACCGGCCCGCTCGCCCGTCGCCGTTTCCACGGAGACGGGGGCAAAGATGGCGATTTGATTTGACCCCCGCGCAGCTCGGGCCCCCCGCGGACCCGTAACGACCCGGTAATCACGGGCGACGGCGCGCGGGCGGAGCTTGGACTAAACGCTACAACACGACACGCTTTATGGTCAGTTGTCCAGAGGAAAGAGCGACATGTTTGTGCGACATATTGGGGTCGTGTTACGCAAATTAAATTAATAAATGGATGAATAAATAAATAAAATAAATAAAATAAATAAAATAAATAAAATAAATAAAATAAATAAAATAAATAAAATAAATAAATATTAATACAAATATATTCCAGTAAATCAGGGACGGCAGATGGAAACGATATATTTAAGTCTAATCTCATTGTCCCTTCAAATAAAGTACCACTAAATGTGCACAACTGCGAAATGAAATTTATGCAAAGCGTACGTCAAAGCGTTTTAAAATGCACAAACAAATATGTGTATAAATCTGCGCTGTCCCTGAAATAAATAAATAAACATTTCAAACCATTTTAATGAACAGTTTGAATTAAATTCATTTCATTGTCATTATTAAGGGGGCGGAGACAGAGGTGTGGGTGTTTCATTCTAAATATCTTTATATGAAGATTTTTTTCATTTAGAAGTTTTAAACGGCAAGATTATATATTTTTTTTCACACTTTTAGGGTTAAAAATTCTGAGTTGGAAATGAAAAATCAGACAATTTTGTTTGGATCTGAATCATCTTAAACCTCATTTTGGCTCCTCAGAGTTCCACAACACAAGGTCAACATTCCGTTATAAAAATAGTCAGATCTGTTTTTCGTTGGCATTTGAGGTTTTTCGCCGCAGGCCCAGAGTTCATCCTCTTATTAGTTCATAACTAATATTACGTGCACCTCTCTTTCCTTTCAAACCCGGGCGAAAACCTTTGGGAGAAGATTTGACCCAATCGTGGGAAAAAACACACTTTATAAAATTGGGTGAAATTTGTTCCTATTTTTCATGCTTAGATTTACACAAAGGTCAAATATTGTTCTAAATCTGTTTTAAAATGTATTTTAAACTCTCCGTAATCTTCATGTTTATGTTTTAGCAACAATTTGAGCGTTTTTTACGCAATTTTCATTTGATTAAGAGAAGATAAAAGAATATAATGTCATCAAACAAGTCAAAGCTTCAAAAAAGTGACCGGGACAAGAATAAGAAAAAATTAAAATGAAATACAAACAAATAAATAAATTAAAATGAAAAAAATAATAAAGTTGTCTTTTATTTTATATGTTTTTATTCCATTAAAAAACTAACTCTAGCTTGTAACTAACTCTTTCTGCTTGTTTCCATGGAAATAACATTCCACAGTTCGGCATAAACGTATCTATCTCAATGGGGAAAAAAAATCTTTCTTTTTCTATTGAATCATGCTTCTTCTTCTTCTTCTTCTTCTTCTTCTTCTTCTTCTTCTTCTTCTTCTTCTTCTTCTTCTTCTTCTTCTTCTTCTTCTTCTTCTTCTTCTTCTTCTTCTTCTTCTTCTTCTTCTTCTTCAGCTCCAGACTTGAGTGAAAACAAAGTGTGGATCCACCTGCCAGAGTCAAACTCCTCCTCCTTCTCTGGCTCCTCTGCTTTTCTCTCACTTTTTATAACTCTACAGAAGATCCTCACATGGGACACGTCTCCTCGGGCTCGACAGGACCAGGACCGGGACCAGGACCAGGACCAGGATCGGGACCATGCTCGGACTAAACCTTTGTGCCTTCTCGCTCTGGCTGTGGACAGTTGTTCTGTGCCACGCGTCCCAGGACGAGTATTTCACGCCGGAGCTGAAGGCGAGACACAAGTCGGATGGAGCGAGAACGTTTGGGAAAACTGCAGAAAGACGACAAGATCTGAGGGAGACGCTGGAGATGGAGAGACAAACGGACGGAAGGACGCAAGTGGACAAGACAGGTACAGGAGCGAGACATGTGTTACTGCAGGAGAAGTATTAGGAGTGACTGCTGCAGTAGAAGTAGAAGCATTAGAAGTATTTACTGCAGTAGTAGTAGTAGTAGTAGTAGTAGTAGTAGCCAGTCAACAATAAAGCAGCATGTAAATCAATCAATAACACAATATAATTGGATTTGTTCTCACTGAGCAGTTCAAGGACAGGTCAGGAGCAGCAGGAGGAGTGGTCAGCAGGAGGACAGGTCAGCAGCAGGAGGAGTGGTCAGCAGGAGGACAGTTCAGCAGCAGGAGGAGTGGTCAGCAGGAGGACAGGTGAGCAGCAGGAGGAGTGGCCAGCAGGAGGACAGGTGAGCAGCAGGAGGAGTGGTCAGCAGGAGGACAGGTGAGCAGCAGGAGGAGTGGTCAGCAGGAGGACAGGTCAGCAGCAGGAGGAGTGGCCAGCAGGAGGACAGGTGAGCAGCAGGAGGAGTGGCCAGCAGGAGGACAGGTGAGCAGCAGGAGGAGTGGTCAGCAGGAGGACAGGTGAGCAGCAGGAGGAGTGGTCAGCAGGAGGACAGGTCAGCAGCAGGAGGAGTGGCCAGCAGGAGGACAGGTGAGCAGCAGGAGGAGTGGTCAGCAGGAGGACAGGTGAGCAGCAGGAGGAGTGGTCAGGAGGAGGACAGGTGAGCAGCCGTAGGAGTGGTCAGCAGGAGTGGTCAGGAGGAGGAGTAGTCAGCAGCAGGAGGAGTGGTCAGCGGGAAGAGTGGTCTGCAGGAGGACAGGTCAGCAGTAGGAGGAGTGGTCAGTAGGATGCAGGACGACAGGTCAGCAGCAGCCAAACCCTACGACTACCGTTACTACAATTACTGCTATAACTACGACTACAACAACTACTACTATAACAATAACTACTTCTACAACTACCGTTACTACAACTACTACTGCTAAAATGTAATTCAAGTTTGATAAATGAGCCACGTGCAGAGTTAAATATCTGCTTCACTGTAAAACTGTGAAGTATCAAAACAGAATCTCACGTCTGAATTCAGACCAAACTTCTTCCACATGATTCTTTCTCCGTGTTCAAAGCCCACGTTTCATCTCTGTTTGTGCAGCTGTGGAACGTCCAGAACGGCCCACGCTACAGTAATGTGGCTAATGTGACCCAGGCCCCGTGTGTACAGAGCATGTGTTTCAGATGGACCACAATATTACGACCCTGCGCGCATCATCGCCACGGCGACTGTTACGCAACGAGTCATCCTTTTTCCACGTCAGCATGAACTAATGTCAGAAGTAAATATAGCCAGAACTTAGTGACTTTAAACTTATTAAAGGTGTTTGTAAGTCACAGTGATGGTTAAATATGTGTTTTCGGAAAAACTAACCTTGACCTGAAAACAAACTCTCCTGAGAAACCCTGGCTCTTTTTGTATTAGGCAACGTAAAATGCTTTTACGTGTGATTATTCTGACTGATTATGATACGATTTTGTGTCTGTTCTAACAATGTATTTTCACAAGGGAGCTGCAGGGGGAGCTCTACTTAATTAGTTCAACTTTGAAAATATCTATATTTTTGCATTTGTACCAATACTTTTCGATAACTCTGTCAATACCGATGATTAGACTTGGTTTATTTCTGGTTTAGACCTGGATTGGCTGATCCTTGTGCGTGTGGTCATAATGTTTTGGCCGATCCTTGTGCCCCTGGTCATAATGTTTTGGTCGATCCTAATGCGTGTGGTCATAATTTTTTGGCCGATCCTTGTGCGTGTGGTCATAATGTTTTGGTCGATCCTTGGGCGTGTGGTCATAATGTTTTGGTCGATCCTTGTGCCCCTGGTCATAATGTTTTGGTCGATCCTTGTGCTTGTGGTCATAATTTTTTGGCCGATCCTTGTGCGTGTGGTCATAATGTTTTGGCCGATCCTTGTGCGTGTGGTCATAATGTTTTGGTCGATCCTTGGGCGTGTGGTCATAATGTTTTGGTCGATCCTTGTGCCCCTGGTCATAATGTTTTGGTCGATCCTTGGGCGTGTGGTCATAATGTTTTGGCCGATCCTTGTGCCCCTGGTCATAATGTTTTGGCCGATCCTTGTGCGTGTGGTCATAATGTTTTGGCTGATCCTTGTGCGTGTGGTCATAATGTTTTGGCCGATCCTTGTGCTTGTGGTCATAATGTTTTGGTCGATCCTAATGCGTGTGGTCATAATGTTTTGGTCGATCCTTATGCGTGTGGTCATAATGTTTTGGCCGATCCTTGGGCGTGTGGTCATAATGTTTTGGTCGATCCTTATGCTTGTGGTCATAATGTTTTGGTCGATCCTTATGCGTGTGGTCATAATGTTTTGGCCAATCTTTGTGCTTGTGGTCATAATGTTTTGGCCGATCCTTGTGCTTGTGGTCATAATGTTTTGGCTCTCTTTCTGAAGGTGAGAGCAGGTCAGATTTGAGAATATGTAAATGAGCTGCAGCTGTCTGTGAGCTCATGTTCCAAGAATCCACTCCACGTGTTTCAACAGAAGAACTGTACCTGCTGAGCAAATATCACACACAAAACACCAACAATACTGCTACTACCACTGCAACTACTACTACTACTGCTTTTACTACTGCATTTGCATGTAATTTGTTTGCAAACCCTAAATTAAACTAAAACTACAGATGAGTTAATTGAATAATAACCAAAATGCATGTTATTCAAAGGACAATAACTAAATTAAAGAGTCTGTGTTTTGTCTTTGCAGATTTTATTGTGTTAAGACAAATATTTCTTTTAAACTATCACTAAACTCGTCTGCGAAGCGTTGAATGATGTTTATGCTTCGACTCATGTTAAATGAACTAATAATTGTGAGTTTTGTTAAAAGAAAATTGGAAGTTGGATTTTTAACAATAGAAATTAAGTTGAATCCGTGTTTTATCAACTAAAATCAACTGAAGTGTAGATAAATATTATTATTTTAGTGGATTATACTTATTTCTAATCCATTATTCCCATGTAGCAGTGATTTAGTGATTTACTCCTGAATTAGATGACCTTTGTTTTTTTGTCTTACCATTGCGAGATAGGGACTCGGCAGCGTTTCCGCCGTCATTCATAAGCATTGACCTACATGTGGACGTATATATTCCTCCACATATTTCCTTATCTCTGGCCCCGGATCGCTGGCGGGGAAAGCGCCGGCCCCCGAGCGGAGAACAGGATCGCGGAGGATTTGGTCCGTCCCTGGAAGAGAAACAGATAAACACTTTCAGATGTGAATGCTATGTCAAGAATGTGGCTTCGATTAACGGAAGAAAGGACGGCGAATCCGGGGAGCCGCCGCCGTCCGATCCGAGGGTTTAAGCGAAAGAGTCGAGACGGCGTTAAATATGTGTTTCTGCCGTAAATCTGTTCTAAATCTGTTCTTTACGTTTACTTTAAAGGAGGCGTATTGTGCAAAGTTTATGAGCTTTAACCGCGTTACGTAAAACAGCTCCGCCACCGTAATCCTGTTCAGACGTTCATTTTGGTTTGCTTTGTTTGCAAGCTTGAGCGCTCACCTACCCCCTGGCTCCGCCCACATTCCTGCGCTTAGTCGCGATCGAGAGTAAAGACTCCGAATCACACATGAAGGCTTAAAAAATTTCATAAATAGCAATTTTTCAACTATAAAAACACTTCAGTTGAAAATGTACTGCCTGTTTTGGTAAAATGTCTCTATGAAGGGGCGGGGCTTATCAGTTTCATCAGTTTCATAAGCCGTTTTAGATCAAAATTGCAGTTTACAATTAAAAAAAAAGTTAAATTATGATTTATTTATGTTATTGCAAAAGACATAGTTTACTAATAAGTAACAGAAAAAAGCATGATATATCCCCTTTAAGAAAGACTGTACGTAATGGTGCTTTTGTATTTTACAGTGAAGACGTCCAAAAACAAAACGGAGAAACCAAAGAAGAGCTCCAACAGTGTTTCCGATGGAGAGCAGTTCAAAACCGTGTCTGAAGGTGAGACTTTTATCGTTTTCTAGTCCTGGTTTTGTCCAGAACATGATTTTTACCATCTTAAAAATGTGGAAAAACAGGAACAGTTCATTGTAAACAGTTTCCAAACGTATTCTTGCGCCGGTCACAACTTTCGGATGCCCGAATGAAGGTTTTTGCCGTCACCGCTAACTACATCAAGCACATTAGCGTTACTTCCTGGTTCCACCACCAATAAAACACTCGTAATTACGTCAGACAGAACACAGCGATCTCAATACGACGCAAAGAGCTGTTTTTACACCATATTTGACCAAGTTTTACTTTGTTAGCTCTGTGCCCGGCTAGCTCACTGTTAGCGGCACTACTTCCTGTCCAGTTAAATCTTTTGGCCGTTTGTGTAAAGTTTATAATAGTACTTCCTGGTTGGACGTGAGCACAAATGTGACACAGAGGTGATTCCACAGCTGTTACCATAGCAACCAGGCTGTAAACAAGAGCCAAACTCCACATTAATGACACAACAGTTCTGATCTGACACACAATAATAACATAAAATACCTTTATTTAGTCCAACCATGCACACTGATGACATCACAGAGGGATTCATCTCCACTTCCTGTCATTTTAAACTCTTATTTTTCAACATTTCTTCACAACCTGCAATTTAACGGACGTAAAAATGTGATTAACATTTACCACCGGTTTTACACCACCAAACTAAGTCGGAATAAAAAAAAAAACAGGGTTAGGAGGACCTCTGTGTTTTTAAAGGTCGTGTTTGTATCGCTATGCTAACTACTATAACGCCACAAAAGAAGACTTATCTAACGTAGCTACGGGTAAAATAATTCCGTAGTCTGACTTAAAATATTAATCGTCTGTTTATTTTAGCTCTTGCGTTTTAATAAAAGTTAGCATTAGCCTTGAGACACAGTGAACTAGCTAGTCCGCCACAGTGCGCACATTAAACACATTGGGTGCAAGCGCTTTAAGGTAGGGCACTTTACTGTCCCCGTAGGGATATTTGTCCTCTGCAGTTGACCCGTCCTCGCAGGAGAATTCTGGAGTATCAGTTTTGAAAAGAGATTGGCAGAATCTTCTCCGGAAACTGTAAAACTCTGAGCGTGAAAAGGTTTGCGCGAGGTCGTGTGTGGATGCAGAGTTCCCCGCTGAGTCGGACACGGGCGCCGCCGGTTATACTTCACTCTCTATGAACGTTCGGACAGAAAGTTGGACGCGGGTCGGAAAACGGGAACGCAAGGCTGGCACAGGTTTGGAAACAAATAACTCGGACGTATTTAAATTCACAAACTCTTCACGACGTCACGAGAGCAAAGGGAAAACATCTGTTGAACTAGAAAATACAGAAAATATAGTAATTCTGCTGCTGCTACTACTATTACTGCTACTACTATTACTGCTACTGCTTTTACTATTACTACTACTACTATTACTACAACTACTACTACCACTACTACTACTACTACTGCTATTACTACTACTACTACTATTGCTATTACTACTATTACTACAACTACTACTACCACTACTACTACCACTACTACTACTACTGCTATTACTACTACTACTACTACTACTACTACTATTACTACTACTACTACACAGTCTTTACGGAATGTGCAAACAAACCTGTTACTTTGGTCTCGTACTTTTGTTCCTAGGGGAGTGTTTGAAGACAAATATTACGCAGTATTTATATTGTTATTGGCCCTTAAACTTGGCCTTTACTTTGGATATTCATGTTTTAGAACTAAACAAAAAAGGTTTTTATATCTACTACCGCTTCTACTACCAATACTGCTACTATTACTACTGTTAACACTATATCTACTTGTACTCACTACTACAAGTACACATTTTCAGTTCATAAATCTTTACAAACCTCGAGTATTTCAACCTCAAATCACATTCCTTACAATTGCTCTGTCGGGTAAGCTAGCTTTTCTTTATTTCCTCATGGTAATTCCCTCTACTGCCAGTAGATGGAGTGCTAACACCAAATCCTGTGTGGTTTTGAATATATATATACGCTTTGAAAATATTTACTCTATTGTAAGTTCTAAATCATGAGACGCCAACGCAAAGGCCAATATAGAGATAAATTATGCAGAATATTTGTCTTTTAAACGTCCAAATTCTGCGCATTTTGTCTCTGAACATATTCTCATCGTCCAGTTTTAACGTTGAGAACATGTGTTTGACCCCGTGACCTCAAATGGAAAATAAAAATGACACAACCATCTGTAAGAGCTGGAATAACTTGCAGTCGTCACTTGTTCTTGGAATGGACTCCTGCTGGACGACTGAGGAACTGCACCCACGTGACCTTTGTGTCCTCTGTGTCAGCTTCGTCGTGGTTTGAACTCGCAGAAGACGAGTCCCTTTGTCTGCACTCGCCTCATCTGTCTCGGGTCCTTTGAGCAAACGCACAGACACTAAATCAGAGTTGATGGTTGGAATCCCAGAGGACAGAACTGTCCCTGTGAGTCCCAGAGTTCATCCAAACCACAACAAAGTCCTCTTGGCGCAGGATTGGACGCAGTGAAAATACTTTCTGTTCAAGGAGGAAATGTGACCCATGTGTCTCTGAGTGAAAGCTTCAGGAGGACAACCCTCTGTCCTCCTGACCGGTGTCCTCCTGACCTCCTGACCAGTGTCCCCCTGACCAGTGTCCTCCTGACTTCCTGACCAGTGTCCTCCTGACCTCCTGACCAGTGTCCCCCTGACCAGTGTCCTCCTGACTTCCTGACCAGTGTCCTCCTGACCTCCTGACCAGTGTCCCCCTGACCAGTGTCCTCCTGACTTCCTGACCGGTGTCCTCCTGACCGGTGTCCTCCTGACTGGTGTCCTCTTGACCAATGTCCTCCTGACCAGTGTCCTCCTGACCAGTGTCCTCCTGACCGCTGTCCTCCTGACCGCAGTCCTCCTGACCAGTGTCCTCCTGACTTCCTGACCAGTGTCCTCCTGACCAGTGTCCTCCTGACCGCTGTCCACCTGACCAGTGTCCTCCTGACCAGTGTCCTCCTCTGACCAGTGTCCTCCTGAACACTGTCCTCCTGACTTCCTAACCAGTGTCCTCCTAACCGGTGTCCTCTTAACCAGGGTCCTCCTGACTTCCTGACCGGTGTCCTCCTGACCAGTGTCCTCTTGACCAATGTCCTCCTGACCAGTGTCCTCCTGACTGCTGTCCTCCTGACCGATATCCTCCTGACTGGTGTCCTCCTGACCGGTGTCCTCCTGACCCATATCCTCCTGACCGGTGTCCTCCTGACCGGTGTCCTCCTGACCCATATCCTCCTGACCGGTGTCCTCCTGACCCATATCCTCCTGACCGGTGTCCTCCTGACCAGTGTCCTCCTCTGACCAGTGCCCTCCTGACCAGTGACCTCCTCTGACCAGTGTCCTCCTCTGACCAGTGTCCTCCTGACCGGACACTGTACCCCACCCCTCTGTGTCCTCTTGTTGTTTTATGAGCTAAACCTGAGGAAACACGCACAGGAAGAACATGCAAAGTGAGAATGTACAGAGGTCTCACTGTGACACGCTCAGGAAAAACATGCAAAGTGAGAACGTACAGAGGTCTCACTGTGACACGCTCAGGAAAAACATGCAAAGTGAGAATGTACAGAGGTCTCACTGTGACACGCACAGGAAGAACATGCAAAGTGAGAATGTACAGAGGTCTCACTGTGACACGCTCAGGAAGAACATGCAAAGTGAGAACGTACAGAGGTCTCACTGTGACACGCTCAGGAAGAACCTCCAAAGTGAGAATGTACAGAGGTATCACTGTGACACGCTCAGGAAAACATGCAAAGTGAGAACGTACAGATGTCTCACTGTGACACGCACAGGAAGAACATGCAAAGTGAGAACGTACAGAGGTCTCACTGTGACACGCTCAGGAAGAACATGCAAAGTGAGAACGTACAGAGGTCTCACTGTGACACGCACAGGAAGAACCTCCAAAGTGAGAACGTACAGAGGTCTCACTGTGTCACGCTCAGGAAAAACATGCAAAGTGAGAATGTACAGAGGTCTCACTGTGACACGCTCAGGAAAAACATGCAAAGTGAGAATGTACAGAGGTCTCACTGTGACACGCACAGGAAGAACATGCAAAGTGAGAACGTACAGAGGTCTCACTGTGACACGCTCAGGAAAAACATGCAAAGTGAGAACGTACAGAGGTCTCACTGTGACACGCTCAGGAAAAACATGCAAAGTGAGAATGTACAGAGGTCTCACTGTGACACGCACAGGAAGAACATGCAAAGTGAGAATGTACAGAGGTCTCACTGTGACACGCTCAGGAAGAACATGCAAAGTGAGAACGTACAGAGGTCTCACTGTGACACGCTCAGGAAGAACCTCCAAAGTGAGAATGTACAGAGGTATCACTGTGACACGCTCAGGAAAACATGCAAAGTGAGAACGTACAGATGTCTCACTGTGACACGCACAGGAAGAACATGCAAAGTGAGAACGTACAGAGGTCTCACTGTGACACGCTCAGGAAGAACATGCAAAGTGAGAACGTACAGAGGTCTCACTGTGACACGCACAGGAAGAACCTCCAAAGTGAGAACGTACAGAGGTCTCACTGTGTCACGCTCAGGAAAAACATGCAAAGTGAGAACGTACAGAGGTCTCACTGTGACACGCACAGGAAGAACATGCAAAGTGAGAACGTACAGAGGTCTCACTTTGACACGCTCAGGAAGAACATGCAAAGTGAGAACGTACAGAGGTCTCACTTTGACACGCTCAGGAAGAACATGCAAAGTGAGAACGTACAGAGGTCTCACTTTGACACGCTCAGGAAGAACATGCAAAGTGAGAACGTACAGAGGTCTCACTTTGACACGCTCAGGAAGAACATGCAAAGTGAGAACGTACAGAGGTCTCACTGTGACACGCTCAGGAAGAACATGCAAAGTGAGAACGTACAGAGGTCTGCAAAGAGGAGACTTATAGACAGAAAAAGGACGTAAAGTCGTTTGCGTGCGAGCGGAAGACGCCGAGGAAAGCGTTGGATGAAGATTGACGCATCAGGAGAGAAACAAGCGATTAAAAGATGTTAATTTGACACGTCGCCTCTTGTTGCGCTGATCTAAAGTCACGCTAGATTCCTCCGAGGTAATTCTGGTAAATACTTTGAACCGCATTTGCATCCGAGACACGCTCATCTCAAACGTGTGCCAACGAAACAAAACACTGCAAGGGTTTTTTTCACGAGGAAACGGCAACAACGCTGCCCCCAAACAGCACTTTGTAATTCATGAGGTTTTTCAGTGTTTTTAAAGTAGTTTAAGAAGAAGCCGAACACTGCATAATATTGTGTCTTTATTCCAGATGTTGTTTCCATGTGGATATTTCGAAACATTAATTAAACGAGGTCTTCTCATGTTTTATTCATCAACCGAAGCGTTAAATTAAGCGCGAGGTTTGCTTCTTGTTTAAGTCTGCTTTTTACACAGCCCACTGCAAACCTGAACTCCAGTGTCTTCTGTGATGCCAAAGTGGTTTGTGCAGTGGCTTTTTGGTTTCTCCTCGTGTACTCGTGTTTTTTTGCGCCCGTTTGTCCTTAGCATGAACGCATTTCCGTCTTAGAAGTTGCCAACAGGGCGGTGACTCACGACTCGTTTACGAATCGATTCATAATGCTGTTGTTTACGGCCGTAAAAGGACAAAGACAAGGCTAAAGTGATGTCGCTTTAGCCCGTCCTTGACACTTCTTTCACTCCATTGTCAGAGAACAGACGCAACAAGCTTCATATGGATTATTTGTTCTTAAATAGGATAAATATAAAAAAAGAGCTGGAGTCCAGTTTTGATGAAGGTTTTTTCTCCTGTTCTGAGACTGACGGGTTTTTAAGTGATAAAACGTTTCAGCCGAACTGAGGTCATTAATCAAGAGTGTGACGTGTCCAACCACTGCAGGCCATTTAGAACAGAGACTAAAGCAGGACTAAAGCGGGACTAAAGCAGGACTAAAGCAGGACTAAAACAGGACTAAAACAGGACTAAAGCAGGACTAAAGCGGGACTAAAGAGGGACTAAAGCGGGACTAAAGAGGGACTAAAGAGGGACTAAAGCGGGACTAAAGAAGGACTAAAGCAGGACTAAAGAAGGACTAAAGCGGGACTAAAGCGGGACTAAAGCAGGACTAAAGCGGGACTAAAGAAGGACTAAAGCAGGACTAAAGAAGGACTAAAGCAGGACTAAAGCGGGACTAAAGCGGGACTAAAGCGAGACTAAAGCGGGACTAAAGAGGGACTAAAGAAGGACTAAAGCGGGACTAAAGAAGGACTAAAGCGGGACTAAAGCGGGACTAAAGAAGGACTAAAGCGGGACTAAAGAAGGACTAAAGCAGCCGGACTAAAGCGGGGCTAAAGAGGGACTAAAGCGGGACTAAAGAGGGACTAAAGCAGGACTAAAGAGGGACTAAAGCAGGACTAAAGAGGGACTAAAGCGGGACTAAAGAGGGACTAAAGCGGGACTAAAGAGGGACTAAAGCAGGACTAAAGCAGGACTAAAGCAGGTCTAAAGCAGGACTAAAGCTGGACTAAAGCGGGACTAAAGCGGGACTAAAGCGGGACTAAAGCGGGACTAAAGAGGGACTAAAGCAGGACTAAAGCGGGACTAAAGAAGGACTAAAGCAGGACTAAAGCGGGACTAAAGCGGGACTAAAGCGGGACTAAAGCGGGACTAAAGAGGGACTAAAGAAGGACTAAAGAGGGACTAAAAAAGGACTAAAGCGGGACTAAAGCGGGACTAAAACAGGACTAAAGCGGGACTAAAGCGGGACTAAAGCGGGACTAAAGAAGGACTAAAGCGGAACTAAAGCGGGACTAAAGAAGGACTAAAGCGGGACTAAAGCGGGACTAAAACAGGACTAAAGCAGGACTAAAGCAGGACTAAAGCGGGACTAAAGAAGGACTAAAGCGGGACTAAAGCGGGACTAAAGAGGGACTAAAGCGGGACTAAAGAGGGACTAAAGCGGGACTAAAGAGGGACTAAAGCAGGACTAAAGCAGGACTAAAGCGGGTCTAAAGCGGGACTAAAGCGGGACTAAAGCGGGACTAAAGCAGGACTAAAGCTGGACTAAAGCGGGACTAAAGCGGAACTAAAGCTGGACTAAAGCGGGACTAAAACGGGACTAAAGCGGGACTAAAGCGGGACTAAAGAAGGACTAAAGCAGGACTAAAGAGGGACTAAAGCAGGACTAAAGCAGGACTAAAGCAGGTCTAAAGCGGGACTAAAGCGGGACTAAAGCGGGACTAAAGCGGGACTAAAGAAGGACTAAAGCAGGACTAACGAAGGACTAAAGCAGGACTAAAGCGGGACTAAAGAAGGACTAAAGCGGGACTAAAGCGGGACTAAAGCGGGACTAAAGAGGGACTAAAGAAGGACTAAAGCGGGACTAAAGCGGGACTAAAACAGGACTAAAGCGGGACTAAAGCGGGACTAAAGAAGGACTAAAGCGGGACTAAAGCGGGACTAAAGAAGGACTAAAGCGGGACTAAAGCGGGACTAAAACAGGACTAAAGCGGGACTAAAGCGGGACTAAAGCGGGACTAAAGCGGGACTAAAGAAGGACTAAAGCGGGACTAAAGCGGGACTAAAGCGGGACTAAAGAAGGACTAAAGCGGGACTAAAGCGGGACTAAAGAGGGACTAAATCAGGACTAAAGAGGGACTAAAGCGGGACTAAAGAGGGACTAAAGCGGGACTAAAGAGGGACTAAAGCGGGACTAAAGAGGGACTAAAGCGGGACTAAAGCAGGACTAAAGCAGGGCTAAAGCAGGATTAAACCAGGACTAAAGCAGGACTAAAGCAGGACTAAAGCAGGACTAAAGCAGGACTAAAGCAGGACTAAAGAAGGACTAAAGCGGGACTAAAGCGGGACTAAAGAGGGACTAAAGCGGGACTAAAGAGGGACTAAAGCAGGACTAAAGAAGGACTAAAGCGGGACTAAAGAGGGACTAAAGCGGGACTAAAGAGGGACTAAAGCGGGACTAAAGAGGGACTAAAGCGGGACTAAAGCAGGACTAAAGCAGGGCTAAAGCAGGATTAAACCAGGACTAAAGCAGGACTAAAGCAGGACTAAAGCAGGACTAAAGCAGGACTAAAGCAGGACTAAAGCAGGACTATTAAACCTGTAGTTATAATAAAGTGTCTCATCAGAGTGTCCTCCGATGGGTTTGGAGACTCTGAAGATCGACGACTTCCAGCTTCACGCTTCCTCCACGCGACGCTACGGTTTGGGAGCGCACCGCGGACGACTCAACATCCAGGTGAGTGTGCCGGACGCCCCCCCCCCCGCATCCCAAGTGAGTGTCGGCCCTGTCATTTGCCCAAATGACAGGGGGAGATAAAGGACACTTCAACTCGCCCAGTCATTTCCTCAACAAATGGACTCAGAAACGTCTTAATTACGATCAAAATGATTAGGATCTCGTGCAAAAATAAGCGTGTGAGAATAAAAGGCAGGTTTAACTTTAAAAAAAAGCAGATAACACACTCCAAATGTGCTGCAAATAAATCTTTCTAATCTTAATAAAATAATTTGTGACTAAGACAAAAATACTTTTGAATGTTGACACACATTTTCATGAAATTCTACATAGTTTATTAAAATACTGACTTCCATTATAAACCTAAAAATATATATAAGAAAATAATTAAAATTAAAGCGATAAATCGACAAAAATACACACAGCTTTTTTATTTTGGCTACAACACAAGATTTGATCCCAAATCCCCTAAATATGTGCATTTTTGGCCATTTGTACACATAAAACTTGTACTACAGTGTTTTCCTTACATTTAAAGGAGTAAAAAGGTGTTCCTGGTGGTGCTGGTGTTGTTACATTTGACGGCTCCTGACAACGGACAAACGAACCTCCAGCGTCGCGGTTATTCTCGTCTTTCTCCTGCCACACTTTGGAATTGCATTTAAGCTCAGGCTGACGTTTTCCATTAGTTGGACTCTCATGTCGAGCCCCTCGTGTCGAGCCCCTCGTGTCGAGAACGGGCTTCAGGCGTCAACTCGACAGGAGCGAGGCCACCGTGATCGAGGAACGTCAGGAGGATGTCACACAACGGCAACGCACAGGAGCACTGTGATAAATAAAGCGGCAGTTTAACTCACAATGTACAATATCTGGCCCTGATCTTAGGGTTAACTTGGGCCTAGAGTTAATTGACCAGTCTGCTCAGACTAAACTGAGACTAAACCCAGTCCAGAACCCCGAGGTGCTGAACCCCGAGGTGCTGAACCCTGAGGCGCTGAACCCTGAGGGGCTGAACCCTGAGGCGCTGAACCCCGAGGTGCTGAACCCTGAGGTGCTGAACCCTGAGGTGCTGAACCCTGAGGCGCTGAACCCGGAGGTGCTGAACCCTGAGGTGCTGAACCCTGAGGTGCTGAACCCTGAGGCGCTGAACCCCGAGGCGCTGAACCCTGAGGCGCTGAACCCTGAGGCGCTGAACCCCGAGGTGCTGAACCCCGAGGCGCTGAACCCTGAGGTGCTGAACCCTGAGGTGCTGAACCCTGAGGTGCTGAACCCTGAGGCGCTGAACCCCGAGGTGCTGAACCCCGAGGCGCTGAACCCTGAGGTGCTGAACCCTGAGGCGCTGAACCCCGAGGCGCTGAACCCTGAGGCGCTGAACCCCGAGGTGCTGAACCCTGAGGCGCTGAACCCCGAGGCGCTGAACCCCGAGGCGCTGAACCCCGAGGCGCTGAACCCCGAGGCGCTGAACCCTGAGGTGCTGAACCCTGAGGCGCTGAACCCCGAGGCGCTGAACCCCGAGGCGCTGAACCCTGAGGCGCTGAACCCTGAGGCGCTGAACCCTGAGGCGCTGAACCCTGAGGCGCTGAACCCCGAGGCGCTGAACCCCGAGGCGCTGAACCCTGAGGCGCTGAACCCTGAGGCGCTGAACCCCGAGGTGCTGAACCCCGAGGCGCTGAACCCTGAGGTGCTGAACCCTGAGGCGCTGAACCCCGAGGTGCTGAACCCCGAGGCGCTGAACCCTGAGGTGCTGAACCCTGAGGCGCTGAACCCCGAGGCGCTGAACCCCGAGGCGCTGAACCCTGAGGCGCTGAACCCTGAGGCGCTGAACCCTGAGGCGCTGAACCCCGAGGCGCTGAACCCCGAGGCGCTGAACCCTGAGGCGCTGAACCCCGAGGTGCTGAACCCCGAGGCGCTGAACCCTGAGGTGCTGAACCCTGAGGCGCTGAACCCCGAGGCGCTGAACCCCGAGGTGCTGAACCCTGAGGCGCTGAACCCTGAGGCGCTGAACCCCGAGGCGCTGAACCCCGAGGCGCTGAACCCTGAGGCGCTGAACCCCGAGGCGCACTCCAGGACTAATGCGGGTCAGCGCAGCCCTCTGGGGATGTGAGCTTTGAGGTGGCTCTGCTGCCGCCCTCGTTTATGGATCAGAAGTCAAGTTTACACGATGTGCTCCACAGACTGGGAAGAAATGGAAAATTAGATAATTTCGTTTTGCCTGTAGTTTCTTGCCTAAAATACTGTTAATTGTACTTTTTGTATCGACACAGACAATTCTGCATTAAATACAAAAAAACAACAAAAAAATAATATAATATTTTTTAAAATTCAAAGGTTTTGTTTAAAGGTGGAATAGACAATTTTTTTCAGCAAATTTTTTATCATATTTCCTCGTGGCGTGGATAAATCATTTGTCCTGCCACGTATCAATCATAAAACGCACCTATCGCTCACCTGCAGCCGCGTGCGGTTCCTTCTCACGTTTCCGCGTGCCTAAGCGCATGGATCTATCATAATATAGTTCCCTCAGTGTACGAGGCAAAATGAAGACGGAGAAAGACAGTTCGAGCTGACGCAGAAGTGGACAGAAATCTACGGGAGACGAGCGATGCGATGCGCTAATAAACAAACGCACGTCGTCCATACCGCCTTTAAAATTATAATGATTATAAATTAGATTAAATTAAAATAGAGAAAACATAATGTTGTATGTTTGAAAATAAGAATTAAGGATGAATAAAATAAGACATCATTAAAAAAAAACTAAATTAAACTATTATTAAAAAAAAAATTTCAATGATAATTGTGCTGCTCTTACACACACAATGACCACAGCAACAGTATCAATCTCCCCAGCCTTTATAACACCAGTGTAGACCCTCAGACTCATATGAACAGGACCTGATGGTGGAGGACGGCAGGGCATCTGACTCGTCCCTGTGCCTCAGGGCGGTCTGCTAGAGGACGACCTGCACGACGGGGCCTGGTGCGCGGGACGAGACGACCCGCTGCAGTGGCTCGAGGTCGACGCCCGGAGACTCACGCGCTTCACCGGGGTCGTCACCCAGGGACGCAGCTCGCTCTGGGCGTGAGTATCAGCCACGGCGGGGGTCCTCAAAGTGTGGGCCGCGGGCTCCTTCAGGTGGTACCGGGGGGCCCTCTGCTGGTCAGTTTAGTCCACACAAGTTTGTCCTTGTTTAGAACTAGTAAAACAATTGTGTTGTCCGCTTTCAAATCTCTTTGAGCCATAATTTAGACCTTTATTAGTGTAATAACAGTGTTTTAGTCCTGGTTCAGACCTGGTTTAGTCCTGGTTTAGATCTGGTTTAGATATGGTTTAGACCTGGTTTAGTCCTGGTTTAGATCTGGTTTAGAACTGGTTTAGACCTGGTTTAGATCTGGTTTGGACCTGGTTTAGTCCTGGTTTAGACCTGGTTTAGTCCTGGTTTAGATCTGGTTTAGACCTGGTTTTGTCCTTGTTTAGTCCTGGTTTAGATCTGGTTTAGACCTGGTTTAGATCTGGTTTAGACCTGGTTTAGTCCTGGTTTAGACCTGGTTTAGTCCTGGTTTAGACCTGGTTTAGTCCTGGTTTAGATCTGGTTTAGACCTGGTTTAGTCCTGGTTTAGACCTGGTTCAGACCTGGTTTAGTCCTTGTTTAGACCTGGTTTAGACCTGGTTTAGATCTGGTTTGGACCTGGTTTAGTCCTGGTTTAGACCTGGTTTAGTCCTGGTTTAGACCTGGTTTAGTCCTGGTTTAGATCTGGTTTAGACCTGGTTTAGTCCTGGTTTAGACCTGGTTCAGACCTGGTTTAGTCCTTGTTTAGACCTGGTTTAGTCCTGGTTTAGATCTGGTTTAGACCTGGTTTAGTCCTGGTTTAGACCAGGTTTAGACCTGGTTTAGTCCTGGTTTGGACCTGGTTTAGATCTGGTTTAGATCTGGTTTAGATCTGGTTTAGTCCTGGTTTGGACCTGGTTTAGAGCTGGTTTAGACCTGGTTTAGATCTGGTTTGGACCTTGTTTAGTCCTGGTTTAGACCTGGTTTAGTCCTGGTTTAGATCTGGTTTAGACCTGGTTTAGTCCTTGTTTAGACCTGGTTTAGTCCTGGTTTAGTCCTGGTTTAGATCTGGTTTAGACCTGGTTTAGTCCTGGTTTAGACCTGGTTTAGTCCTGGTTTAGATCTGGTTTAGACCTGGTTTAGTCCTGGTTTAGACCTGGTTTAGATCTGGTTTAGTCCTGGTTTGGACCTGGTTTAGATCTGGTTTAGATCTGGTTTAGTCCTGGTTTGGACCTGGTTTAGATCTGGTTTAGATCTGGTTTAGTCCTGGTTTAGTCCTGGTTTAGATCTGGTTTAGACCTGGTTTAGTCCTGGTTTAGTCCTGGTTTAGATCTGGTTTAGACCTGGTTTAGTCCTGGTTTAGTCCTGGTTTAGATCTGGTTTAGTCCTGGTTTAGTCCTGGTTTAGATCTGGTTTAGATCTGGTTTAGTCCTGGTTTAGTCCTGGTTTAGATCTGGTTTAGACCTGGTTTAGTCATGGTTTTTAAATATTTTATGTTTGTTCCACTGGCACTCTTTCTTTAAAGTAATCAAAATATACTCAAAACAAGAGAAATACCACTTATTTCTAGATTTTATTTTACTTACTATCTTATTTTAGATGGGCATTTTTCCAGTGTAGGTGGCGCACTCAAGGTCCTTATGGATGTTTTATAGGACACGCCCCCTCTGCCCTGGTGTGAAGGAGTGACTTTAGTCATTTTGTAACTTTGTCGCCCTCATCAAAAACATTCATTAATCCGATTAACTAACTCACGGCCTCGTCAACGTACGGCCTGCGGGCCAGAACCAGCCCTCCAGACAGTCTGATCTTGTCCAGTTAATTGTATGTTAGTCCTGGTTTATACCTGGCTGCTCTGGTTTGAATCTGGTTCCAGGTTAGTCCATGTTTGATCCTTGGCGATTTCGGAGAACATTGTTGGTAAAGCCTTTAGTATTTTAATTTTTTTATCGCGTCAAATGATGTTCACAGCCAACGCATGGCTCTAGTAAAGCAGTCACATTTTGTATTTATTCCAATGGCGCAGATCCATTTTGTGTTGTAGATATAAGTCAGTAAATGGGAAAAAACAAAGAAATATGACAAATAACACGTCCAAATGCTAATTAAAGCAGAATATGAACACTTTTAAACGGTCTCTCGGTTCTTTTATCACTTCCATGATCGCCCTCCTCCTCTTTTCCCACCGCGGCGTATTGTGGTCAGTTACACCCGCAGCGCCCTCTCCTGGGGAGTCTGAACCCGGCGCCCTCTGGTCACAGGGACAGATGGACAAACAGCGTGAGACTGACACATCAAACACTGGAGATTAAACCTATTTATACATCCATATTGACCTAGATTTGGTTTGTCCCATCGCGCTGTGGGCCAAAGCTAAAGTCCAGACCAAGACTAGACCCAGAGCTGCAGATGGAGCTGGAGGTGGAGGTGGAGCTGGAGGTGGAGCTGGAGGTGGAAGTGGAGCTGGAGGTGGAGGTGGAGCTGGAGGTGGAGCTGGAGGTGGAAGTGGAGCTGGAGGTGGAGCTGGAGGTGGAGGTGGAGGTGGAGCTGGAGGTGGAGCTGGAGGTGGAGCTGGAGGTGGAAGTGGAGCTGGAGGTGGAGCTGGAGGTGGAGGTGGAGGTGGAGCTGGAGGTGGAGCTGGAGGTGGAGCTGGAGGTGGAAGTGGAGCTGGAGGTGGAGCTGGAGGTGGAGCTGGAGGTGGAGCTGGAGATGGAGGTGGAGCTGGAGGTGGAGCTGGAGCTGGAGGTGGAGCTGGAGGTGGAGCTGGAGGTGGAGGTGGAGCTGGAGCTGGAGGTGGAGCTGGAGATGGAGGTGGAGCTGGAGGTGGAGCTGGAGCTGGAGGTGGAGCTGGAGGTGGAGCTGGAGATGGAGGTGGAGCTGGAGGTGGAGCTGGAGCTGGAGGTGGAGCTGGAGGTGGAGATGGGTCAAATGCAGAGGTGTAAACGTTCCTTTACCCTAACGCAAAACTCACAAATACAAAAAATAATGATAATTACCGGGCAGTTACAATATCATATTTATCCAACCACGACACAGATTAACTGGGTGTTTATGGGTGAAGGAGGACGGCAGGGCATCTGACTTTAACATTTGACATTAATTGGAGAAAATGGGACTTATATCATTGACCTAGTGTGCCTTAACCTTTCTGTTTATTGCATTTTATTTCCACCGTCTTTTGTCTTGCCCCAGCTTGGGGCGATTTAATTTATTCAATTTATTCAATTTATTCAATTTATTTAATTGTATTTATTTTATTTATTTTATTTATTTTATTTATT
>NW_027315835.1:6678361-6695861 GCF_026437365.1 Eucyclogobius newberryi | reverse complement strand
TATACACATATAGTACACACATATAGAACACACATACACATATAGTACACACATACACATATACACATATAGTACACACATACACATATAGTACACACAAACACATAGTACACACATACACATATAGTACACACATATACATATAGTACACACATACACATATAGTACACACATACACATATAGTACACACAAACACATAGTACACACATACACATATAGTACACACATATACATATAGTACACACATACACATATAGTACACACATACACATATAGTACACACATACACATATAGTACACACATTCATTTTTTTTGCTCCTTTTATTTGACGTTCTTTGACATTTATTAGTTATTAGTAGAAGTGACTAAAGTTATGGATACTTCAAAACCCTGGGAAATGTGTCCTCTGGATTTGACCCATCCTGGAACTGGAACTTTGAACTTTGGTTTGTAAAAAACAGAAAATAATAATGAAAAAAATAACTTTAGTATTTTTATTTCAAGACAAATGTTGCGTTGTTAAAACCCCTGCGTTAGTTAATTTAATTTGTTTTACCAGTTAGGCCGCGGTTATTTTATTACTTGGTTTACGGATTTTAAGATGAAATATATTGAACAAGCGGGCGAAATATAAATACAAGTATAATTTAAATTTCAAAAGATTTTTTCTTCATAAAACATAATATATAATATTGTTACGAGCGGTGCGTGGAAAAGTCGCGAGAAACAGGTTTGCGGATTTTGGCGAAAAATTGCTTCACGCGCTCTTAACTTTTGACTTAATACCACTTTTTATATTTCCTTTAATGCTATTTTGCGTTGTCGGCAGTAATTTATAGAAAAATTTATAAATTAAAAAATCAATAATCTAAGTACGGCGGATCCGTAAACAAAGTAATAAAATAACCGCGTCACATGACCTGCACCTGCGTTACCACGGAAACCACACTCTCGTTGTAGCATGAATGAAGTGAACGGGGCTTTTCATGAACGAGTCAGACGAGAACGTGTATTCACTTTGCTCTTGGTTCTCCCGCCTCGTCCTCCCAGTGAAGAGGTCGTGGGTTCCACTCCCGAGCTCCTCCCCCTCTTGCCCAAGGGCACAACGGCGTCCGCCCTTTAAACTCGCTCTCGCTCCTTCGGTTTATGGACTTAAACATCACCCTCTCTTTTTCTTCCCTTTCTCCCTCCCCGTCTCTCTTTCCTCCCCCTTTCCCTCGACCTCTCCTCTGTCTCCTCACACTTTTCTCATTCTTTCTCTTCCTCTTTTTCTTCTCTCTCTCTCACTACCTCATCACACTCTTTTCTTTCTCTTTCCCTCCCACTCTTCCCTGTCCTTCTCTTTCCTCCCTCCCTCTCTCTCGTTGACACATATTCACATTATCGTTATTATTATTAATATAAAATATAAAATGTATTATTATTATAGCTGTTGTTGTAGGTTTTTAATTCCACTTCCTGTCATTTTTTCCTCATTTCTCCACGTTTTCTCCACAAATACCTGCTCGATTGGAGTAAAACTATCATTTATATGTGCGACAGGTATAAACACACTAGATAAAGTCAACATTATTCAATGGTATAAAGGTGTGATGGGCCCTTTAAAGCTCGGGGGCGTGGTTACAAAGTGCACTCTGACCTGAACTCGCTCGTCTGTGGCATTGTGGATGTGACAGTTTAAACACAGAGCTGATGATTCCAACCAAGAGCTTTATTTGAACAAGAACACGCTCTGAAGACACGTGTGGACATGTGTGGAGACTCCAGTACTTGTACTGCAGTACTTTGTTACTTCCTTTGCAGACTGTGTTTTTTGTAGTTTCTCCAGAGCCGTTTACAATGTTGTACAGTGTGATTTAAACTGTCATCGTCACATGATCAGAGCCAGAACCAGAGTCTCCAGATAAACCTGTCTCACCTGTGCCCCGCCCCTCTGCCCTACCTGACTCCTCCCTCTTCCCTCCCTGACTCCTCCCTCTGCTGTCGCAGACTGAAGCAGGAAACACTCGTTTGCTCAAAGGCACCTCAGCGGCTTCAAACCCTCAACAATCTGCTCCAGCACAGGTCAGTGTTACTAGGCCCACTACTATTACTGCTATTACTACTGCTACTACAACTACTACTACTATTGGTGGTGTAGTTTGGTACTTGGTCCTGCTCCAGGTCCATTTCTCTTCTGCTTCACACACTTACACTGTGATTCTCACTCTTATTCTTATTTAATACCACTAAAGAGAAAACTTCTGCTGCTGCTGTCAATCCTGCACTTTATGTCACCACTTCTTTCATTCAACTCAACATTAGTTTGTCAAATATCAAAATAAACTGCAATAAATGTCATTTCTGTGGAAGTGAAAGTCAAACTTAAAGTCCTCCATTTTGTCTTTGTTCTTTTTCTCTTCAAATGTGGAGCTGGAACAGTTTTTACTCATGAAAGTTCAAAAGTTTATTAGAATTTCATGTCAAACTGTGAAACTGGAGCAGAATGTAAAGAGGATTTAAATCTATCAATATATTTGATACTTTGATTCTCTCCAAATACCAAGACTCAACAGCTTGTTTTAAATCTTTATGAAATCATTCTTTTAGAAGTGACTTGTTAAACCTTTATTTGATTGAACTCTGAGACTTTAAAGACATTTTGAAGCAGATAAAGGTGTAAATATGTGACTGAAGCTTCTCCACAGAGAATATTGATGAATAAAGTCTATTCTTGATGTTTCTTCTTTTTGGACACTTGAATGTCTCTGTGTTTGTTCTAAAAGCTCTTTTGGTTTGTGTTTTAGAGTCTGTTTAGTCCAGACAAACATGAACATGATTCAAACACTAGTTTAGTCACGATTAGTCCATGAATCTTCTGACGTTTGAATGTGGGAGAGAAAAAGATGAACAGAACACGAGAGAAACCAGATTTATGAAGCAAAATGTTCATGTTCAACATGTCTGGACTCGGTCTGGACTCGGTCTGGACTCGGTCTGGACTCGGTCTGGACTCGGTCTGGACTCGGTCTGGACTCGGTCTGGTTCAGTTTTCTCTCTTTTCCTCCTGGTGTTTGACTTTTCTGGTGGAAATGTCTGATTTTAGAGTCACTGATGTTGACCTTGTGTTTCAGAGATGTTCTCCACAAGTGAAAGGAGCTCTGAGGAGACGTTCCTGTGCTCCATCTGTCTGGAGGTGTTCTCTGAGCCAGTGTCCACTCCATGTGGACACAACTTCTGCAAACGCTGCATCAGTGAGGCTTGGGCCCCTGAGGGCCCCTGCACATGTCCTCTGTGTAAGAGGAGCTATGACAGAAGACCTGAGATCAGCGTCAACACACTGCTGCGAGAGCTGCTTTCAGAGGTTAAACTGGACAGGAACAAGAGCAGATCTATGGAGAACATGACCTTTAGTGAGGTCCAGTGTGACGTCTGCTCTGAGCCCAAGCTGAAGGCCCTGAAGTCCTGCCTGGTCTGTCTGTCCTCGTTCTGTGAGACCCACCTCCAGCCTCATCTCACAGTCTCTGGGCTGAAAAGACACCAGCTGATGGAGCCTGTGGAGAACCTGGAAGACAGGATGTGTCCCACACACCAGCGCCCCCTGGAGCTCTTCTGTGGAACTGACCAGAGGTGTGTCTGTACCCTGTGTGGCCTTCTAGAGCACAAGAACCATGAGCTGTTGTCTCTGGAGGAGGCGTGTGAGAGCAGGAGGTCCTCTCTGCTGCACACTCAGGCTCAGAGCCAGCACATGGTGGAGCAGAGGAGGCTGAAGGTCCAGGAGATCCAGCGCTGTGTGGAGCTCAGTGACACAGAGGTTCACAGAGAGAGGGCTGTGGGGCTGCAGGCCTTCACTGATCTCATGCAGTCTGTTCAGAGGCGTCAGGACCGGTTCTTAGAGGAGCTGCAGGAGAAGCAGAGCCGGAGCCACAAACGAGCCCAGGAGCTGGTGCAGCAGCTGGAACAGGAGATCTGTGAGCTGGAGAAGAGCAGCACTGAGGCGGAGCGGCTCTCACGCTCTCAAGACCCCCTCCACTTTCTACAGAGCTGCCCTGCACTCACGCCCCCTGCTGGACTGAAGGAGTGGAGCAGCGTGAGCTTTGAGCCAGAGACGTGTGAGGGCAGTGCAGCCCGGGCTCTGTCTGAGCTGGAGAAACATCTCTCTGAAGACTTTAACAAAGTGTTTAAAGCTGAGCTGAAGAGAGTGAAGCAGTTTGTGGTGGACGTCACTCTGGATCCAGACACTGCTCATCCTGATCTCGTTCTGTCTGAAGATCTCAAACAGGTTCATTGTGGAGATGTGAGGAAGAAGCTCCCAGATTCTCCTCTGAGGTTTGATCCTTGGCCTTGTGTTCTGGGAAAGCAGAGTTTCTCCTCAGGCAGGTTTTACTTTGAGGTTCAGGTCAAAGGGAAAACAGAGTGGGATTTAGGAGTGGCCCAAGAGTCCATCAACAGGAAGGGAGAGTTCACTCTGACTCCTAAAAATGGATTCTGGTGCATCATCTTGAGAAACAAAGATAAGTACGGGGCTTGTTCAGACTTTCTTGTCCCTCTGTCTCTGCAGCGAGCTCCTCAGAAGGTCGGGGTGTTTGTGGACTATGGTGAGGGTCTGGTCTCCTTTTATGATGCAGATTCTGCAGATCTTCTCTTCTCCTTCAGCAGCTGCTGCTTCAGAGAGAAACTGTTTCCATATTTCAGTCCCAGTAACAATGCTAAAGGTTCAAACTCTGCTCCTCTGGTCCTCACTGCAGTTTAGACTTTCAGAGGTCAAAGTGACTAAAACAAGAATAAAAGTTCTGAACTTCAGTCAAATGTAACTGTGGAACCTTTTGACTCCATTTTGGACTGAAAGTACAAAGTTCTTCTCTTTATTGTTTCAGTTCTTTTGAAATGTCTGAAGCTTTATTTGAATCCTGTTCATGGTGACCTCCTGTGAGAGGGTTTTGGGTTCAAGTCTCGGCTTTGAGCAAACTAAATATTTGTATAAAAATGTCTAGAAATTAGGAAATGTTTTAAATGTTTAATCAAAATCTGAACTTTCCATCGCTTCATCTGTTTCTTCTTGTCGTCCATGTTGGCTCGAGGTCAGAGGTCAGAGGTCAGGACAAACAGGGCGTTTTCACAAATAAAGACTTCATTTAAAAAGAGGAAGCGTTTGAACAAACATTGAATTCAAAAGGAGATTAAAGACTAAAGGACTAAACCAGGTCCAAACCAGGACTAAACTGTATTTTTGTTTCATTGTTAATCTTGTTTTGGCTGAAGCAGCTCTGGACGTTTGATAGATTTATGACGTTTGATTAAAAGCTCTTAAATAAATGTAATTATATAAATGTAATTAAATAAATACAGTTAAATAAATGTAATTAAATAAATGTAATTAAAGCATCGTCGTTTCTTTAAGTCATTTCTGTCCCTCTTTAGGCCGTAGTTATTCTATTACTTGGTTTACGGATTTTTTAATGAAATATATTGAACAGGCGGCCGAAATATAAATATAATTTCAATTTCAAAAGTTTTTTTTTATATAATATATATAATATAATAATTCGAGGAAATATGGCGACAGGAAGGAAAAATATAAATGTCAAAGAACACATTTGATTAATTTGGCACCGAAGTCTCTGAGTATGAACAGCGGAGTTGACATTTCAACAGCGTCCACTTTGGACGAGTCCAGAGGCTTCATCACTTTGGAGGGGTCCAGAGGCTTCATCACTTTGGAGGAGTCCAGAGGCTTCATCACTTTGGAGGAGTCCAGAGGCTTCATCACTTTGGAGGAGTCCGCTTCATCACTTTGGAGGAGTCCAGAGGCTTCATCACTTTGGACGAGTCCAGAGGCTTCATCACTTTGGAGGAGTCCAGAGACTTCATCACTTTGGACGAGTCCAGAGGCTTCATCACTTTGGAGGAGTCCAGAGGCTTCATCACTTTGGAGGAGTCCAGAGGCTTCATCACTTTGGAGGAGTCGGCTTCATCACTTTGGAGGAGTCCAGAGAATTCATCACTTTGGAGGAGTCCAGAGGCTTCATCACTTTGGAGGAGTCCAGAGGCTTCATCACTTTGGCGGAGTCCAGAGGCTTCATCACTTTGGAGAGGCTTCATCACTTTGGAGAGGCTTCATCACTTTGGAGGAGTCCAGAGGCTTCATCACTTTGGAGGAGTCCAGAGGCTTCATCACTTTGGAGAGGCTTCATCACTTTGGAGGAGTCCAGAGGCTTCATCACTTTGGAGAGGCTTCATCACTTTGGAGAGGCTTCATCACTTTGGAGGAGTCCAGAGGCTTCATCACTTTGGAGAGGCTTCATCACTTTGGAGGAGTCCAGAGGCTTCATCACTTTGGAGAGGCTTCATCACTTTGGAGGAGTCCAGAGGCTTCATCACTTTGGAGGAGTCCAGAGGCTTCATCACTTTGGAGAGGCTTCATCACTGTGGAGGAGTCCAGAGGCTTCATCACTTTGGAGAGGCTTCATCACTTTGGAGGAGTCCAGAGGCTTCATCACTTTGGAGAGGCTTCATCACTTTGGAGGAGTCCAGAGGCTTCATCACTTTGGAGGAGTCCAGAGGCTTCATCACTTTGGAGAGGCTTCATCACTTTGGAGGAGTCCAGAGGCTTCATCACTTTGGAGGAGTCCAGAGGCTTCATCACTTTGGAGAGGCTTCATCACTTTAGAGGAGTCCAGAGGCTTCATCACGAGCAGGTGTCTGTTTAGTAAATCTCCACCTGTATCATCCCATCACCACTTGCATATACAAGACGATATGACTCCAGATCAGAAAGTACGTTTATGTGAAACACTGGCCACTGTGTGACGCCATTTTAAATACCCATGATGCATCGCGCATAATATGTACAATACTTTTCAAAATAAATTACTCCCGCAGGATTTTGGCGAAAAATTGCTTCACGTGCTCTTATCTTTTGACTTAATACCACTTTTTATATATAATTTTTAATGCTATTTTGCGTTGTCTGCAGTACTTTATAAAAAAAATTATACAATTTTCATAAATCAGAAATCAATAATCTAAGTGCGGCGGATCCGTAAACCAAGTGATAAAATAAGCGCGGCCGAACAGTGCGACACAGAGACAGTTTACGCTGTTAATAAAGGTGTTTTATGGTATTATTGTGTGTCAGATCAGAACTGTTGTGGAGTTTGGCTCTTGTTTACAGTCTGGTTGCTATGGTAACAGCTGTGGAATCACCTCTATCATATTTGAGCTCATCAATTTAAATTGATCAGTTAAAACAACTCAAACATGGTGCAGTTTAAACAAGTTCTTACATGGTGCAGTTCTTACATGGTGCAGTTCTTACATGGTGCAGTTTAAATGAGTTCTTACATGGTACAGTTCTTACATGGTGCAGTTCTTGCATGGTGCAGTTTAAACGAGTTCTTACATGGTGCAGTTCTTACATGGTGCAGTTCTTACATGGTGGAGTTCTTACATGGTGCAGTTCTTACATGGTACAGTTCTTACATGGTGCAGTTCTTACATGGTGCAGTTCTTACGTGGTGCAGTTCTTACATGCTGGAGTTCTAACATGGTACAGTTCTTACATGGTGCAGTTCTTACATGGTGCAGTTTAAACGAGTTCTTACATGTGTAGTTCTTACATGGTGCAGTTCTTACATGGTGCAGTTCTTACATGGTGCAGTTCTTACATGGTGCAGTTCTTACATGGTGCAGTTCTTACGTGGTGCAGTTCTTACATGCTGGAGTTCTAACATGGTGCAGTTCTTACATGATGCAGTTCTTACATGGTGCAGTTCAAACGAGTTCTTACATGGTACAGTTCTTACATGGTGCAGTTCTTACATGGTGCAGTTCTTACATGGTGCAGTTCTTACATGGTACAGTTCTTACATGGTGCAGTTCTTACATGGTGCAGTTCTTACGTGGTGCAGTTCTTACATGGTGGAGTTCTAACATGCTACAGTTCTTACATGGTGCAGTTCTTACATAGTGTAGTTCTTACATGGTGGAGTTCTTACATGGTGCAGTTCTTACATGGTGGAGTTCTTACATGGTGCAGTTCTTACATGGTGCAGTTCTAACATGGTGCAGTTCTTACATGGTGGAGTTCTAACATGGTGTAGTTCTTACATGGTGGAGTTCCTACATGGTGGAGTTCTAACATGGTGGAATTCTTACATGGTGGAGTTCTTACATGGTGCAGTTCTTACATGGTGGAGTTCTTACATGGTGCGGTTCTTACATGGTGGAGTTCTTACATGCTGCAGTTCTTACGTGGTGCAGTTCTTACATGGTGGAGTTTTAACATGGTGGAGTTCTTACATGGTGGAGTTCTAAAATGGTGGAGTTCTTACGTGGTATAGTTCTTACGTGGTGCAGTTCTAACATGGTGCAGTTCTTACATGGTGCAGTTCTAACATGGTGCAGTTCTTACATGGTGGAGTTCTAACATGGTGCAATTCTTACATGGTGGAGTTCTTACATGGTGGAGTTCTTACATGGAGGCGTTCTTACATGGTGGAGTTCTTACATGGTGGAGTTCTTACATGGTGGAGTTCTTACATGGTAGAGTTCTTACATGCTGCAGTTCTTACATGGTAGAGTTCTTACATGCTGCAGTTCTTACATGCTGCAGTTCTTACATGGTGTAGTTCTTACATGGTGTAGTTCTTAAATGGTGCAGTTCTTACATGGTGGAGTTCTTACATGGTGGAGTTCTTACATGGTGGAGTTCTTACATGGTGTAATTCTTATATGGTGCAGTTCTTACATGGTGGAGTTCTAATATGGTGGAGTTCTAACATGGTGGAGTTCTAACATGGTGGAGTTTTTACATGGTGGAGTTCTTACATGGTGGAGTTCTAACATGGTGTAGTTCTTACATGGTGTGGTTCTTACATGGTGTAGTTCTTACATGGTGTAGTTCTAACATGGTGGAGTTCTTACATGGTGGAGTTCTTACATGGTGCAGTTCTTACATGATGCAGTTCTTACATGGTGCAGTTCAAACGAGTTCTTACATGGTACAGTTCTTACATGGTGCAGTTCTTACATGGTGCAGTTCTTACATGGTGCAGTTCTTACATGGTACAGTTCTTACATGGTGCAGTTCTTACATGGTGCAGTTCTTACATGGTGGAGTTCTAACATGCTACAGTTCTTACATGGTGCAGTTCTTACATAGTGTAGTTCTTACATGGTGGAGTTCTTACATGGTGCAGTTCTTACATGGTGCAGTTCAAACGAGTTCTTACATGGTACAGTTCTTACATGGTGCAGTTCTTACATGGTGCAGTTCTTACATGGTGCAGTTCTTACATGGTACAGTTCTTACATGGTGCAGTTCTTACATGGTGCAGTTCTTACATGGTGGAGTTCTAACATGCTACAGTTCTTACATGGTGCAGTTCTTACATAGTGTAGTTCTTACATGGTGGAGTTCTTACATGGTGCAGTTCTTACATGGTGCAGTTCTAACATGGTGCAGTTCTTACATGGTGGAGTTCTAACATGGTGGAGTTCTTACATGGTGGAGTTCCTACATGGTGGAGTTCTAACATGGTGGAATTCTTACATGGTGGAGTTCTTACATGGTGCAGTTCTTACATGGTGGAGTTCTTACATGGTGCGGTTCTTACATGGTGGAGTTCTTACATGCTGCAGTTCTTACGTGGTGCAGTTCTTACATGGTGGAGTTTTAACATGGTGGAGTTCTTACATGGTGGAGTTCTAAAATGGTGGAGTTCTTACGTGGTATAGTTCTTACGTGGTGCAGTTCTAACATGGTGCAGTTCTTACATGGTGGAGTTCTAACATGGTGCAGTTCTTACATGGTGGAGTTCTAACATGGTGCAATTCTTACATGGTGGAGTTCTTACATGGTGGAGTTCTAACATGGTGGAGTTCTTACATGGTGGAGTTCTTACATGGTGGAGTTCTTACATGGTGGAGTTCTTACATGGTAGAGTTCTTACATGCTGCAGTTCTTACATGGTGCAGTTCTTACATGGTGGAGTTCTTACATGGTGGAGTTCTTACATGGTGTAATTCTTATATGCTGCAGTTCTTACATGGTGGAGTTCTAATATGGTGGAGTTCTAACATGGTGGAGTTTTTACATGGTGTAGTTCTTACATGGTGTAGTTCTTACATGGTGTAGTTCTAACATGGTGGAGTTCTTACATGGTGGAGTTCTTACATGGTGCAGTTCTTACATGGTGCAGTTCTTACATGGTGGAGTTCTTACATGGTGGAGTTCTTACATGGTAGAGTTCTTACATGCTGCAGTTCTTACATGGTAGAGTTCTTACATGCTGCAGTTCTTACATGCTGCAGTTCTTACATGGTGTAGTTCTTACATGGTGTAGTTCTTACATGGTGCAGTTCTTACATGGTGGAGTTCTTACATGGTGGAGTTCTTACATGGTGTAATTCTTATATGCTGCAGTTCTTACATGGTGGAGTTCTTACATGGTGGAGTTTTTACATGGTTTAGTTCTTACATGGTGGAGTTCTAACATGGTGTAGTTCTTACATGGTGTGGTTCTTACATGGTGTAGTTCTTACATGGTGCAGTTCTTACATGGTGGAGTTCTTACATGGTGGAGTTCTTACATGGTGCAGTTCTTACATGGTGCAGTTCTTACATGGTGCAGTTTTTACATGGTAGAGTTCTTACATGCTGCAGTTCTTACATGGTAGAGTTCTTACATGCTGCAGTTCTTACATGGTGCAGTTCTTACATGGTGGAGTTCTTACATGGTGGAGTTCTTACATGGTGTAATTCTTATATGCTGCAGTTCTTACATGGTGGAGTTCTAATATGGTGGAGTTCTAACATGGCGGAGTTTTTACATGGTGTAGTTCTTACATGGTGGAGTTCTAACATGGTGTAGTTCTTACATGGTGTGGTTCTTACATGGTGTAGTTCTTACATGGTGTAGTTCTAACATGGTGGAGTTCTTACATGGTGGAGTTCTTACATGGTGCAGTTCTTACATGGTGCAGTTCTTACATGGTGGAGTTCTAACATGGTGCAGTTCTTACATGGTGCAGTTCATACATAGTGGAGTTCTAACGTGGTGCAGTTCTTACATGATGTAGTTCGTACATAGTGGAGTTCTTACATGGTGTAGTTCTTACATGGTGCAGTTCTTACATGGTGCAGTTCTTACATGGTGCAGTTCTTACATGGTGCAGTTCTTACATGGTTCTCGTTGGCAGGAGCGACTGGGTGACCTCCTACAGGGTCATGGTGAGCAACGACAGCCACTCGTGGACCACACTGAAGAACCAGTCCAGGGAACTGGTGAGAGCTCCTCCCAAAGAACCGACACAATCAACAATTATACTTATATTCATGTATATTTATATGCAATTATACTTACACTTATATACAATTATACTCACGCTTATGTACAATTATACTTACACTTATATACAATTATACTCACGCTTATGTACAATTATACTTACACTTATGTACAATTATACTCACGCTTATGTACAATTATACTTACACTTATGTACAATTATACTTACACTTATGTACAATTATACTTACACTTATGTACAATTATACTCATGCTTATGTACAATTATACTTATGCTTATGTACAATTATACTCATGCTTATGTACAATTATACTTACACTTATATACAATTATACTTACACTTTTGTACAATTATACTCATGCTTATGTACAATTATACTTACACTTATGTACAATTATACTCATGCTTATGTACAATTATACTTATGCTTATGTACAATTATACTCATGCTTATGTACAATTATACTTACACATATGTACAATTATACTCATTCTTATGTACAATTATACTTATGCTTATGTACAATTATACTCATGCTTATGTACAATTATACTTATGCTTATGTACAATTATACTCATGCTTATGTACAATTATACTTATGCTTATGTACAATTATACTCATGCTTATGTACAATTATACTTACACTTATGTACACTTATACTTACACTTATATACAATTATACTTACACTTTTGTACAATTATACTCATGCTTATGTACAATTATACTTACACTTATGTACAATTATACTTACACTTATGTACAATTATACTCATGCTTATGTACAATTATACTCATGCTTATATACAATTATACTTATGCTTATGTACAATTATACTTATGCTTGTGTACAATTATACTTACACATATGTACAATTATACTTATTCTTATGTACAATTATACTTATGCTTATGTACAATTATACTTATGCCTATGTACAATTATAATCATGCTTATGTACAATTATACTTACAGATAATGTACAATTATACTTATGCTTGTGTACAATTATGCTTAAACGTGTGTCCTATAAGTGATCTGTTCTGTTCTTCTGTATCTACCTCTGTATCTTCCTGCGTTGCACCAATGAAATTTCCCCATGTGGGACAATAAAGGAATATCTTATCTTATCTTATCTTACAATTATACTCATGCTTATGTACAATTATACTTACACTTATGTACAATTATACTCATGTTTATGTACAATCATACTCATGCTTGTGTACAATCAGACTGTTGGATATTGAGGATGTTTCAGCCGGTGCCTTTAATGTTCTGGTGTGTGTTTGTCTCAGGTGTTTAAGGGAAACTGGGAGAAGGAAATCCCAGTTCGAAACCTGTTCCCGAGTCCGGTCGTGGCCCGGTACCTCCGGATCAACCCCCAGTCCTGGTTCAAAAAGGGCGGAGTCTGCCTGAGGGCGGAGATCCTGGGCTGTCCTCTGCCAGGTCTGTGCCAGATGCCCCTCCCTGTGTGCCAGATGCCCCTCCCTGTGTGTCAGATGCCCCTCCCTGTGTGTCAGATGCCCCTCCCTGTGTGTCAGAAGCCCCTCCCTGTGTGTCAGATGCCCCTCCCTGTGTGTCAGGATGCCCCTGCCTGTGTGTCAGATGCCCCTCCCTGTGTGTAAGATGCCCCTCCCTGTGTGTCAGATGCCCCTCCCTGTGTGTAAGATGCCCCTCCCTGTGTGTCAGATGCCCCTCCCTGTGTGCCAGATGCCCCTCCCTGTGTGTCAGATCAAATCAAATCAAATCAAATCAATTTATTTTTGTAAGGCCCAAAATCACAACAACAGTTGCCTCTGAGGGCCACAGGGAGAAATGAATCAACAATGTCTGTGGTGGCGATGAAGTCAGACAATGTCTGTGGTGGCGATGAAGTCAGACAATGTCTGTGGTGGCGAGGGACGATGTCCCAGGGTCCTCTGTCCTTAGACTCTCCTTCTCGGCCAGGAAAAACTACAAAAAAAACCTCTTTGGGAAAAAAGCGTAGAAACCTGGAGGAGTTCCAGTGAAGGAGAGATCCGACTCTCACAGACGGACAGACGGACACAAGGAGACTGGATGCCTCTCCCCGTGTGTCAGATGCCCCTCCCTGTGTGTCAGATGCCCCTCCCTGTGTGTCAGATGCCCCTCCCTGTGTGCTAGATGCCCCTCCCTGTGTGCTAGATGCCCCTCCCTGTGTGCTAGATGCCCCTCCCTGTGTGTCAGAAGCCCCTCCCTGTGTGTCAGATGCCCCTCCCTGTGTGTCAGATGCCCCTCCCTGTGTGTCAGATGCCCCTCCCTGTGTGTCAGATGCCCCTCCCTGTGTGTCAGATGCCCCTCCCACCCTCACGTGTCATATTTGTCTGTTCGATTTGTCACAGATCCAAATAACTATTATCACCGAAGGAACGAGGTCATCACCACCGACGAGCTGGACTTTAGACACCACAACTACAAAGAGATGAGGCAGGTGGGAACTAACCCAGGACTAAACCAGGACTAAACCAGGTATACACCAGGACTAAACCAGGACTAAACCAGGTATACACCAGGACTAAACCAGGACTGAACCAGGACTAAACCAAGACTAAACAAGGACTAAACCAGGACTAAACCAGGACTAAACCAGGAGAACCCAGGACTAAACCAGGACTAAACCAGGACGAAACAAGGACTAAACCAGGACTAAACCAGGACTAAACAAGGACTAAACCAGGACTAAACAAGGACTAAATCAGGACTAAACCAGGACTAAACCTGGACGAAACCAGGACTAAACCAGGACGAAACAAGGACTAAACCAGGACTAAACCAGGACTAAACAAGGACTAAACCAAGACTAAACAAGGACTAAATCAGGACTAAACCAGGACTAAACCTGGACGAAACAAGGACTAAACCAGGACTAAACCAGGACTAAACCAGGACTAAACCAGGACTAAACCAGGACTAAACAAGGACTAAACAAGGACTAAACCAGGACTAAACAAGGACGAAACCAGGACTAAACCAGGACGAAACAAGGACTAAACGAGGACTAAACGAGGACTAAACCAGGACTAAACCATGACTAAACCAGGACTAAACAAGGACTAAACAAGGACTTAACCAGGTCTAAACAAGGACTAAACCAGGTCTAAACCAGGTATAAACCAGGACTAAACCAGGTATAAACCACGACTAAACCACGACTAAACCACGACTAAACAAGGTCTAAACCAGGTCTAAACCAGGATTAAACAAGGACTAAACAAGGACTAAACCAGGACTAAACAAGGACTAAACAAGGACTAAACCAGGACCAAACCAGGACTAAACCAGGACTAAACCAGGACTAAACCAGGACTAAACCAGGTCTAAACCAGGTCTAAACCAGGACTAAACCAGGACTAAACCAGGACTAAACCAGGACTAAACCAGGTCTAAACCAGGTCTAAACCAGGACTAAACCAGGACTAAACCAGGACTAAACCAGGACTAAACCTTTAGACCAGTACACATTGTTAAGCTGAATTTCCTTGTCAAACGCAGAGTCATGAGTTTCCCCTTTTTGAAGTCTCCTCATCTCTAACTTTCATAATTGGCCCTTTAAAACAGATCCTGGAGGTCAGAGGTCAGTTTTATGATGACCTCTGACCCCGGCACACTCTGCTAACCCCTTTATTAAACATACGAGGCTCCTCTGTGACTCCGCTACAGTGGGTTCTGTTATGTAATACAGTTTATTATAACGGCATTAGCCTTTGGCGCGAGTATTCGGAGTAGTGCTGCACAATAGTAGTAGTACTATTAGTAGGTAGTACATAGCAGTTTTTTAGTAGTTTTGTTATGCCAAAAATGACTCTTACTAAAGTACTAAACATATAAATATTTAATGTATTTGAGGACTTTCTTTGGACATATACTACTCTTTTTAGTCATAAAATATTCAAACCTACGATATAGTACTTGACGTAATAGAAGTAGCACCACCAGTACTATGTCATAATGTATACTTTATACATCAATTAATCCCTCGTTCGTCCGTCACAGAAAAAGTGTTTCATTGGAGAGGTGAGACTTTGTACTGCGGTTTTAACTGAAAATGACTTTGGTTTATTGTGTATAAGTGCAGTATTTGAACTGTATCTGTCTCTCGTGGCTTTACAGAACTATCACAGTTTTGATTTGAATAGATAGTTCCGTGTCTTTACTTTACTTTTAGCATCTTTTTGTGAAGTTATTATTTTGTTAAATGTTATAATTAGTAGCAGTAATAGTAGTGGTCAGTAGTAGTAGCAGAGGTGGGAAGTCTTAAGCTTCAAGTCCATGTCAAGTGCAAGTCAGGTTCAAGTCTAAGTCAGGTCCAAGTCAGGTTCAGTTCAGGTTCAAGTCCAAGTCAGGTCCAAGTCAGGTCCAAGTCAGGTCCAAGTCAGGTCCAAGTCAGGTCCAAGTCAGGTTCAAGTCTAAGTCAGGTCCAAGTCAGGTTCAGTTCAGGTTCAAGTCCAAGTCAGGTCCAAGTCAGGTTCAAGTCAGGTCCAACCCAGGTCCAAGTCAGGTCCAAGTCAGGTCCAAGTCAGGTTCAAGTCAGGTTCAGTTCAGGTTCAAGTCCAAGTCAGGTCCAAGTCAGGTTCAAGTCAGGTCCAAGCCAGGTCCAAGTCAGGTCCAAGTCAGGTTCAGTTCAGGTTCAAGTCCAAGTCAGGTCCAAGTCAGGTTCAGTTTAGGTTCAAGTCCAAGTCAGGTCCAAGTCAGGTTCAAGTCATTTAAAGAGTGACTCCTCCTCTGAGATGCAGTAGCAGTAGCAGTGTTAGTAGCAGTAGCAGTAGCAGTAGCAGCAGTAGTAGCAGTAGCAGTAGCAGTAGCAGTAGCAGTAGTAGTAGCAGTAGCAGTAGCAGTAGCAGTAGCAGCAGTAGTGGCAGTAGCAGTAGCAGTAGCAGTAGCAGTAGCAGTAGCAGCAGTAGTGGCAGTAGCAGTAGCAGGCAGTAGCAGTAGCAGCAGCAGTAGCAGTAGCAGTAGCAGTAGCAGTAGCAGTAGTAGTAGCAGTAGCAGTAGCAGTAGCAGTAGCAGTAGCAGTAGCAGCAGTAGTGGCAGTAGCAGTAGCAGTAGCAGCAGCAGTAGCAGTAGCAGCAGTAGTGGCAGTAGCAGTAGCAGCAGCAGTAGCAGTAGCAGTAGCAGTAGCAGTAGCAGTAGCAGCAGCAGTAGCAGTAGCAGTAGCAGTAGTAGTAGCAGTAACAGTAGCAGTAGCAGTAGCAGTAGCAGCAGTAGTGGCAGTAGCAGTAGCAGTAGCAGTAGCAGTAGCAGTAGCAGTAGCAGCAGTAGTAGCAGTAGCAGTAGCAGCAGTAGTAGCAGTAGCAGTAGTACTAGCGGCTGTACTTCGCTCCTTGTTGTTCTGTTGCTACATTTTCGGGTTGGAACCGGCGATAAACCAGGACAGGACCGGAAAACTAGACCTCGAACTAAACGCCACGACAACATGTCCTTCAAACGTACTCGCGGCGTATTTCTTCCGGGTCAGACTGAGGATTCACTTTGTCTGTGTGCAGCTGATGAAGGTGGTGAACGAGATGTGTCCCAACATCACGCGCATCTACAACATCGGAAAGAGCTACAACGGCCTGAAGCTCTACGCCATCGAGATCTCGGACAACCCCGGAGAGCACGAAGTCGGTGAGCGCGGCGCCTCGTTCACTTCGCCCGTTTTATTCATCCTGTTTACAAGGTTTTTTTTTGTTTGTTTTCTGCCCATGGGTTATTTGTATTAGCTCATTAGCCCGTTAGCTTTTGTGCTAACATCAGAGCAAATGCAACGCAACTGCAACAATAGCAAAAATAATAGCTCTAAGTTTAGTTTATTTGCCATTTGTAGTTTGAAATCACATTAGAAACATGTGAGAAAAGCTGTAAAATAGAAAAAGTGAACTGTAAAACGTTATAAGTGCATTGGCTTTTGAGTCTAAAAGTGTAAATGTTAAAGCGACGATAGCACATTTAAAAGACACATATTACGGAGCTTTTACCCCTGTTCTAACATCATCACAAACATACCTGGAGCACGTTCAGCTTCATTCACAGTTTGATGAATCTCGGTGATAAAGTCCTCTCCCTCCGAGCCTCAGAAACACTCTGTTCTGAATCTCCTCGATCTGTGATGTCATATTCTACCTGTGACGTGGCTCTGAGAATCTTCTGCCGTTTTTAGCTCCTTAAATCATCTCCAGAGTCTTTCTCGAGCGTTTCTCCC
>NW_027315835.1:6633361-6673361 GCF_026437365.1 Eucyclogobius newberryi | reverse complement strand
AAGCAGGACGAGCAGGAACACAAGCAGGACGAGCAGGAACACAAGCAGGACCAGCAGGAACACAAGCAGGACGAGCAGGAACACAAGCAGGACGAGCAGGAACACAAGCAGGACGAGCAGGAACACAAGCAGGACGAGCAGAAACAGCCATGGCCTCTGCCAGTCTGACCGTGGCACCTTTGGCTTGGTATGACCGTGGTGTTCATGGTGTTTCTGCTTCAGGTTCACAGAGGGATCAAAGGTGTGGTCAGAGATCTTCAGGGTCGTCCCATCGCCAACGCAACGGTTTCTGTGGAGGGCATCAACCACGACGTGAAAACTGGTGCGTTTACAAGTCCAGAGACAATAATGTCCATTTGTTAAATGACGAGTTATAGTTGTTTTAGTGTTTCTACTACGTTCTGTTATTATTCATTACTTTTAATTATGATTTATGTTAATATTGTTTTATATAAATACATATGTTTTAGATTGTCTTTCATTAACAGTTACATGAAACCAGGTCTAAACCAGGACTAAACCAGGAATAAACCAGGAATAAACCAGATCTAAACCAGATCTAGTCTTGTCCCGGTGTAGACCTAGTCCTAGTATAGTCCAGGTTTTGTCCAGTCCAGGTCTGGTCCAGGTCTGGTCCAGGTCCAGGTCCAGGTCCAGGTTCAGGTCCAGGTCCAGGTCTGGTTCTGGTTCTGTTCCTGGTCTGCTCCAGGTTTGGTCTAGGTCTGGTCCTGGTCTGCTCCAGGTTTGGTCCTGGTCTGGTCCTGGTCTGGTCCATGTCTGGTCCAGGTCTGGTCCATGTCTGGTCCATGTCTGGTCCAGGTCTGGTCCTGGTCTGGTCCATGTCTGGTCCATGTCTGGTCCAGGTCTGGTCCTGGTCTGGTCCATGTCTGGTCCAGGTCTGGTCCAGGTCTGGTCCATGTCTGGTCCAGGTCTGGTCCAGGTCTGGTCCAGGTCTGGTCCTGGTCTGGTCCATGTCTGGTCCAGGTCTGGTCCAGGTCTGGTCCTGGTCTGGTCCATGTCTGGTCCAGGTCTGGTCCTGGTCTGGTCCATGTCTGGTCCAGGTCTGGTCCAGGTCTGGTCCATGTCTGGTCCAGGTCTGGTCCAGGTCTGGTCCATGTCTGGTCCAGGTCTGGTCCAGGTCTGGTCCATGTCTGGTCCATGTCTGGTCCAGGTCTGGTCCTGGTCTGGTCCATGTCTGGTCCAGGTCTGGTCCAGGTCTGGTCCTGGTCTGGTCCATGTCTGGTCCAGGTCTGGTCCTGGTCTGGTCCAGGTCTGGTCCATGTCTGGTCCATGTCTGGTCCAGGTCTGGTCCTGGTCTGGTCCATGTCTGGTCCAGGTCTGGTCCAGGTCTGGTCCAGGTCTGGTCCTGATCTGGTCCATGTCTGGTCCAGGTCTGGTCCTGGTCTGGTCCATGTCTGGTTCTAGTCTGGTCCTGGTCTGGTCTAGGTCTGGTCCTGGTCTGGTCTAGGTCTGGTCCAAGTCTGGTCCTGGTCTGGTCCATGTCTGGTCCAGGTCTGGTCCATGTCTGGTCCATGTCTGGTCCAGGTCTGGTCCTGGTCTGGTCCATGTCTGGTCCAGGTCTGGTCCAGGTCTGGTCCAGGTCTGGTCCAGGTCTGGTCCATGTCTGGTCCAGGTCTGGTCCTGGTCTGGTCCAGGTCTGGTCCTGGTCTGGTCTAGGTCTGGTCCATGTCTGGTCCAGGTCCGGCCCTGGTCCAGCCCACTTTCCCTGATGGTTCTGAGATGATAAAGACCTTCTTGACCTCTGTGCCGTCCAGCTGCCGGGGGCGATTACTGGCGCCTGCTGAACCCGGGCGAGTACCGCGTGTGGGCCCGGGCCCAGGGCCACGGCTCCAGCTCCAGGAGGTGCGAGGTGGGCTACGACCCGGGGCCCACGCGCTGCGACTTCACCCTGACCAGAACCAACCTGTCGCGCATCCGAGAGATCATGGAGAGGTTCAACAAGCAGCCAATCAGGCTCAAGCCGCCGCCGCCGCACGGGCCAATCAGGGAGCGGGGGAGGAGGGAGGGGCGGGACTAGTATCAGGGGGATAGTAGAGAGGAAGAATGGCAGTATTTTGTGTCTCAGTGTGTATTTATGACACGGGAGCCAAAAAAGATGAATGTACAGGGCAAAAGATGGAAACATGTTACGCAAACGTGACATTTTATTGCATCGTTCCCTCGTCAAAAACAAATCTAGAGTTGTATTTATACAAAAGACAATTAATCCTGTCCGATTTTGAAAATTTTACCTTGAAAAAACAGACTTAAGTTTTGTCTATTGTGAATTTCAGGCGTGGAATTTTGCAGTGTAGGTTTTTTCAACGTGTTTTTCTCCAAAACAAAAAAATACAGCAGTTAAATATTGAATGTATCTGATTTAAATTCAGAGTGTAACGTTTGCAGGGAATTGAACAAAAAAACAAAGAAAATCTTGGCATTTTGAGTCTGTGACGTTTTTCATTGCGATTTTTCACACTCGAAGGCTAAAAAACGTATCGATGTTTAACTTCATGAATGCTGTTGGCGAGCTCGCACGACTGCTCTGAGCCTCACAAATCACTCCGTTTCAATTACCAAAATTTTGAGTTTTACACCAAAAATACAAATCCAGTTGTGTTTTTGAAGGGGGAATATTAAAAGATCAATAGAGTCAATGTAGCGTGACATGTCTCCTTTAGAATTCATGCCAACGTTGAGGAATTCATTTAACATTTTAAGTTTAGCACAGGAAATCCAGAGGTCAAGTTTGGAAAGCCGGAACAACAATATCCACAATTTAAAGTTGATTCGATGTCACTTTTGCATCATAAATCCATATTTTCTGCACTTAGACGTTTGTGAATGTTGCATTTGACTCTGACCTTTTCATGTGTCATTAGATTTTTAAATATTTTTGCAGAAGATTAAATGAAAATTATATTGATATTGTTTTATATAAATAAATGTATCGTGCTTAAGGTTTTGCCTGAGTCTTTCATTCATCAACCAGGCCTAAACCAGGCCTAAACCAGGACTAAACCAGGACTAAACCAGGCCTAAACCAGGCCTAAACCAGGACTAAACCAGGCCTAAACCAGGCCTAAACCAGGACTAAACCAGGACTAAACCAGGACTAAACCAGGCCTAAACCAGGCCTAAACCAGGACTAAACCAGGCCTAAACCAGGTCTAAACCAGGACTAAACCAGGACTAAACCAGGACTAAACCAGGACTATACCAAGCCTAAACCAGGACTAAACCAGGACTAAACCAGGCCTAAACCAGGACTAAACCAGGACTAAACCAGGCCTAAACCAGGCCTAAACCAGGACTAAACCAGGCCTACACCAGGCCTAAACCAGGTCCAAACCAGGTCCAAACCAGGTCTAAACCAGGTCTAAACCAAGCCTAAACCAGGTCCAAACCAGGTCTAAACCAGGTCTAAACCAGGACAAGTGCAATATAAAAAACGTATTGAAAAAAACACGAGATTAAGATCCAAACATGCCTTATTTGGGCTCAATTCCATCTGTTTCCTGGGCGGGCTGATGTTATTAGTCCCAGTGAGGGGAGGAGCCTATTGTACATGTTTTGAGTGGGCGGGGAAACCTACGCAGACACAGGGGGAACATGCAAACTGCACACAGAAAGGTAAAGTGTCACATCTTTAACAGCCAAACACATGCTGCTGCTGCTTCTGCTTCTTCTTCTTCTTCTTCTTCTTCTTCTCCTCCTCAGTGGTGCAAACTGCAGGGGGCGCTGTTTGACATGATCGTGTTTTTTTGTTTTTTTTAAATGTCCAAAATTGAATATTTTACATTGACTGTATGGATTGACTTTATTTCCACTTTTGGTCATGATAATACCAGCGGCAGCTGGTCCATTACGGGCGCCGCCCCCCTGTCAATCAGCCAAGTAGGTACATGTTTTTGTGTCTAAAAACAATATAATTTGTTCAGAATTATCTTCTATTCTTATTAGTTTAAATGTGTAAAAGAATAATATATATCCATATATCTGACACAGACGTGTGACACAGACGGTGACACAGACGGTGACACAGACGCGTGACACAGATGCGTGACACAGACGCGTGACACAGATGCGTGACACAGCCGCGTGACACAGACGCGTGACACAGACGCGTGACACAGACATGTGCGAACAAGTCGTGTGATACACGGAAGTGCCACACGCCTTGTTTTCCGTGTTTACGTCTTCAAACTGCATCTACAGACGTCTGAACAAAAGTACGTCCAAAACCATCAGAATGAGCTGCTCTGTTTGCTGTGAATATGAAACTATCATGATGAAGTGAGACGCTCCGTTACCATGACAACAAACACACTAAAGAGGAGTGTTTTATTTAGTTTATGACTTGCATTAGACTAACGCTAAGCATTAAGTATCAGTTAACTACTATTCATAAAAATATGCTTTTGTTATTATAAAACCCATGAAAGAATGTTATAAATGACACGTCTTTAACTTTCTATAAAGAAATAATGTTTATGATGATGAAATATAAAAATGTAAATGTTACACATGTAGTTCAGAGAAACTAATGTCACTGAAGCTGTTTTATCAAACACCAACATATATACCCTCTTAGACTGTCTCTACGTGTGGTCCCAATAATCTCCGCACCCCCAGCGTCAGGACTCTGCGTTGTGTTGAGGTGAGGTAGGAGCGGCTAGGTGTGGTGCAGGGAGAAGGAGCACAGCAGACAAGATAGTTCTTTTGGATTGTGGACCGAGCAGTGAGAGGCCGGCACATGGGTCATAAGGCGCTGGTACAGCTGGCAGCCCGGTGTAAACGCTCTCTCTTCTTTCTCACACTTATTGTGCTTTATCTCCTATATTTTGTAAATATAGTTAGTATATTTTTTCTATTTTACTGTACGATAGGGACACGCGCTGGAATAGTTTTTAAATTCAACTGTTTTTGACTTTTTTCGGCTGGATTTGAGCGTTTTTCGTTGCGTTCGTTGTGTTGTTCTGACGTGAGCTAGCTCCGAGCCAGCCCACCAGCCCCCCCCCCGCGCCCTCCGGCCGCGCTAAAGTACGGCGTGTCGTCGGTACACGTTTATATACACGTTTATATGAAAGAGGAACTTAACGAACGATCGGGACACGCACTGGAATCGCTTTAAATTAACTTGTTTTGACTTTATTCGGCTGGATTGAGTGTTTTCGTCGTGTCGTTGCGATGTGTCTTGGCTCTGAGCCCCCCGGCCCCGGCCCCGCCGCCCGGCCGGCACCGTACCGCGTTTATACAAAGGAGGAACTCATGAAACTGCGGAGAACAGTCGTCTTACCCGGAGAGCGTCACGTTATCCCGGCGGACATCCTAAGGAAAACGCAACGAAGCAGACGGGCTGGACGTAAACTCCGAGAGAAGAGAGGGACAAACAGGAAGTCGGTTCCCGCCGTAGTCATGGGTAACGTGAGGTCCCTTCAAAATAAAATGACGGAAATAGCGAGCCTCATGCGGTCCCAGAGGATGTATAGGGACAGCAGCGTCTTGATTTTCACAGAGACCTGGTTAACAGCAGAAATGCCAGACTCTATTGTAGGTTTGGACAATTTTCATCTGCTGCGGGCGGACAGAACGAGAGAATCCGGGAAGAAAAGAGGTGGAGGTCTGGCGGTGTATGTGAACACGAGCTGGTCCAAACCCGAATACTGCACAGTGAGGGAGCAGCTATGTAACAAGGATATTGAACTATTGGCTATTGGCATGAGGCCATATTATCTGCCCCGGGAGTTCTCACATGTGATTTTGATAGCAGTCTATGTGGCCCCGTCTGCCAATGCTGAAGATGCTTGTGAAGCACTGCTCTCCTGCACTTGTAGGCTGCAAACACAGCATCCACAGGCTCTCTCCCTCATCTCTGGTGACTTTAACCACGCTTCTCCCTCTTCTGTTCTACCAACATACACCCAGTATGTTACCTGCTCCACCAGAGAGAATAGAACATTGGACTTGTTTTTTTGCCAATACCAAGGAGGCTTATTCTTCTTCCCCCCTCCCTCCCCTGGGCAGCTCGGACCACAACCTTGTACATCTGAGGCCTGTGTATGAACCCATCGTGCGCAGGCAGCCTGTGGTGTCCCGTGAGGTGAGGATGTGGTCTGCTGAGAGCGAGGAGGCTCTGAGGGACTGCTTCAGCACCACTGTCTGGACTGAGCTTTATGACCCACATGGGGAGGACATCAACACCATCACAGAGTGCATCACGGACTACATCAACTTCTGTTTTGAGAACATTGTTCCCTCCCGGACGGTGCGGTGTTTTCCAAACAACAAGCCATGGATTAACCGTGAACTGAAGGCTCTGTTGAAGGAGAAGAAGAGAGCCTTCAGGTCAGGGAACAAGGAGGAGCTGAGGACTGTGCAGAAGGAGCTGAGGAGGAAGATCAGGCAGGCTGAGGCCGGCTACAAGAGGAGGATGGAGGAGCAGCTGCAGCAAAAGAACATTCAGGGAGTGTGGAGGAGCCTGAAAACCATCTTGGGCTTCAAAATCCCCCATGCCCAGACAGAGGGGGATCTACAGTGGGTGAATGATTTAAATGCTCACTTCTTGAGGTTTGATCGGTCACCCGCCCCTCCCCCTGCACAGCTGCACGCTCCCTCTTCCACAGCTGGACAATGCCCTGCATCTGTTCCTCTTCGCTTATCTGCCCCGGACCATCAGCTCCCCACTTCGCCTGGACTCACCCATCCCCCCGGCACACAGTCCCTCTGCCAACCACTGACTGTCACAGCAGCACAGGTGAGGAGTGAGCTGAAGAGGATTAAAGTGAGGAAGGCAGCAGGACCTGATGGCATCAGCCCCAGGCTCCTTAAGTCCTGCGCAGATGAACTGTGTGGAGTTATGGAGCATGTCTTCAACATGAGCCTGAAGCTGAGGGTGGTACCACAGGTCTGGAAGACCTCCTGTCTGGTACCTGTGCCTAAGACACCGCGCCCCAAAGACCTCAACAGCTTCAGGCCAGTGGCTCTCACGTCCCACCTGATGAAGACACTGGAGCGGCTAGTCCTGGACCACCTCCGCTCCACCGTGAGCTCAGCCATGGACCCGCTGCAGTTTGCATATCGGTCTGGCATCGGAGTGGAGGACGCCGTCATCTCCCTGCTGCACCGCTCTCTCTCTCACCTGGAAAAGCCTGGCAGCTCTGTGAGGATTCTGTTCTTCGATCTTTCCAGCGCCTTCAACACCATCCAGCCGCTGCTCCTGAGGGACAAGCTGGAGACGGCTGGTGTGGAGTATGACCTGGCAGAGTGGATCCTGGACTACCTCACAGACCGACCCCAGTTTGTGAGAGCCCGGAACTGTGTGTCTGACACTCGGACCTGCAGTGTGGGGACGCCCCAGGGCACTGTCCTCGCGCCCTTTCTCTTCACCCTTTACACTGCAGACTTCAGACATGACACGGACAGCTGTGTCCTGCAGAAGTTCTCTGACGACTCTGCCATCATCGGACTCATCACGGACGACGATGACGCGGAGTACAGGGGACTGGCGCAGGACTTTGTGGACTGGTGTCAGCGGAACCACCTCCTCATCAACGCGGGGAAGACCAAGGAGATGGTGGTGGATTTCCGCAGACGCCACTCCACTGCCCCCTCACCAGTGAACATCCAGGGACGGGACATTGAGAGAGTGGACTCATACAAGTACCTGGGTGAACCACAAACTGGACTGGACTCATAACACAGACGCACTGTACAGGAAGAGCCAAAGTCGGCTCTACCTCCTGAGGAGACTCAGGTCTTTTGGAGTGACAGGGCCACTCCTGAAGACCTTCTACGACTCTGTGGTGGCATCAGCTCCTGTAGGTGTGGCCTGCTGGAGCAGCAGCATCACAGAGAGGGAGAGGAAGAGGCTGGACAGAGTCATCAAGAAGTCCAGCTCCGTCCTGGGCTGTGCTCTGGACTCGGTGCAGGAGGTGGGGGACAGGAGGGTCCTGGCTAGATTCACATCTATGCTGGACCATGAGTGTCACCCCCTGCAGGACACTCTGTCCGCTCTGGAGAGCAGCTTCAGTGAGAGACTGATCCACCCTCGATGTGTGAAGGAAAGGTTCCGTAGGTCTTTCCTTCCTGCTGCTGTCAGACTTTATAACAAAAACTGTTAGTACTGAACACTCGCAATACTGACCTAACCATGTGCAATTCTGTCATATGTGCAATTGCTGTTGGAATTCATGTGCAATCCATGTGCAATTACTATGAAATTCATGTGCAATCTATGTGCTGTCGTGACACATATTCATGTGCAATTACTGTCGTGATCACATGCAATGGTATTTATGTATTTATTTATTTATTTGTCTATGGGAGTTTTTATTTATTTATAGGAGATCTTCTACTGAAACTGTTTTTCAGACTTCCTATAAGTGATCTGTTCTTCTGTATCTACCTCTGTATCTTCCTGCGTTGCACCAATGAAATTTCCCCATGTGGGACAATAAAGGAATATCTTATCTTATCTTATCTTAAGTGACAGTTATAGTTATATACTATACTTATACTCTATAAGTGACAGTTATAGTTATATACTATACTTATACTCTATAAGTGACAGTTATAGTTATATACTATACTTATATCTATAAGTGACAGTTATAGTTATGTATTATACTTATACTCTATAAGTGACAGTTATAGTTATATACTATACTTATACTCTATAAGTGACAGTTATAGTTATATACTATACTTATACTCTATAAGTGACAGTCATAGTTATATACTATACTTATACTCTATAAGTGACAGTTATAGTTATATACTATACTTATACTCTATAAGTGACAGTTATATACTATACTTATACTCTATAAGTGACAGTTATAGTTATATACTATACTTATACTCTATAAGTGACAGTTATAGTTATGTATTATACTTATACTCTATAAGTGACAGTTATAGTTATATACTATACTTATACTCTATAAGTGACAGTTATAGTTATATACTATACTTATACTCTATAAGTGACAGTCATAGTTATATACTATACTTATACTCTATAAGTGACAGTTATAGTTATATACTATACTTATACTCTATAAGTGACAGTTATAGTTATATACTATACTTATACTCTATAAGTGACAGTTATACTCTATAAGTGACAGTTATAGTTATATACTATACTTATACTCTATAAGTGACAGTTATAGTTATATACTATACTTATACTCTATAAGTGACAGTTATAGTTATATACTATACTTATATCTATAAGTGACAGTTATAGTTATATACTATACTTATATCTATAAGTGACAGTTATAGTTATGTATTATACTTATACTCTATAAGTGACAGTTATAGTTATATACTATACTTATACTCTATAAGTGACAGTTATAGTTATATACTATACTTATATCTATAAGTGACAGTTATAGTTATGTATTATACTTATACTCTATAAGTGACAGTTATAGTTATATACTATACTTATACTCTATAAATGACAGTTATAGTTATATACTATACTTATACTCTATAAGTGACAGTTATAGTTATATACTATACTTATACTCTATAAGTGACAGTCATAGTTATATACTATACTTATACTCTATAAGTGACAGTTATAGTTATATACTATACTTATACTCTATAAGTGACAGTTATAGTTATATACTATACTTATACTCTATAAGAGACAGTTATAGTTATATACTATACTTATACTCTATAAGTGACAGTTATACTCTATAAGTGACAGTTATAGTTATATACTATACTTATACTCTATAAGTGACAGTTATATACTATACTTATACTCTATAAGTGACAGTTATAGTTATATACTATACTTATACTCTATAAGTGACAGTTATAGTTATGTATTATACTTATACTCTATAAGTGACAGTTATAGTTATATACTATACTTATACTCTATAAGTGACAGTTATAGTTATATACTATACTTATACTCTATAAGTGACAGTCATAGTTATATACTATACTTATACTCTATAAGTGACAGTTATAGTTATATACTATACTTATACTCTATAAGTGACAGTTATAGTTATATACTATACTTATACTCTATAAGTGACAGTTATACTCTATAAGTGACAGTTATAGTTATATACTATACTTATACTCTATAAGTGACAGTTATAGTTATATACTATACTTATACTCTATAAGTGACAGTTATAGTTATATACTATACTTATATCTATAAGTGACAGTTATAGTTATATACTATACTTATATCTATAAGTGACAGTTATAGTTATGTATTATACTTATACTCTATAAGTGACAGTTATAGTTATATACTATACTTATACTCTATAAGTGACAGTTATAGTTATATACTATACTTATATCTATAAGTGACAGTTATAGTTATGTATTATACTTATACTCTATAAGTGACAGTTATAGTTATATACTATACTTATACTCTATAAATGACAGTTATAGTTATATACTATACTTATACTCTATAAGTGACAGTTATAGTTATATACTATACTTATACTCTATAAGTGACAGTCATAGTTATATACTATACTTATACTCTATAAGTGACAGTTATAGTTATATACTATACTTATACTCTATAAGTGACAGTTATAGTTATATACTATACTTATACTCTATAAGTGACAGTTATACTCTATAAGTGACAGTTATAGTTATATACTATACTTATACTCTATAAGTGACAGTTATAGTTATATACTATACTTATACTCTATAAGTGACAGTTATAGTTATATACTATACTTATATCTATAAGTGACAGTTATAGTTATGTATTATACTTATACTCTATAAGTGACAGTTATAGTTATATACTATACTTATACTCTATAAGTGACAGTTATAGTTATATACTATACTTATATCTATAAGTGACAGTTATAGTTATATACTATACCCATACTCTATAAGTGACAGTTATTAACTATACTTATACTCTATAAGTGACAGTTATATACTATACTTATACTCTATAAGTGACAGTTATAGTTATATACTATACTTATACTCTATAAGTGACAGTTATAGTTACATACTATACTTATACTCTATAAGTGACAGTTATAGTTATGTATTATACTTATACTCTATAAGTGACAGTTATAGTTATATACTATACTTATACTCTATAAGTGACAGTTATAGTTATATACTATACTTATACTCTATAAGTGACAGTTATAGTTATATACTATACTTATACTCTATAAGTGACAGTTATAGTTATGTATTATACTTATACTCTATAAGTGACAGTTATAGTTATATACTATACTTATACTCTATAAGTGACAGTTATAGTTATATACTATACTTATATCTATAAGTGACAGTTATAGTTATGTATTATACTTATACTCTATAAGTGACAGTTATAGTTATATACTATACTTATACTCTATAAATGACAGTTATAGTTATATACTATACTTATACTCTATAAGTGACAGTTATAGTTATATACTATACTTATACTCTATAAGTGACAGTCATAGTTATATACTATACTTATACTCTATAAGTGACAGTTATAGTTATATACTATACTTATACTCTATAAGTGACAGTTATAGTTATATACTATACTTATACTCTATAAGTGACAGTTATACTCTATAAGTGACAGTTATAGTTATATACTATACTTATACTCTATAAGTGACAGTTATAGTTATATACTATACTTATACTCTATAAGTGACAGTTATAGTTATATACTATACTTATATCTATAAGTGACAGTTATAGTTATGTATTATACTTATACTCTATAAGTGACAGTTATAGTTATATACTATACTTATACTCTATAAGTGACAGTTATAGTTATATACTATACTTATACTCTATAAGTGACAGTCATAGTTATATACTATACTTATACTCTATAAGTGACAGTTATAGTTATATACTATACTTATACTCTATAAGTGACAGTTATAGTTATATACTATACTTATACTCTATAAGTGACAGTTATACTCTATAAGTGACAGTTATAGTTATATACTATACTTATACTCTATAAGTGACAGTTATAGTTATATACTATACTTATACTCTATAAGTGACAGTTATAGTTATATACTATACTTATATCTATAAGTGACAGTTATAGTTATGTATTATACTTATACTCTATAAGTGACAGTTATAGTTATATACTATACTTATACTCTATAAGTGACAGTTATAGTTATATACTATACTTATACTCTATAAGTGACAGTTATAGTTATATACTATACTTATATCTATAAGTGACAGTTATAGTTATGTATTATACTTATACTCTATAAGTGACAGTTATAGTTATATACTATACTTATACTCTATAAGTGACAGTTATATACTATACTTATACTCTATAAGTGACAGTTATAGTTACATACTATACTTATACTCTATAAGTGACAGTTATAGTTATGTATTATACTTATACTCTATAAGTGACAGTTATATACTATACTTATACTCTATAAGTGACAGTTATACTCTATAAGTGACAGTTATAGTTATATACTATACTTATACTCTATAAGTGACAGTTATAGTTATATACTATACTTATACTCTATAAGTGACAGTTATAGTTATATACTATACTTATACTCTATAAGTGACAGTTATAGTTATATACTATACTTATACTCTATAAGTGACAGTCATAGTTATGTATTATACTTATACTCTATAAGTGACAGTTATAGTTATATACTATACTTATACTCTATAAGTGACAGTTATAGTTATATACTATACTTATACTCTATAAGTGACAGTTATACTCTATAAGTGACAGTTATAGTTATATACTATACTTATACTCTATAAGTGACAGTTATAGTTATATACTATACTTATATCTATAAGTGACAGTTATAGTTATGTATTATACTTATACTCTATAAGTGACAGTTATAGTTATATACTATACTTATATCTATAAGTGACAGTTATAGTTATGTATTATACTTATACTCTATAAGTGACAGTTATAGTTATATACTATACTTATACTCTATAAGTGACAGTTATAGTTATATACTATACTTATACTCTATAAGTGACAGTCATAGTTATATACTATACTTATACTCTATAAGTGACAGTTATAGTTATATACTATACTTATACTCTATAAGTGACAGTTATAGTTATATACTATACTTATACTCTATAAGTGACAGTTATACTCTATAAGTGACAGTTATATACTATACTTATACTCTATAAGTGACAGTTATAGTTATATACTATACTTATACTCTATAAGTGACAGTTATATACTATACTTATACTCTATAAGTGACAGTTATAGTTACATACTATACTTATACTCTATAAGTGACAGTTATAGTTATGTATTATACTTATACTCTATAAGTGACAGTTATAGTTATATACTATACTTATACTCTATAAGTGACAGTTATAGTTATATACTATACTTATACTCTATAAGTGACAGTTATAGTTATATACTATACTTATACTCTATAAGTGACAGTTATAGTTACATACTATACTTATACTCTATAAGTGACAGTTATAGTTATATACTATACTTATACTCTATAAGTGACAGTTATAGTTATATACTATACTTATACTCTATAAGTGACAGTTATAGTTATATACTATACTTATATCTATAAGTGACAGTTATAGTTATGTATTATACTTATACTCTATAAGTGACAGTTATAGTTATATACTATACTTATACTCTATAAATGACAGTTATAGTTATATACTATACTTATACTCTATAAGTGACAGTTATATACTATACTTATACTCTATAAGTGACAGTCATAGTTATATACTATACTTATACTCTATAAGTGACAGTTATAGTTATATACTATACTTATACTCTATAAGTGACAGTTATACTCTATAAGTGACAGTTATATACTATACTTATACTCTATAAGTGACAGTCATAGTTATATACTATACTTATACTCTATAAGTGACAGTTATAGTTATGTATTATACTTATACTCTATAAGTGACAGTTATAGTTATATACTATACTTATACTCTATAAGTGACAGTTATAGTTATATACTATACTTATATCTATAAGTGACAGTTATAGTTATATACTATACTCATACTCTATAAGTGACAGTTATATACTATACTTATACTCTATAAGTGACAGTTATAGTTATATACTATACTTATACTCTATAAGTGACAGTTATAGTTATGTATTATACTTATACTCTATAAGTGACAGTTATAGTTATATACTATACTTATACTCTATAAGTGACAGTCATAGTTATATACTATACTTATACTCTATAAGTGACAGTTATAGTTATATACTATACTTATACTCTATAAGTGACAGTTATAGTTATATACTATACTTATACTCTATAAGTGACAGTTATACTCTATAAGTGACAGTTATAGTTATATACTATACTTATACTCTATAAGTGACAGTTATAGTTATATACTATACTTATACTCTATAAGTGACAGTTATAGTTATATACTATACTTATATCTATAAGTGACAGTTATAGTTATGTATTATACTTATACTCTATAAGTGACAGTTATAGTTATATACTATACTTATACTCTATAAGTGACAGTTATAGTTATATACTATACTTATATCTATAAGTGACAGTTATAGTTATATACTATACCCATACTCTATAAGTGACAGTTATTAACTATACTTATACTCTATAAGTGACAGTTATATACTATACTTATACTCTATAAGTGACAGTTATAGTTATATACTATACTTATACTCTATAAGTGACAGTTATAGTTACATACTATACTTATACTCTATAAGTGACAGTTATAGTTATGTATTATACTTATACTCTATAAGTGACAGTTATAGTTATATACTATACTTATACTCTATAAGTGACAGTTATAGTTATATACTATACTTATACTCTATAAGTGACAGTTATAGTTATATACTATACTTATACTCTATAAGTGACAGTTATAGTTATGTATTATACTTATACTCTATAAGTGACAGTTATAGTTATATACTATACTTATACTCTATAAGTGACAGTTATAGTTATATACTATACTTATATCTATAAGTGACAGTTATAGTTATGTATTATACTTATACTCTATAAGTGACAGTTATAGTTATATACTATACTTATACTCTATAAATGACAGTTATAGTTATATACTATACTTATACTCTATAAGTGACAGTTATAGTTATATACTATACTTATACTCTATAAGTGACAGTCATAGTTATATACTATACTTATACTCTATAAGTGACAGTTATAGTTATATACTATACTTATACTCTATAAGTGACAGTTATAGTTATATACTATACTTATACTCTATAAGTGACAGTTATACTCTATAAGTGACAGTTATAGTTATATACTATACTTATACTCTATAAGTGACAGTTATAGTTATATACTATACTTATACTCTATAAGTGACAGTTATAGTTATATACTATACTTATATCTATAAGTGACAGTTATAGTTATGTATTATACTTATACTCTATAAGTGACAGTTATAGTTATATACTATACTTATACTCTATAAGTGACAGTTATAGTTATATACTATACTTATACTCTATAAGTGACAGTCATAGTTATATACTATACTTATACTCTATAAGTGACAGTTATAGTTATATACTATACTTATACTCTATAAGTGACAGTTATAGTTATATACTATACTTATACTCTATAAGTGACAGTTATACTCTATAAGTGACAGTTATAGTTATATACTATACTTATACTCTATAAGTGACAGTTATAGTTATATACTATACTTATACTCTATAAGTGACAGTTATAGTTATATACTATACTTATATCTATAAGTGACAGTTATAGTTATGTATTATACTTATACTCTATAAGTGACAGTTATAGTTATATACTATACTTATACTCTATAAGTGACAGTTATAGTTATATACTATACTTATACTCTATAAGTGACAGTTATAGTTATATACTATACTTATATCTATAAGTGACAGTTATAGTTATGTATTATACTTATACTCTATAAGTGACAGTTATAGTTATATACTATACTTATACTCTATAAGTGACAGTTATATACTATACTTATACTCTATAAGTGACAGTTATAGTTACATACTATACTTATACTCTATAAGTGACAGTTATAGTTATGTATTATACTTATACTCTATAAGTGACAGTTATATACTATACTTATACTCTATAAGTGACAGTTATACTCTATAAGTGACAGTTATAGTTATATACTATACTTATACTCTATAAGTGACAGTTATAGTTATATACTATACTTATACTCTATAAGTGACAGTTATAGTTATATACTATACTTATACTCTATAAGTGACAGTTATAGTTATATACTATACTTATACTCTATAAGTGACAGTCATAGTTATGTATTATACTTATACTCTATAAGTGACAGTTATAGTTATATACTATACTTATACTCTATAAGTGACAGTTATAGTTATATACTATACTTATACTCTATAAGTGACAGTTATACTCTATAAGTGACAGTTATAGTTATATACTATACTTATACTCTATAAGTGACAGTTATAGTTATATACTATACTTATATCTATAAGTGACAGTTATAGTTATGTATTATACTTATACTCTATAAGTGACAGTTATAGTTATATACTATACTTATATCTATAAGTGACAGTTATAGTTATGTATTATACTTATACTCTATAAGTGACAGTTATAGTTATATACTATACTTATACTCTATAAGTGACAGTTATAGTTATATACTATACTTATACTCTATAAGTGACAGTCATAGTTATATACTATACTTATACTCTATAAGTGACAGTTATAGTTATATACTATACTTATACTCTATAAGTGACAGTTATAGTTATATACTATACTTATACTCTATAAGTGACAGTTATACTCTATAAGTGACAGTTATATACTATACTTATACTCTATAAGTGACAGTTATAGTTATATACTATACTTATACTCTATAAGTGACAGTTATATACTATACTTATACTCTATAAGTGACAGTTATAGTTACATACTATACTTATACTCTATAAGTGACAGTTATAGTTATGTATTATACTTATACTCTATAAGTGACAGTTATAGTTATATACTATACTTATACTCTATAAGTGACAGTTATAGTTATATACTATACTTATACTCTATAAGTGACAGTTATAGTTATATACTATACTTATACTCTATAAGTGACAGTTATAGTTACATACTATACTTATACTCTATAAGTGACAGTTATAGTTATATACTATACTTATACTCTATAAGTGACAGTTATAGTTATATACTATACTTATACTCTATAAGTGACAGTTATAGTTATATACTATACTTATATCTATAAGTGACAGTTATAGTTATGTATTATACTTATACTCTATAAGTGACAGTTATAGTTATATACTATACTTATACTCTATAAATGACAGTTATAGTTATATACTATACTTATACTCTATAAGTGACAGTTATAGTTATATACTATACTTATACTCTATAAGTGACAGTTATACTCTATAAGTGACAGTTATATACTATACTTATACTCTATAAGTGACAGTCATAGTTATATACTATACTTATACTCTATAAGTGACAGTTATAGTTATGTATTATACTTATACTCTATAAGTGACAGTTATAGTTATATACTATACTTATACTCTATAAGTGACAGTTATAGTTATATACTATACTTATATCTATAAGTGACAGTTATAGTTATATACTATACTCATACTCTATAAGTGACAGTTATATACTATACTTATACTCTATAAGTGACAGTTATAGTTATATACTATACTTATACTCTATAAGTGACAGTTATAGTTATGTATTATACTTATACTCTATAAGTGACAGTTATAGTTATATACTATACTTATACTCTATAAGTGACAGTTATAGTTATATACTATACTTATACTCTATAAGTGACAGTTAAAGTTATATACTATACTTATACTCTATAAGTGACAGTTATAGTTACATACTATACTTATACTCTATAAGTGACAGTTATAGTTATATACTATACTTATACTCTATAAGTGACAGTTATAGTTATATACTATACTTATACTCTATAAGTGACAGTTATAGTTATATACTATACTTATATCTATAAGTGACAGTTATAGTTATGTATTATACTTATACTCTATAAGTGACAGTTATAGTTATATACTATACTTATACTCTATAAATGACAGTTATATACTATACTTATACTCTATAAGTGACAGTTATACTCTATAAGTGACAGTTATAGTTATATACTATACTTATACTCTATAAGTGACAGTTATAGTTATATACTATACTTATATCTATAAGTGACAGTTATAGTTATGTATTATACTTATACTCTATAAGTGACAGTTATAGTTATATACTATACTTATACTCTATAAGTGACAGTTATAGTTATATACTATACTTATATCTATAAGTGACAGTTATAGTTATATACTATACTTATACTCTATAAGTGACAGTTATATACTATACTTATACTCTATAAGTGACAGTTATAGTTATATACTATACTTATACTCTATAAGTGACAGTTATAGTTATGTATTATACTTATACTCTATAAGTGACAGTTATAGTTATATACTATACTTATACTCTATAAGTGACAGTTATAGTTATATACTATACGTATACTCTATAAGTGACAGTTATAGTTATATACTATACTTATACTCTATAAGTGACAGTTATAGTTACATACTATACTTATACTCTATAAGTGACAGTTATAGTTATATACTATACTTATACTCTATAAGTGACAGTTATAGTTATATACTATACTTATACTCTATAAGTGACAGTTATAGTTATATACTATACTTATATCTATAAGTACAGTTATAGTTATGTATTATACTTATACTCTATAAGTGACAGTTATAGTTATATACTATACTTATACTCTATAAATGACAGTTATAGTTATATACTATACTTATACTCTATAAGTGACAGTTATATACTATACTTATACTCTATAAGTGACAGTTATAGTTATGTATTATACTTATACTCTATAAGTGACAGTTATAGTTATATACTATACTTATACTCTATAAGTGACAGTTATAGTTATATACTATACTTATATCTATAAGTGACAGTTATAGTTATGTATTATACTTATACTCTATAAGTGACAGTTATAGTTATATACTATACTTATACTCTATAAGTGACAGTTATAGTTACATACTATACTTATACTCTATAAGTGACAGTTATAGTTATGTATTATACTTATACTCTATAAGTGACAGTTATAGTTATATACTATACTTATACTCTATAAGTGACAGTCATAGTTATATACTATACTTATACTCTATAAGTGACAGTTATAGTTATATACTATACTTATACTCTATAAGTGACAGTTATAGTTATATACTATACTTATACTCTATAAGTGACAGTTATAGTTATATACTATACTTATACTCTATAAGTGACAGTTATACTCTATAAGTGACAGTTATAGTTATATACTATACTTATACTCTATAAGTGACAGTTATAGTTATATACTATACTCATACTCTATAAGTGACAGTTATATACTATACTTATACTCTATAAGTGACAGTTATAGTTATATACTATACTTATACTCTATAAGTGACAGTTATATACTATACTTATACTCTATAAGTGACAGTTATAGTTATATACTATACTCATACTCTATAAGTGACAGTTATAGTTAGTTTCTCTGAACTACATGTGTAACATTTACATTTTTATATTTCATCATCATAAACATTATTTCTTTATAGAAAGTTAAAGACGTGTCATTTATAACATTCTTTCATGGGTTTTATAATAACAAAAGCATATTTTTATGAATAGTAGTTAACTGATACTTAATGCTTAGCGTTAGCCTAATGCAAGTCATAAACTAAATAAAACACTCCTCTTTAGTGTGTTTGTTGTCATGGTAACGGAGCGTCACACGTCTTGGATTGATATGAAATCAGCCGCTCTCACTTCATCATGATAGTTTCATATTCACAGCAAACAGAGCAGCTCATTCTGAATCATGGAGTAAACACTAGGTTAAACTGAGCGCTGGAGAAAACGCCTCAGTCGCTCTTTTGCAGTTACTTTTCCCAGAGTGACGTAGTCACTTTTTATTGTGATTTGATTGGCTAAAAATCCTGCTTTTCTCTGAGGCTCAGGGCGCTTTTCAAACCGCCGCACGGCTACGACAGAAACGCAGGCTGCACCACGCAGCAGACAAAGTATGATGTATATATATATATATATATGGATATATATCATTCTTTTACATATTTAAACTAATAAGAATATAAGATAATTCTGAACAAATTATATTGTTTTTAGACACAAAAACATTTACGTACTTGGCCACCGCTGCCGCTGCTTCTTCTTTTTCTTCTTCTTTGGTGTTTTATGGCGGTTGTATCCAAGTGTTACATTCCCACCACCTGCTTCTTCTTCTTCTATGTTGTTTTATGGCTGCTGGTATCCAAGTGTTACATTACCGCCAGACTTTATTCTTCAGACTTTACTCTTCAGACTTTACTCTTCAGACTTTACTCTTCAGACTTTACTCTTCAGACTTTACTCTTCAGACTTTACTCTTTAGGCTTTACTCTTTAGACTCTGCTGTAGTTGTTGTTGTTGTTGTTGTTGTTTTATGGGTACATCTTAGACTTTAGACTTTATTACTATTATCAGAACAACTCAAATAAATGACTGTTAAGTACTTAAAAGTAAGCGGAATTCTATGTGAACAGAACGTGTCACACGAACCGTCACTCCCACTTTATGACATCACTCCCACTTCATGGAGAGAAACGAGTTCATTAAAGGACTAGAATAAAGTCTAAAGATTAAAGTCTGAAGAATGAAGTCTGAGGAATAAGACGTACAACTACAGTAGGTGGCGGTAATGCAACACGGATACTAACCGCCATTAAACACCGAAGAAGAAAAAGAAGAAGAAGAAGAAGAAGAAGAAGAAGAAGAAGAAGAAGAAGAAGAAGAAGAAGAAGAAGAAGAAGAAGAAGGAGAATTAGAAGAAGGAGAAGAAGAAGAGTTCAGACAAGCCCAGAGCCGGCATCGTTCAGAGCGATGGCGAAAGACGAGGACAACAGAGACATACTGATGAAATTAGAAGACGTGGAAAAGGAGATCGAAGAATTGAAAGTTCAGGAGAGACAAATTCAGGAGGAGCGCGAGGAGCTAACGGCAAAGCTCTCCCGACAGGACTGGGAGGAGTGCTACGTCCAGCTGAAGCGCCAGCGGGACGTCGAGTGTCAAAACCTGCAACTTCTGAGGGACGAGGTGTCCAAAATGGCCCAGCGACTGGCCCGCGGGTCGTGCTGGAAGGAGAAGTGCGAGGCCATGGAGCTGTCGCGAGACGCCATCAAGAACGAGCGCAACGTGCTGAAGAAGGTGCTGAGCGACATGGGAATGGCCTATGAGCACCAGACGCTCATGAACGTCAAATACCAGGATAAGATGGACAGGATGGAGGCGTGGCGGTCTTCCATCGTCAAAGCGGAGCGGGTCGTGGACGCGATGGGGGCGAAGGTCCTCCACCTCAAAGTCACGTCCGAGATCTACAAGCTCATCGATAAAGAAGAGAAGGACATTCAGGCGATGAACAAGAAGCTGGAAAAGAAAAGACAGAAACTCGAGAAAGAATTGGAAAAGCTCCAAAGGCCCGAGTTGGAAATGAGGAGCGTGGCGTCCGAGTGCAGCGACCTGCGACGGGAAAACCGCAGCTTGCACGAACAGATCGCGACGCTGCAGGACAAGATTGAGCGGAGGGGGCGGCTCAGGGCCCGTTTGGCGTCGCTCAAGTCCGAGGAGAGGTCCCTGTCGCGGCGAGGGGACGTCCTGAAGAGGGAACTCGCCGCCCTGGAGGCTCCGCTGGGACGCGTGGAGGAGTACGAGCTCGCCATCGGGACGCAGCAGCGCCTCGTGCGGACGCTGCGGGAGGCGACCGACGGGCTGCAATTGCGCTACGAGAAGCTGTACCTGCAGAGGCTCTGCGACGAGGGCGACGGGGGGAGCGACTCGGACCGGCCGGACGACGGCGAGCGGCCGGACGACGGCGAGCGGCTGGACGATGGCGAGCGATCGGACGACGCCGAGCGGCCGGACGACGGCGAGCGGCCAGACGACGCCGAGCGGATGGACGACGCCGAGAGATCGGACGACGCCGAGAGGCCGGATAACGCCGAGAGGCCAGACGACGGCGAGCAGCCGGACGTGGAGCGGCTGGAGCGCTTGAACGCCGCCGGAGACATGAATCGCACTTTATCTTCTTCGTGGGAGACGTTTTAGCGTAACCGTAGTAACCGCTGGCGTCCTTCACAAAGCATGAGTATCAACATGTTCCAAGAAAAGAACAAGAAGGCGATCTTGTTCTGACAGACGGAGAGTGGGAACATGTGTGCGCGTCACAAAACTCCTGCCATGGACGCAGGAAGTGGATACTGAGGACGAAATGGACAAATTTGACCGACTCTTAATGATTCTTTTGTCGATCGATGTCTTTTTGTAATGTTTTTTTTATTTTATTTTTATTATTCTACCAAATTTAGCTTCTGTTCTGTGTGTTATGAAATTTATGTTTCAATATTTTGAAAATGGAAAAAAGGAAAATAAAAATGTCTTAGGCTGAGCCAAATAATAGGTCTGTTTGCCGTCACCCGACCGACCCGGTTTAAAACTGGTCGACTGGAAGAAAAAAAAAAATCTGCAATTTGTTAAAAAAAAAAAGCCAAAATTATTTTATTTTTTAAATATTTCCCCGACTCACCGACCGGTCTTTCCTAAAGCGCAGTGTAGAATAATTTTATAGCGCTGGTGAAACCATTCATCTTTCATCCCAAGGGACAAATAACGCATTGCGTAACGTCTTCATTTTCGGTCCTCCATTTGCGTCTGTATTACACAGAACATGCAGGAGGGAAACTATATTGTCTTTTACCTGTTGATTTGGCTCTATCAGCGCCACTGGCCTCGCCACCGCTCATATCGTTCTGCGTCATGGTGTGGCTTCATTTAAATTTGAAATTTGGGAGGGAAACACGCCCAGCAGCGTCATCAAAACAAACATGGCGGCGCCCGTGTCCTCCGCATGTTCCCCCCGCTCGCCTTCACTACCAAAATAAAAGATAACGACGTACAAAAGAATTTAGAAGTCGGCGACGTCATTTCCGGTGAGTGTGTCGCGTTTTCAGAGCTGTTCGTTCTTAGAGCCTTTTACCGATTAATCCACGAATTATACACACTATTTACGCATCATATACACGAAAGTGAACGTTTGATTTCTCCGCAAACAATCCGGAGCCTCAAGCCGCTCGCTTTTCAGTATTTTGTGGATTAAAAGCCCTCCTCACTCTCTAGCTCCAGCCTGAACTAGCCTAGCGTAGCCTAGCCGCTAGCGTCATGGCTGGATCTACCTTTACCTGTTTGAGCTGTCATATGTCGAGTCAGAACCCTGGCTCCTTCTCTGATGATAGGTGCGTGAAGTGCAGTGTAGTGGTAGTTTTGGAGGCCAGGGTTACGGAGTTAGAAGCGCGGATCTGCTGTTTAGAGGAGCTTAAGTCCAGTTATAGTTCGGTTTTAGCGCGAGGGCTACCGGACCGCGCTGCAGGGCGTAGCATTAGCATTAGCAGTAGCAGTAAGGCCGAGCTCAGCCCCTCAGCGTCTCCCGTGCAGCCGGGACTAGACCAGGAACAGAATAGGGACCATTTTGTGACAGTTCGGAGGGGACAAGGCGCTAAACGCCGAACCTCAGAGCGCCGTGAGCTTCACGTCTATAATAGGTTTTCTCCCCTCAGCGATCACACGCCCGCTGAACACACGAGAGAAACTCTTGTAATCGGGAGTTCTATTGTCAGAGACGTGAAGCTGCCAGCTGCTAGCGTTAGGTGTTACCCAGGGGCCAGAATGGGTGACATCGAAGGAAACCTTAGGATCTTAAAGCGGAGTAGGACCCGTTTCCGGCGAGTCGTGGTTCACGCAGGCGGTAACGACGCCCGGCGGAGACAATCAGAGGTGCTCAAAGTTCAAGTAGCCACGGTGTGTGACCTTGCGAAGTCGATGTCGGACACTGTAATATTTTCTGGTCCCCTGCCCAATCGGATCAATGCTGAATTGTACAGCCGTCTCTCAGCATTCAACAACTGGTTATCCAGATGGTGCCCTCAAAACAACGTTGTCTTTATTGATAACTGGAGTGCGTTTTGGGGAAAGCCCGGGCTCATACGCAGGGATGGCATCCATCCGACTTCGGAGGGTACATCCCTATTAGTTCGGAATTTGACCGATAGTCTTAGTCGTGTTAAGTGACCATCTAGGGATGAGCCCCAGGTGCAGAGCAGCAGTTCAAGACGCTCCTCTGTCGCTGAACTCTCGCCCGTTCTGTTACCTGTGAAGTGTTCAGATTCAAGACAGATAGAGACTGTGTGTGTCCCTCGTGTCCCTCGTGTCCCTCGTACAAATAATGCCAAAAAGTCACATCTCAGAAAAAATATTTCAGGCGTCAGACCAAATAACTTAAGGAAAATAACAATCACAAATACACAAATGAATAAACACGTAAAATGTGGACTGCTAAACATTAGAGCAATTTCCTCCAAATCGCTCTTAGTTAATGAATTAATTAGTGACTATAACATAGATCTTCTAGCTCTAACTGAAACGTGGCTTCAACAAGACGACTACGTCAGACTAAATGAGTCCACCCCACCCAGCCATGTTAACTTTCAGACTGCCAGGAGCACAGGCCGAGGTGGTGGTGTGGCAGTGATCTCCCACTCAAGCCTACTCATGAGCCCTAAAACTAACAATGCATTTCACTCATTTGAAAGCCTTATGCTGTCAATCACATGTCCAAATATGAAAAACCAAAAAGGAGTTTTGTTCATAGTTATCTACCGACCTCCTGGTCCATATTCAGAGTTTTTAACAGAGTTTTCTGACTTTATATCAAACTTAGTGTTAGCCTGGGATAAAATAGTTATAGTTGGAGACTTTAATATCCACGTGAACATGAGTGATGACGCTCTCAGTAATGCCTTCAGCGCCTTGTTAGACAGCATTGGTTTCACTCAGAATGTAAATAAACCGACTCACACTCACAAGAACACTCTGGATCTTGTCCTAACGTATGGAACAGAGATTAGTGACCTCATTGTCCTCCCTCAAAACCCTATATTGTCAGATCATTTCCTAATTACCTTTCAGTTTATTCTTAAAGATCATCCAGTCCCACAAAATAAAGTTATAATGAAAAGGACAATATCTGAAAAATCTATCTCAAAATTCAAAGAAATAATAGAGCCAATATTCAGTGACATGTCATGTGATCCTGCTGAGAACAGTTTTAGTCCCAGTTTAAGTGATCAATGTGTCGACTTGACCATGAATTCTCTGAAGTCTGCTCTTGACGTTGTCGCGCCGTTAAAACAGAAGGTCATTAGGCCAAAGCGCGCCTCCCCATGGTACAATCAAGAACTGCGTTCACATAAACAAAGAGTTAGAAAGTTAGAGGGATTATTTCGTCGCTCTCACACCGAAGAATCCCTAAAAGCATGGAAAAGTTGCCTGCTGTCCTATAAGCAGGCTCTGCGTAAGGCCCAAACCAGATATTATTCAAATCTAATAGAAGTCAACAAAAGTAACACCAAATTCCTTTTCAGCACTGTAGCTAGGCTAACAAACTGTCACAGTGCAGTAGAGCCCTCAATCCCAGCTACACTCAGCTCTGATGATTTCCTCCTATTTTTTAATAATAAAATAAAAACAATCAGAGATAAATTAGATGAAATTACCCCCGCTATTAGCCCTGAACTAGCCCAAGCTGTAAATCTAACGTCCCATATAAATCCACCTGTAAACCTAGAAAGGTTCACAGCTGTTGATCAAGCAGAGATAACTTCAGCCATTATGTCCTCTAAAAGCTCAACTTGTGTCCTAGACCCCATTCCAAGCAGACTCCTCAAAGACATTCTTCCCCTAATTATAGACCCTATTCTTAATATAATAAATACTTCACTCGAAAGTGGCTATGTTCCACAGTCCTTCAAACATGCAGTCATTAAACCTCTTCTGAAAAAGCCTAATCTAGATCCCGACCTATTGGTAAACTACAGACCTATTTCAAATCTTCCCTTCGTCTCTAAAATCCTTGAAAAAGTTGTAGTAAAACAGCTTTGTCGCCACCTGCAGGACAATAACTTATTTGAAGTTTTCCAGTCAGGGTTCAGAGCCCACCACAGCACTGAAACTGCACTAGTTAAAGTCACAAATGATTTGTTATTAGCCGCTGACGATGGACTGGTCTCAATCCTGGTTCTGTTGGACCTCAGCGCAGCGTTTGACACCATTGACCACAACATTCTACTGCAGAGGTTAGAATGTGATGTAGGTGTTGGAGGAACAGCCCTCAGCTGGTTTAAATCCTATCTATCTGATAGGTTCCAATTTGTTAATGTAAACCAGAGCTCCTCACCAAGCTCTAAAGTAATTCACGGTGTGCCACAGGGTTCGGTACTCGGTCCAATTCTGTTTACTCTTTATATGCTACCATTAGGCAACATTATCAGAAAGCATGACATTAACTTCCACTGCTATGCAGACGACACTCAGCTGTATTTATCAATGAAACCTGATCAGAGCGATCAAGTAGACAGACTTAGTACTTGTGTGAAGGAGATAAAAACCTGGATGACACTAAACTACCTGCTTCTTAACCCTGAAAAAACCGAGGTCATTGTGCTTGGCCCTAAGCATCTACGAGACGCTCTATCTGAGCAGATAGTCACACTGGACAATGTCAGTGTAGCCTCCAGTTCTACTGTAAGAAACCTTGGAGTCTTATTTGACCAGGAGCTCTCATTTAAAGCTCATATAAATCAAGCTTGTAAAACAGCCTATTTCCATTTGCGCAACAAGAGCCAAAATCAGAAGAATCCTGCCTAAAAGTGATGCCGAAAAACTTATCCATGCATTTGTAACGACTAGATTAGACTACTGTAACTCCCTGCTTGCAGCGTGTCCTAAAAGCTCCATAAAAAGCTTTCAACTGGTTCAAAATGCAGCAGCAAGATTACTAACAGGAACAAAAAGAAGAGAGCACATTACGCCAGTGCTGAAGTCTCTTCACTGGCTCCCCGTCGAGTCCAGAATCAAATTCAAAATTCTACTCTTGACCTACAAAGCCATAAATGACATGGCCCCATCCTACCTCAAAGATGCTATAGAACCATATCATCCAAACAGAGCTCTTCGCTCTCAGAATGCCGGCCTTCTGGTGGTGCCAAGAGTCTCTAAAAGTACTGTAGGAGGTAGAGCGTTTAGCTACCAAGCCCCTGTGTTATGGAATCAGCTCCCGACCCATGTTAAATATGCTGACACAGTCTCTTCATTTAAGTCCAGGCTTAAAACGTTCCTCTTTGAAATCGCTTATGGTCAGAGTAGTTAGGAACAGAAAGATAAACCCACAGCTTCAGCTACGCTGCCCTAGGAGTAACTGTGCTGGGGGAAGTATGACAGCTTGAGCACTATCCTCTTCTTCTCCTGACTACTTATGCTATCAAACAATATTTATTTTTTAATTCCACTTGCAAACTGTTCACCGCCTTCTTTTTCTTTCTCTCACTCCTGAGGACCTGTGGACCCAGATGTCCCTCTCCTGGTGAAGTGGTCCCTGCCCCATGTGGACGGTCCCTCATCTGCCTGAAGAGTGGCTCCAGTTCGCCTCAGTCGGTCCCTCATCTGCCTGAAGAGTGGGTCCAGCTCGCCTCCGACGGTGCCTCATCTACCTGAAGAGTGGGTCCAGCTCGCCTCCCACGGTCCCTCATCTGCCTGAGGAGTGGGTCCAGTTCGCCTCCGACGGTCCCTCATCTGCCTGAAGAGTGGGTCCTGCTCGACTCCGACGGTCCCTCATCTGCCTGAAGAGTGGGTCCAGTTCGCCTCAGTCGGTCCCTCATCTGCCTGAAGAGTGGGTCCAGCTCCAGTCTCCTCGTGTCCGTCTGTCCGTCTGTGAGAGTCGGATCTCTCCTTCACTGGAACTCCTCCAGGTTTCTACGCTTTTTTCCCAAAGAGGTTTTTTTTGTAGTTTTTCCTGGCCGAGAAGGAGAGTCTAAGGACAGAGGACCCTGGGACATCGTCCCTCGCCATCACAGACATTGTCTGACTCCATCGCCACCACAGACATTGTTGATTCATTTCTCCCTGTGGCCCTCAGAGGCAACTGTTGTTGTGATTTTGGGCCTTACAAAAATAAATTGATTTGATGATTTGATTTGACAAAAGGTCGATTGAAATATCTGAAAATCTGGAGATTTAGTCTCATGATCGGGTTGATCGAGACGTTCTCCTTCGTTGAATGTTGAAACCTCTCACCCCTGGACTGTTGAAGCCTGACCCCTGGACTGTTGAAGCCCGACCCCTGGACTGTTGAAGCCCGACCCCTGGACTGTTGAAGCCTGACCCCTGGACTGTTGAAGCCCGACCCCTGGACTGTTGAAGCCCGACCCCTGGACTGTTAAATCCTGACCCCTGGACTGTTGAAGCCTGACCCCTGGACTGTTGAAGCCTGACCCCTGGACTGTTAAATCCTGACCCCTGGACTGTTGAAGCCTGACCCCTGGACTGTTGAAGCCCGACCCCTGGACTGTTGAAGCCTGACCCCTGGACTGTTGAAGCCTGACCCCTGGACTGTTGAAGCCTGACCCCTGGACTGTTGAAGCCCGACCCCTGGACTGTTGAAGCCTGACCCCTGGACTGTTGAAGCCTGACCCCTGGACTGTTGAAGCCCGACCCCTGGACTGTTGAAGCCTGACCCCTGGACTGTTGAAGCCTGACCCCTGGACTGTTGAAGCCTGACCCCTGGACTGTTGAAGCCCGACCCCTGGACTGTTGAAGCCTGACCCCTGGACTGTTGAAGCCTGACCCCTGGACTGTTGAAGCCTGACCCCTGGACTGTTGAAGCCCGACCCCTGGACTGTTGAAGCCTGACCCCTGGACTGTTGAAGCCTGACCCCTGGACTGTTGAAGCCTGACCCCTGGACTGTTGAAGTCTGACCCCTGGACTGTTGAAGCCTGACCCCTGGACTGTTGAAGCCCGACCCCTGGACTGTTGAAGCCTGACCCCTGGACTGTTGAAGCCCGACCCCTGGACTGTTGAAGCCCGACCCCTGGACTGTTGAAGCCTGACCCCTGGACTGCTGAAGCCTGACCCCTGGACTGTTGAAGCCTGACCCCTGGACTGTTGAAGCCTCTGACCCCTGGACTATTGAAGCCCGACCCCTGGACTGTTGAAGTCTGACCCCTGGACTGTTGAAGTCTAACCCCTGGACTGTTGAAGCCCGACCCCTGGACTGTTGAAGTCTGACCCCTGGACTGTTGAAGCCTGACCCCTGGACTGTTGAAGCTTGGCCCCTGGCGGTCACTTCGAGTCAAAAAATGGCAGTTAAAAAAATAAAAGTTAAAAAAATAAGAATTTACTGACCGACCCACTTGAAAAATGTTGGGTCGGTTTACAGCAAACATACAATTTATTTGGGGCAGCCTTATCCAAAAATAATATTTGTGCAAAAAAAAAATATCAGCGAATTGTTCTTTGAATGTTTTATTTTGGATTAATAAAAATCAACTACATACTTCATATGTGTTTTTCAGATTTTTTTAAACTTTAGACCTGGTTTGTCCTGGTTTAGACCTGGTTTATACCTGGTTTAGTCCTGGTTTAGACCTGGTTTAGTCCTGGTTTAGTCCTGGTTTAGTCCTGGTTTAGTCCTGGTTTAGTCCTGGTTTAGTCCTGGTTTAGACCTGGTTTAGTCCTGGTTTAGTCCTGGTTTAGTCCTGGTTTAGACCTGGTTTAGTCCTGGTTTAGTTCTGGTTTAAATCTGAAGCACAAAAATAATCAAACGTTGATTCAGTTTTTAAAAACTACAATTTATTCAATATCAATAAAGTACAAGATTGTTTTACAAAAACAACATTAATTTCTCATTTCTATCTTTATTTTGACAAATGAAGATAAACATTTACATTTGAAGTATAATTTACAACATAAAACATTTTCAATGTAATAAATTACATAAATATGCTACATCTTGAATTTATTCAATTTCATTGTAAGATTTTGTCCAAAAATCTTACAATGAAATTTAACAAATACTGTAATAAATTAGTGCAAAAACAAGAAAATACATAAATACTTTTTCTCTTTGTGTGAATTTGTAATTTAAAAACAAAAACAATGTCAGTTTCATAAAAGCATTTTTAATGTGTTTGAGTCTCACAAACATTCAGTTTTGATGTGTTTCGATGCAGCAGTGATTCTAAAATGAAACATCTTAAAGTATAAAAAGGACCAGAATGAATAAGAACAAATCTGATTTATGGCTGTGAGAAATTAAAAATGTCAAAAAAGTGGCCACATTTTCCTGATTTAAATGTAATTTTAATCCATAAGAAAAAGTGAACCAAAGACATGAAAATCTGAATTGTTTTGATTCTTGAATTTCAATGGTAGAATTTTGCAGTGTTTTCATTGTGTTTGAAATATGAAAATGAAATATTCACAGTTTAAATATCTTTATGATATTTTCAAGCCTTCAATTTCAACAAGTTAAAACTACAAAAGGTTTGGACAAAATACAACAAGATCTGTCTCTTTGTAAATAATCACATTTCAAACCCTTTTGTGTTTGAACAGAAACAGAGACAAAGAGGAAACAGAGAGGAAACAAAGACTGAGGAAACAGAGGAAACAGAGAGGAAACAAAGGCAGAGATGAAACAGAGACAGAGGAAACATAGACAGAGAGGAAACAGAGAGGAAACAGGGAGGAAACAGAGAGGAAACACTAAGGAAACAGAGAGGAAACAGAAACACAGAGAGGAAACAGAGAGGAAACAGAGACAGAGAGAGGAAACAGAGAGGAAACAGAGACAGAGAGAGGAAACAGAGACAGAGAGGAAACAGAGAGGTAACAGAGCGGAAACAGTGAGGAAACAGAGACAGAGGAAACAGAGAGGAAACAGAGACAGAGGAAACAGAGACAGAGAGGAAACAGAGAGGAGACAGAGAGGAAACAGAGAGGAAACAGAGGTGTTGAAGAGACAGATCTTGTCGCTCAGACGCAGCAGAACGACCTCAGGACTCACTCTGGGTCTTTTTACTTTATCACTGCAGAAAGTTCCAGTTTCAGACATAATATATTCAGTACATTTGACCTTCAAAATGTTACTCAGAGACACGTTTATACTTGAGTAATCATTTGGGCCACTACTTTTTACTGGAGTAATATTATTGTAAAGTAACTATTATATATATGTCCTCTCTCCACCTCTGTGAGTGAGTCCTACCCTCTACATTCAATAACAATAGATATGCGGTCTTATTTCTCATCCTCAATTTCTCTTTTGACAATTAAAATGAAACAATTATCTCGGCAAACTATTTTTGATTCTGCCTTTGCTTCTAAACCAGAAAACGAACAGGAGACTTTACTTTCTACAACTTTACTTCATAATTCGTTTGTACCTGACGTCTAAAAGAGCGAGTATGAACGCAGATGATCACATGATACAGACTTAAGGCTCATTTATGCTCCATTTTCACACCTGAACAGACGAAACAAACTCTTCAAACGTCAGGTCTGTGTTCTGTAAACCACCACCAGAGGACGCCCCAACGGAAGAAAAAGTGCGCCAAGAAAAACCAACATGGCGGCGTCCAACTGCTGGAAAAAGAGCCAAGAAAAGGAGGTGAGCGACGCCTTTCTTTGTTTTGCCGCTTGTTCTAGTCACTTTTTTGAGTCGTTGCTGCCCCCAGTGGTCAGCAAATGTACAGCTCAGTTGCTACGCATTCACAAACTGCAGACAAATCGGATACGGGTCAAATGACAAATGAATACGGACAGAGTAGTGTCCTTTATCTCCCCCTACGCTCCACACACAGCAAATATGGAGAAACGCTTGTCGTTTAAAGTTGATTTGATCAAAACACGGGCAAAAACGAGGCAAAAAAAGGGCAAAGACGCATTGATCGGTGGTGCCGCTCGTATTTCGGACCCTCGAGTCGCGACGTCGAGGGCCGTGTGTCCGAAGAGAACGACGTCGGCGCTTAAGTCGTTTCCTCAGCGTCAGAAGTGTGTCGGGAATCGCCGCGACAACGCTGAAAAACATCCACCTTGAATATAATGACGCCTTCCTGATCGTCGACGACATCAGGGCAAACTCTGGCCCCGCCCCTCGCCGTCGAGGGAGAGGAAACAGAGAGGAAATAGAGACAAAAAGAGGAAATAGAGAGGAAATAGAGACAAAGAGAAGAAACAGAGAGGAAACAGAGACAAAGAGAGGAAACAGAGAGGAAACAGAAACAAATATAGGAAACAGAGGAAACAGAGGCAAAGAGAGGAAACAGAGAGGAAATAGAGACAAAGAGAGGAAACAGAGGCAAAGAGAGGACAAAGAGAGGAAACAGAGACAAAGAGAGGAAACAGAGACAAAGATAGGAAACAGAGAAGAAACAGAGACAAAGAGAGGAAACAGAGAGGAACCAGAGACATCAGGACAAACTCTGGCCCCGCCCCTCGCCCTCCCCGCGGTGCTCCGGGCCCCTCCGCGCCGTGTCCAGGGCCCGCCGCCTCAGCACCCGGTCGAGGATGTGGGCGCAGGTTTGCCTGTACTGGTGGCGCAGGAGCGAGTAGACGAACGGGTCGCAGGCGGCTTTACTGTAGGCCAGCAGTTTGGAGAGCAGGGCCCAGCGAGGGGGGACGTGCACGGCCGGGAACAGCTCCAGCACCCTGGGGAGACATAGGCGGGGCCAGAGGGGCGTGGCCAGGCTGAGTCACTACATGTTCACTACAACTGAATAATAAAAAGGATTAATAATGACTGAAACTATTACAATTGCGTGGTTTTCTTGTAGACTATATGACTAAAAGTGAACATTTCCTTCAATTTAAGGCCGTGGCTGCAGAGCCGCGGCGCGGTCAAATGGCCCAGATGTTTCAGGAGCCGCAGCACGGCCATATAGCCTCATGGCTAACCCTAACCCTAACCCTAACCTTAGCCCTAACCTTAGCCCTAACCCTAACTCTAACCCTAGCCCTAACCCTAACCTTAGCCCTAATCCTGACCTTAGCCCTAACCCTAACCTTAGCCCTAACCCTAACCTTAGCCCTAACCCTAACCTTAGCCCTAACCCTAACTCTAACCCTAGCCCTAACCCTAACCTTAGCCCTAACCCTAACCTTAGCCCTAACCCTAACCCTAACCTTAGCCCTAACCCTAACCTTAGCCCTAACCTTAGCCCTAACCCTAGCCCTAACCCTAACCTTAGCCCTAACCCTAACCTTAGCCCTAACCTTAGCCCTAACCCTAACCCTAGCCCTAACCCTAACCTTAGCCCTAACCCTAACCTTAGCCCTAACCTTAGCCCTAACCCTAACCTTAGCCCTAACCCTAACCTTAGCCCTAACCCTAACTCTAAGCCTAACCCAGCACGGTCTAACCCGACGCGGTCAAATAGCCTAGCAGTTTTCGGCCGTGCGCCGCGGCTCTGTAGACTCAATTTAAAGCAGAAATAAGTAGCTCTGGCAATAGAGCGCCCCCTGCAGCTCGCACGTGAAACTACATTGTGCTTTATCATAATAAGTCTCACACAAAAACATTTCACTTTGCCAAATATAAAAAAGGTGCTAGGGTTTCTCAGGGGAGTTGTCTTGGAACTAAACCCGGACTAAACCTGGACTAAACCTGGACTAAACCTGGACTAAACCTGGAACTAAACCTGGACTAAACCTGGAACTAAACCTGGACTAAACCTGGACTAAACCTGGAACTAAACCTGGACTAAACCAGGACTAAACCTGGACTAAACCTGGACAAAACCTGGACTAAACCTGCACTAAACCTGGAACTAAACCTGGACAAAACCTGGACTAAACCTGGACTAAACCTGCACTAAACCTGGAACTAAACCTGGACTAAACCAGGACTAAACCTGGACTAAACCTGGACAAAACCTGCACTAAACCTGGACTAAACCTGCACTAAACCTGGAACTAAACCTGGACTAAACCTGGAACTAAACCTGGACTAAACCTGGACTAAACCTGGAACTAAACCTGGACTAAACCAGGACTAAACCTGGACTAAACCTGGACAAAACCTGCACTAAACCAGGACTAAACCTGGACTAAACCTGGACTAAACCTGGACAAAACCTGGGCTAGACCTGGACTAAACCTGGACAAAACCTGGACTAAACCTGGACTAAACCTGGACAAAACCTGGACTAAACCTGGGCTAAACCTGGACTAAACCTGGACAAAACCTGGGCTAGACCTGGACTAAACCTGGACTAAACCTGGGAGACCGTAGTACTTAGTTCAAATTCAGAGAGTTCAAAGTTGGCATTTTTCCCATTGGAATAGCATGGGAGGGTTCTGTCATCGCTATGGCTACACCGTAACAAAGTCTCATTGACTTTTTTGATTGGGACGTTAAATTGGAATTTTGTGCCAAATTTCATAATATTTGGAGAAACAAAAAATGTTGTTCCCTAAATGAAATGTAATTTCACTCTGTAGGGGGCGCTATCACACCAAATGTATTTGTTTCACGTAGGTTTAAGGGGTTTAACAACACAAATTTGACGCAATTCAGACTTTATAAGTGCAAATGACAACAAATGTAAAATTTGGAACTTTTCTGAAATTCTAGCTTCAGTTTGTGGATACTCCGCTCAGAGGCCGTGAAAGATATCGACCCATGCGTCCTACTGTACCTGAGAGGCTTGTAAAGCTTGTGACGTGCAACAAACGTATGTAGTAGTAGTAGTATTTGTAGTATTTGTAGTATTTGTAGTATTTGTAGTATTAGTAGTATTTGTCTGTACCTGGTGATGACGTACGGAGCAAAGCAGATCATGAAGGTCCCAATGAAGGTGCTGATCTTTTTTGTGGCTCTTTGTCGTCTTCTCTTCTTCTCCTCTAGACACCGCTGACGCACACTGTAACACAACCAGGACTGTTACAACACACTGTAACACAACAAGGACTGTTACAACACACTGTAACACAACAAGGACTGTTACAACACACTGTAACACAACAAGGACTGTTACAACACACTGTAACACAACAAGGACTGTTACAACACACTGTAACACAACAAGGATTGTTTACAACACACTGTAACACAACCAGGACTGTTACAACACACTGTAACACAACAAGGACTGTTACAACACACTGTAACACAACAAGGACTGTTACAACACACTGTAACACAACAAGGACTGTTTATAACACACTGTAACACAACATGGACTGTTTATAACACACTGTAACACAACAAGGACTGTTACAACACACTGTAACACAACAAGGACTGTTACAACACACTGTAACACAACAAGGACTGTTTATAACACACTGTAACACAACAAGGACTGTTACAACACACTGTAACACAACAAGGACTGTTTATAACACGCTGTAACACAACAAGGACTGTTACAACACACTGTAACACAACAAGGACTGTTTATAACACGCTGTAACACAACAAGGACTGTTACAACACACTGTAACACAACCAGGACTGTTACAACACACTGTAACACAACAAGGACAGTTTATAACACACTGTAACACAACAAGGACAGATTATAACACACTGTAACACAACAAGGACTGTTACAACACACTGTAACACAACAAGGAAAGATTATAACACACTGTAACACAACAAGGACAGTTTATAGCACACTGTAACACAACAAGGACTGTTTATAACACACTGTAACACAACAAGGACTGTTACAACACACTGTAACAAAACAAGGACTGTTACAACACACTGTAACACAACAAGGACAGTTTATAACACACTGTAACACAACAAGGACAGTTTATAACACACTGTAACACAACAAGGACTGTTTATAACACACCCAGGACTAAAACCCAGAATTAAACCCATATTAAAGGTGTTTATAACTCAGTTTGATTCTGTCTTTGATCGTTTCCTTTACTTTGAACTTCCTTCAGGTGAAACGTCTCCTTTGCTCAGAGACAGATTCACGTCAGAAGAAACTGGTTTGAAGTTGAAACGTTTGATTTGAGCTCTGCATTTCCTGAGTCCAAACCTTGAATCCGTCGTTTACTGTGCGTCTCATTGACATTTTTAGTTTCATCTTATTTCCTTTTTGCTTTCAAGTAAAACTCCATCAAAGCGCCGGAGGAACTGTGTCTTTAGTGGAGATGAAACTAAAGATCTAAAGATGATTTCAGGACGTCAGGATCGTTTGGTTCATCGACAATCGTGATTATTCAGATCGCAATGTCATCGTAAGAATGAATCAATAATAAAGCATCATTGATGAGTCATTTCTGTTTAATCTCTACTCAAAAATAGAAAACTTGTGCCTTTTTTATCAGGCTGTGTACTTTTTAATTCAGAACGTTTGAAGTAAAGAGATAAAAGTATTCCCTGCTTGTTTGGTGCAATAACATGTAAGAACTAATCGTAAAATGGAGATGTTATTTCTACAATCATCGTAACACTGACATTTGACATTGTGACATCTTTTCATAGTCGACAAGTCAAACAATGATCTCTATTGTTCATCTGACTAAGTAAAGGTCGAAATGAGGCGACTGACACAGATAGAGAATATTTATGAATAAAGTGCATTATTGATGAAAATGGGATATTCTTTTTTTCTGCTTTAATAATGCAACTGTCTGACCTTTAAAGGACACACATTAAGGGATCATCTCAAAATGGGTTGAAGCTGAAAAGACTTCATATTTTTCGTCTTGGGAGGTTGAACCTACATTTTGTCTTTTTGTTGCTTTGAAGCTTCAATACATTGTTGTGGCAGTAATTGTTTTGAAATGCTAAAAAACTCTCAGCAACGAGCATTAGGCCAACATCAGGCGGCGGGTGCGTGCGGGAGAGCACGGCGTGCCGTGGCCGTGCGGGGAGCGGGGCGGGCGTCAACGCGGCTGGTGCAGAAAAGTTGGAAAATCTCTTGATCAGCAAATGATCAAGAGATCAGGCTCTAGTAACGTGCTACGCACTGACCGGAAGAAGAACCAAAATAAACCCGCATGAGGTTTGGCCAATCACAGAAGACGTGAGATTCTCACTGAGACAAAAGCGTGTGTTCTGCTTCTGTCATTCTGACATGTCTAAGATCTAAACTCAGGCAATTGACAATTACAGGTTTTGACAAGAAACATGAGTTTCTCACTCTCTCATCCTCTTGAGACTGTCTCAATGTGGTCATCTCACAGTTTATGACTTCTACTGATAAAAAAACCAAAGGATGTTCAGAGATGTTCACTAGAGGTGAGCAGGTCTATCAAGCTATTATCGTTTTATCAACACGTAAAATTTTTGTGAAGCCAGAAGAGAGACGAAAAATATTACATCTTTTAAGCTTCAACCTATTTTGAGAAGATCCCTAAGCTAAGTTCTCGCTCTGCTCCTCGTCACAAACTCGGCTGGAGTCATGTTCAGCTTGGTTCACAGTTTGATAAAGTCCTCTCCCCTCCGAGCCTCAGAAACACTCCGTTCTGAATCTCCTCCATAACTGACCTTTTCTCCATCTGTAAAAGTGACAATCTGCTGCTGTTTTTAGCTCCATAAATCATCTCCAGACTCTTGAGCTTTGAACTAAGTACTCAAAACTGCCATGACCACAGTAACTGCCCTGACAATCAAGGACTGGACTAAAATGAAGCACTATTTAGATTTATATACTTTGAAGTACTTTGAAGTAACTTTCCTCTCCCCGTGACGCGCTTTACCTCGGGTGGATGTCCACGAGCAGCACGAGCGTCTGCATGGTGATCACGTCGATCCTTCTGCAGTGGAACCGCGCCACTTTCAGCACTTTGAGGTACGTGACGCACAGCACCACGCACGACAGCAGGAACGTGCACGCGTGGAACAGCACCGTGAACGCCACAAACCGCGTCCGGGCCTCGTGCGCGCGGGAGCTCGCCACCAGCGTGCACGACGCGTACAGCCGGTGATACCCGACGAGCGACAGGCACGCGGCCGCGGCGGAGAACGAGGCCGAGTGCGTCCACGCGTATCCCAGCACCAGCAGCGCGTCCCGGTGCCGCATCCTCGAGTGGTACCGCAGCGGGAAGACCACGGCGAGCCAGCGGTCGATGCTCAGCGCCGCCATGCTCAGCATCGAGTTCGTGGATAAGAACGTGTCCAAAAAGCCCAGCACTTGGCACAGCGCGTCTCCTCCGGGCTGCGCGCCGCTCACGACGCCCGCGAGCGTCAGCGGCATGTTGGAGACCGTGAGCGCGACGTTACAGACGGTCAGGTTGAGCGTGAAGAGCCCGGGCACCTGCGCGCGGAGCTCCGGGTTGTACAGGAAACACACCAACACCAAAATGTTGGACACCAAACTCACGACGATGATGACGAGCATGAAGGCGCAAGCCGCGAGCTCCACCGCGTCCATCCTGTGCCGAGGCGCGCGCTCACAGCCCGCTACGTGTCGTGTCCCGTGCGCGTCCCGCTGTGTCCACGCGTGCTCATGGCTTCAGACTGCGTGTCCCCTGCGTCCCGCTGTGTCCACGCGCTGTGTCCACGCGTGCTCATGGCTTCAGACTGCGTGTCCCCTGCGTCCCGCTGTGTCCACGCGTGCTCATGGCTTTGTCCCCTGGTCACGTCTCCAGAACCTCCCGTTCACACTTTTCACATTCACCGCATCAAAACTGCGACTAAACTCAAACTAAACCCGGCTCAAGACTAGAACTGAAACCAGCTCAGTTCAGGCCCAAATAACGACCCGTGAGGACGCGTTCTTCTGATCCAGTGTCGCCTTTATCCACGCTCCACAACAACAAACACGCGCGGAGCTCGTGGGACCGGCGCGTGTCTCTGCGTCGCGCGTAAATGTCTCCAAAAGTGACATCTTTTCACTTGCATAAAAGCAAAAGCGTAAATCCAAAGTGTCCAGCTCTGAGCGCGTGTGGACAGTGTGTGGACAGTGTGTGGACAGTGTCTGGACAGTGAGTAAGGCTCACGGTGCGCAGCGCGAGGCTTTACGCACGGACGTGTGCGCACGCGCGGGTTAAAGAACTGGTCTTTATGGATGAACCAGGACTAAACCAGGACTAAACCAGTACTAATCCAGGACTAAACCAGGACAAAACCAGGACTAAACCAGGTCCAAACCAGACTAAACCAGGTTTAAACCAGGACTAAACCAGGTCCAAACCAGGACTAAACCAGGTCCAAACCAGGACTAAACCAGGACTAAAACCAGGTCTAAACCAGGACTAAACCAGGTCTAAACCAGGACTAAACCAAGTCTAAACCAGGTCTAAACCAGGACTAAACCAGGTCCAAACCAGGACTAAACCAGGTCCAAACCAGGACTAAACCAGGACTAAAACCAGGTCTAAACCAGGACTAAACCAAGACTAAACCAGGTCTAAACCAGGTCTAAACCAGGATTAAACCAGGACTAAACCAGGACTAAACCAGGTCTAAACCAGAATTAAGCCAGGACTAAACCAAGACTAAACCAGGTCTAAACCAGGTCTAAACCAGGATTAACCCAGGACTAAACCAGGACTAAACCAGGTCTAAACCAGGACTAAACCAGGTCTAAACCAGGATTAAACCAGGACTAAACCAGAACTAAACCAGGTCTAAACCAGGACTAAACCAGTTTTAAAACCAGGACTAAACCAGGTCTAAACCAGAATTTCAGATTTCATTCATGTTTAGTGAGGAAGACAGAGGAGGGTGCTGGATGAAAGAGGGAGAGAGAGTGGGAGATGGAGAGAGAGAGAG
>NW_027315835.1:6388361-6628361 GCF_026437365.1 Eucyclogobius newberryi | reverse complement strand
GTTAACTATGTGAGTGAATGGTGCTAACAAACTGTTCAGCACAGACTTTAGAAATCTGGTGGGTAACACATCAAGGCAGCATGTAGATGAAATCAGACTGGTGATGATCTCATGGACAGTTTTGTCAGTTACAGGTGCAAAGTGAGTTAGCTCTAAGTGTCTTGGTGGTTTTATAGTAATTTTTTGCATTGTGGGATTTATAGCATTTTTAATGCCCTGAACTTTGTCATTAAAGAATAATGCAAACTCATTACACTTGGATGTGGAAATGAGTTCTAACGGCAGCTGAGCTGGAGGGTTTGTTAATCTGTTTACTGTGTTGAACAGGACACGCGAGTTGTTACTGCAGCTTCCAATTATTTCAGAAAAATATCTTTCCCTAGTTCTACATAAGATTAGGTTGTACATGTTCAGCTTTTCTTTGTAAATCTCTTTTTGAACCTGGAGCTTTGACTTGCGCCATTTCCGTTCGGCCCTGCGGCACTCCCTTTTCTGTGCCCTGACCGAATCATCATTTCTCCACGGCGCCTTCTGCTTATTTTTAACCATTTTAGCCTTTATAGGGGCGATGGTGTCCAGAACATTCAAAACACTAGATGTAACAGAGTTCAACAAATCATTTACATTAGAACATGAGACATTTTCAAAGTGTATCATTTCCATAAACAGTGCACCTGTGCCATCACTTATGTGTCTCCTCTGAACAACTGCAGGACCAACCGGAGGTTGGGGAGAAACAGACAGGTCAAAGAAGACACAGAAATGATCAGACAGAGCAACATCGATCACATTAACATTTGAAATATTTACCCCCTTTGTAATTATGAGATCTAGAGTGTGTCCTTTGCTGTGGGTGGGGCCTCTCACATGCTGAGTAAGACTGAAGGTTTCAAGGACAGCATCAAGCTCTTTAGCGTTTCTGTCACAAATATTATCAACATGCACGTTGAAATCACCTGTAATGACCAAACCATCAAAGTCTGTGCATATGACTGAAAGCATCTCAGTAAAATCATCAATAAAACTTTGGCAGTGCTGGGGAGGCTTGTATAAAACAATGAAGAGAATGGATGGAGACCGTTTTAGCTCCATTTTAAAGGATACATACTCAAATGATGAAAACACCCCAAAAGACAACCTGCGGGTAATTATTTCATCTCTAAAGACAGCACAGACTCCACCCCCTTTTTTGTTTTCTCGTGTTTCAGATTCAAACTTAAAGTTGGGTGGAGCAGATTCTATCAGAACTACATTTCCTGTGTTTTTGTCAAGCCATGTTTCAGTTAAAAACATAAAATCAAGATTATAAGAAGAAATAAAATTATTAATTAAGAGAGATTTGTTACATAAGGATCTGACATTTAGCACAGCAAGTTTCAGACTAGTTTCAGTGGGACTGGGCTTTATCTTTTCACAGGGAATATGAATCACATTTCTCAGATTGGGCCTGGCTCACATTTTGTTTTTCCATCTGTGTGATGATGTGACTACAGAAATAGCACTAGGGGGGGCTCTTTTTACATAGGGCCCCGGGTTGGTTTGATTTTTAATGTGACAATAAGTCCCGGCAACGCTGAGACCCAGTGCATCCTAGCTATGGGAGATACCAGGTGAAAGGCGAGGTTGGATGGGTGGTGGGGCTTTTGTAGCCAAGGAGAGTTTGGGACCAGGTGAGAGGCGAGGGGGGATGGATGGTGGGGCTTTTGTTGGTGTAGTCGGCTTGTGCAGGGAAGAGTTGATAAGTCTTGACGTAGCCCTTGCTATATTGGGCGTGAGTGGAGCCATCTTAATGCCTGATTTGATCAGACTTTCAAAATGGCTGGGAAGGCCCATGGGTGAGAGTGGAGATGAGAAGGAGAATGATGAATCTTTAGTGGGAGTAATTGTTGCAGGGGGAACCCAGGGCTGGTGTGAAGGCAGGGGCGATGACAGGGATGTTGTTGGGCTTGTCACAGATGGGTCCAAGGCCTTTGAAGATTGTTCCTTTGCTGGAGGCGGTGGAGGTGAATGTGGAGCAGCTGGAGCTGAATCCTTTGCTGGTGGTGGTGGAGCAGCTGCTGATGAATCCTTTAGTGGAGGCTGAGGTTGTGGTGCTTTTGATGTTCAAATCAAATCAAATCAATTTATTTTTGTAAGGCCCAAAATCACAACAACAGTTGCCTCTGAGGGCCACAGGGAGAAATGAATCAACAATGTCTGTGGTGGCGATGGAGTCAGACAATGTCTGTGGTGGCGAGGGACGATGTCCCAGGGTCCTCTGTCCTTAGACTCTCCTTCTCGGCCAGGAAAAACTACAAAAAAAACCTCTTTGGGAAAAAAGCGTAGAAACCTGGAGGAGTTCCAGTGAAGGAGAGATCCCACTCTCACAGACGGACAGACGGACACGAGGAGACTGGAGCTGGACCCACTCTTCAGGCAGATGAGGGACCGTCTGAGTCGAGCTGGACCCACTCTTCAGGCAGATGAGGGACCGACTGAGGCGAACTGGACCCACTCTTCAGGCAGATGAGGGACCGACTGAGGCGAGCTGGACCCACTCTTCAGGCAGATGAGGGACCGTCTGAGGCGAGCTGGACCCACTCTTCAGGCAGATGAGGGACCGTCGGGGGCGAGCTGGACCCACTCCTCAGGCAGATGAGGGACCGTCCACACAGGGCAGGGACCACTTCACCAGGGGAGGGGCATCTGGGTCCACAGGTCCTCAGGAGTGAGAGAAAGAAAAGAAGGCGGTGAACAGTTTGCAAGTGGAATCAAAAAATAAATATTGTTTGATAGCATAAGTAGTCAGGAGAAGAAGAGGATAGTGCTCAAGCTGCCATACTTCCCCCAGCATAGTTACTCCTAGGGCAGCGTAGCTAAAGCTGTGGGTTTATGTTTCTGTTCCTAACTAGTCTGACCATAAGCGATTTCGAAGAGGAACGTTTTAAGCCTGGACTTAAATGAAGAGACTGTGTCAGCATATTTAACATGGGTCGGGAGCTGATTCCATAACACAGGGGCTTGGTAGCTAAACGCTCTACCTCCTACAGTACTTTTAGAGACTCTTGGCACCACCAGAAGGCCGGCATTCTGAGAGCGAAGAGCTCTGTTTGGATGATATGGTTCTATAGCATCTTTGAGGTAGGATGGGGCCATGTCATTTATGGCTTTGTAGGTCAAGAGTAGAATTTTGAATTTGATTCTAAACTCGACAGGGAGCCAGTGAAGAGACTTCAGCACCGGCGTAATGTGCTCTCTTCTTTTTGTTCCTGTTAGTAATCTTGCTGCTGCATTTTGAACCAGTTGAAAGCTTTTTATGGAGCTTTTAGGACACGCTGCAAACAGGGAGTTACAGTAGTCTAATCTAGTCGTTACAAATGCATGGATAAGTTTTTCGGCATCACTTTTAGGCAGAATTCTTCTGATTTTGGCTCTTGTTGCGCAAATGGAAATAGGCTGTTTTACAAGCTTGATTTATATGAGCTTTAAATGAGAGCTCCTGGTCAAATAAGACTCCAAGGTTTCTTACAGTAGAACTGGAGGCTACACTGACATTGTCCAGTGTGACTATCTGCTCAGATAGAGCATCTCGTAGATGCTTAGGGCCAAGCACAATGACCTCGGTTTTTTCAGGGTTAAGAAGCAGGTAGTTTAGTGTCATCCAGGTTTTTATCTCCTTCACACAAGCACTAAGTCTGTCTACTTGATCGCTCTGATCAGGTTTCATTGATAAATACAGCTGAGTGTCATCTGCATAGCAGTGGAAGTTAATGTCATGCTTTCTGATAATGTTGCCTAATGGCAGCATATAAAGAGTAAACAGAATTGGACCGAGTACCGAACCGAAGGGTTCGTTGAAACATTGGCTCGGTCTCTGGCTGATGGAGCAGGAATTCTTCTCTCATTCCTCTCTTCTCTAACTATCTGCTCAGGACCCTGTCCAGGCCCAGTCCAATGCCTCAGAGCGTGGAGCAGGTTCTCTGTCAGCACCCTCACTTCACCTCTGCATAGGTGGGGGCCATTTCTCTTAAACAGGTCCTCTCGTTTCCAGAATAGATAGAAGTTCTCAATGTAGTGTAGTCCTCTAGGGGTACACTCTTTGGACAGCCATGTGTTCAGCTGAAGAAGCAGGCTGAACTTGTTTATCCTCCTGTCGATGTTTGGAAGAGGTCCACTTATGAATGTTTTGATTTCCATTTTATCAAGCACGTCGAATAACTTCAAGAAGTCTTTTTTCAAAACTTCAGTCTGTTCCCGCCGCATGTCCACTGCACCCACGTGCACAATCAGCTGTTTAGCTCCTCCATGCTTAGCCATAATATTTGGAAGGAGTGACGTTATCTCAGAAACAGTGGCGCTTGGAAAAGAATGTGTGTTTATCTTTTCATGCGTCACGTGACTTATCGCGCCGTCCCCAACTAAAACAATCTGCCTGACCTTGGCTCCTGGCACAGATCCTCCTCGCTGTATTTTGGCCACGTCATCTTTCCTTTTTTCATTTAATTCCATCTCTGAAAGTGGTAAAATCTGTTGGTGAGCTGTATTTTAGGTGACTTCACGTTATCTTTGTATCGTTTAGGCTTTGCTCCAAGTTTGTTCCAAGAAACAGCCTGGTCTTTCTGGTTTTTAGACAGTTTTGGAAACGACACAGAGTCACTGCGGTTTAGGTTGAAAGTAGCAGTTTTTCTTGTAAAAAGTATGCTCTTCTTACCATCGGTTGACACAGGAATGGTATTGTGAATAACTTTTTCAGATTCCAAAACAAATATCCGTGTTTTCAGCTCATTAATTTCTTGTTGATATTTCCGACAGCGTTCACAGTCTTTCTCCCTTCTTCTCACGGACATGTCGCTGGCGTCAGATATGTCGTTAAAACTGGAAAAAAATTCTTAAAATCCTTGGTTTACTTGAAAAAGTCTAAAGCAAAAATGTTTGGAAGACAAAAACTGATTAAAAAGCAAAATAAATAAGGAAAGCAGCGATAGCAAGCGGAGCGAGCAAAAAAGTGTGTGCACTCTTCAGAAGCAGGAAGTAGGGAGAGAGAGAGGGAGGGAGAGAAAGGGAGAGGGAGAGAGAGAGAGGGAGAGAGAGAGAGGCAGGGAGATTGTAGGATTGTTGACGCATTTCCACTCTGTAGCCCGGGTCATTTTGTAGTCTCACTCCATTTTTGTAGTTCCTCCTCTTTATTTTCCTGCCTCTGGACATGCGGGAAGGCGGTCGCGCGGGAGGCGAGAGCCATCATCGCCGCTGCCGCAGCATCATCAGCATCATCTTCATCATCATCATAATATAACCCCAGGTGACAGACACTTCATACATGTCACACTCGTTAGCCCTAATGCCTTAAACCTCTTCCTCTTACAGCCCCTAGTGGTCACATGTGGACATTCTGATGCTGTGACTCGGTTGTCATGGTGAAAGTTCAGATATTTCAGTGCATTTGCATAAATCTAGGTTTGTCATGAGTCTGTACATGTTCAGTTCCCTTTTCATTCCCCTTAATTCTCCATTAAATCCTTTGTTTACTTATTTTTGGTGGGAAACCGGAGCCGAGGCAGACACGGGGAGAACATGAAAACATAAACCACATACACCACATCCAGACCCATTCTGCCCTCGTTATAAAGGACAGTGACCGTACAGTAAACGCAGTGGTTGTGATAGTTGCAGAAAGTTCCAGAGTGTGCTTCCTTTGCACATGCTTAATACATGAAGCAGGTGAACTCTGCTCGCCGCGAAACGCGACTCGTAAAAACCCGTGTTGGTCGCCGCAGGTCGTGTTCGGTGTTTGGAGACCGAGCGGTGCTGCAGAAACACAAACTCCATTATAAACGTATTGATTTGTGGACATCAGCCTTTCCGCCTGACGGGTTTCTATCTGCAGCTCATAATGAGGCGGGTGAAAGAGTCACAGAATGAGCCGCCGGTCGATTCAGACGTGATGGTGATTCTAAAGTGGGACAAAAGTCGTTTGGAGTCGTGACGATTGTGAGAAGAGATGGCACGATATTACCATTGCTCATGATTATTTTACCATTGCTCATAATTATTATTTTTACAATTGCTCATGATTATTTTTAGCATTGCACATTATTACCATTGCTCATGATTATCTTACCATTGCACATTATTACCATTGCTCATGATTATCTTACCATTACACATTATTACCATTGCTCATTATTATCTTACCATTGCACATATTACAATTGCTCATGATTGTTTTACCATTGCTCATTATCATATTACCACTGCTCATGATTGTTGTGTGAAGCACTTTGAATTGCCTTGTATATGAAATGTGCTCTACAAATAAACTTGCCTTGCCATTACCATTGCTTATAATTATTTTACCATTGCTTATAATTATTTTACCATTGCTTATGATTATTTTACCATTGCTTATGATTATTTTACCATTGCTTATGATTATTACCATTGCTCATGATTATTTTACCTTTGCACATGATTATTACCATTGCTGATGATTATTACCATTGCTCATGATTATTGACACGTGAACATTCAAACTTATCTTCTTCCTCTTCCGATTGGTACAAATTCAAACAAGCCATTTAATGTTGTTTACGGTGCGTCATTACGAAGTTTAAGTCATTGTTTAAGAGCTTTTTCTCAGTTATTCTCAGTTTATGTTGATAATAACCTCTGTAATCTGGACTATTTTTACTCTAACTAACGCATTTCCTTTTTTTTAATGAGGAGCAGGAATTGAACAATAAACAAATTTAACCCTTCAGCGCATGAAAATGAACCTGCCCAAACTGTAATGAATATATTCCACATTATAACTGTAACTGTAATTAACGTATTCCTCAAAACACAAACTTAAAATAAACGACTCTCTTTCCCGTCATCCGTGATATTTCCGTTGCACCATAATATTCTCCTCGACAGATTAATCCGGCGCTAATTCAATTTCACAGGCAAAATCCCCCGTCCGCTCGTCTTTATGGAAATCCTTAATTAAAAACACTAATTAGTCTTTCACCGCAGCAACTTAACGCGGCGGACCAGGATTGGGACAAAAGTCCATTAAATTCGCATCGACTTGACACGAGAAAAAGGAGATAACGTTCCATATTATTAACCCTGTGACTCTTTGGCGTTACTTTGCCCGGAATGTTCCGCAGGACGGCATTAAACATAGCCCTCTAGCAGTTATTAGGTGTTTTTATTTATTTATGTCAGCGTTTGTAAGCGGAACGGCTACGTGCTAAAGGCTGCTACCGCTCTGTACATTAGCGCTAATGCATTTTCAACGGGAGAGTTAGCGTTAGCGTTCAAGCACCGCAAACTATGACTGACGCGAGGAACGCCAGAGCGACCCGTTTTAGACCGGGTTTTGAAGTAAAGTGCCCGGACGACCTTTGAAAACTTGTAGCATAGTTTATCGATAGCGAGCTGCGCCAAAATTAGCATAAACGCTCACTATGCAATGAACGCTTCTTAGCTAACGTTGTGCGGCACAAAATTACACCCGAAAACAGGGTTTGTTTTGTTCCGAGAAGCGCCACAAAACCTACGTCGATTAGAAAACTTTGGCAAATTTAGCTGCAAATTATCGACTTTTAATAATAGTTAACGACAATAACAACGGCCGTTTGTCTTGCGCCGCCTACAAACGTCAAGATTCACGTTTTAATTTGCGCGTTAAAAATAATGGGATAGAAACATTCGAAACACGTCACTCCTGGGCGCGTCTAACAGCGGCTAGCTAGCCCAGTGTTAGCATCAGTACTTCCTGTTCGATCGCCATGGGGTTTTGGCTAAATACGTACTATCAGAGAGTTGTGCTTTATGCTTCTGACGACGTGCTAAAGACTTCACAAAACAGGTGAATACACGCGTGTTTGTAAAAGGGCGTGTTTGTAAAAGGGCGTGTTTGTAAAAGGGCGTGTTTGCGTCGCAATGCTAACGCTAAATACAGCCGTGGCATAGCAAACGCAACAAATTAATGTAACGAACTGAAACGATCTTTACATCAAAACAGCCGGACAAACTTTACGTTAAAATTTAGTCTGTTGTTCATTTCATATTTTACATTCTAATAAAAGTTAGCATTAGCTGTGTTGCAGATCTGACTCGTAAATTAGCCTGGTGGCACTGACTGTTTATCTCCGTGGAAACATATGACATTCTTTATCACCCAATAACAGAAATAAACAATGTATCTCCTCCTCTCCCTCTTCTTCCTCCTCCTCCTGCTCCTCCTCCTTCTTCCTTCTCCTCCTCTTCTTCCTCCTCCACCTGCTCTTCTTCCTCCTCCTCCTTCTTCCTTCTCCTCCTCCTCCTCTTCTTCCTCCTCCACCTGCTCTTCTTCCTCCTCCTACTGCTCCTCCTTCTCCTCTTCCTGATCTTTCTTCTCCTCCTCCTGCTCCTCCTCCTCTTCCTCCTCCTCCTCTTTCTTCTCCTCCTCCTGCTCCTCTTCCTCCTCCTCTTCTTCCTCCTCCTCCTCTTCCTCCTCTTCCTCCTCCTCCTGCTCCTCTTCCTCCTCCTCCTCCTCTTCCTGCTCCTCCTCCTCTTCCTCCGCCTTCTCCTCTTCCTTATCTTTCTTCTCCTCCTCCTGCTCCTCCTCCTCTTCCTCCTCCTCCTGCTCCTCCTCCTCTTCCTCCTCTTTCTTCTCCTCCTCCTGCTCCTCTTCTTCCTCCTCCTCCTCCTCATCTTCCTCCTCTTCCTCCTCCTCTTCTTCCTCCTCTTCTTCCTCCTCCTCTTCCTCCTCCTCTTCCTCCTCCTCTTCCTCCTCCTCCTCCTCCTCCTCCTCCTCTTCCTCCTCCTCCTCCTCTTCCTCTTCCTCCTCCTCCTCCTCCTCCTCCTCTTCCTCCTCCTCTTCCTCCTCTTCCTCCTCCTCCTCCTCCTCCTCCTCCTCACTTCCAGGACTCTTCATCTTTGAATCATCTTCACATTAGCTCGGATCATGTCTCATGTTTTAACAGGTGCGATGCTGCCTTCTGGTGGTCACTTGACGTCACTGCGGTTCCAGACCAGTTCAAAGTCGTGTATTTGCAGTGGTACTGGAAGTAGTACTACAAGTAATACTATATGGTGTCACTCAAATAAAAGTACAGATACAGGAGGCAAACATGTATTCAAGTACAAGTACCTCACATAACTTTCTGGAGGTGGAACGTCACCATGGAAACAAAGTCAAAACCATCCTTCACATAGAGAGATATAATGCCGTACTGTGGAGTATTATAGAGTATTATAGCCAAAGGAAAAACATTCCCATGGAAACAAGGAGGCTCCTCCTGGACAAGTACGAGTCAGGTTTGTGGAGATGCAAGCCCACTCACAGCAGGACAAAGGTTTCTTTAAATACATCTTCAGTGCAATAAAAACATCCAAAATGAAACATATATTTCTGTAAACAAGATATATCAATAAAATGTAAAATAAATAAATAATAATAATAATAATAAACCCTGCTCTCAGATGTTGTGAAGTAAAAGTAGAAAAGTATCCACCGTAAAATACAGAATTATGTTAGTTACTTTCCACTATTGTGTATTTAAACGGTGCGAGAGCTGTCAATCAAGCGCGGGTGAGCTGGTGTTTGGGCGTGGCATTCAAATGTTGACCGGATTACTTTTCAACATAGACCAAGGTTTGTTCAAATCAGATTACAGAGCGTTTTGTATCGAGCAGGAACAAATAGTGATGACAAATACTGGAAACGAGCCCATACTGTCAACAAGAGCCATATCCAGCAGGGGGCAGCGCAGGGCAGTGAAGCGTCTGAACCCAGGGCGGGAGTTAAAGGAGATCCATGTTTCCAGACACAGCTAACACGAGGTAAAAGCAAAGAGTGACATAAAGAGAGGTTCAAACGCGGCGTAGAGGCTTTGAGAGAAGTCAAAGAAATGAGTCAAAACTGTTCCTGTGCACGCTCGCTTTAGCCACGCCCCTCACATGCAGAGAAGTCAAAGAAATGAGTCAAAACTGTTCCTGTGCACGCTCGCTTTAGCCACGCCCCTCACATGCAGAGAAGTCAAAGAAATGAGGCAAAACTGTTCCTGTGCACGCTCGCTTTAGCCACGCCCCTCACATGCAGAGAAGTCAAAGAAATGAGTCAAAACTGTTCCTGTGCACGCTCGCTTTAGCCACGCCCCTCACATGCAGAGAAGTCGAAGAAATGAGGCAAAACTGTTCCTGGGCACGCTCGCTTTAGCCACGCCCCTCACATGCAGAGAAGTCGAAGAAATGAGGCAAAACTGTTCCTGGGCACGCTCGCTTTAGCCACGCCCCTCACATGCAGAGAAGTCGAAGAAATGAGGCAAAACTGTTCCTGGGCACGCTCGCTTTAGCCACGCCCCTCACATGCAGAGAAGTCGAAGAAATTAGGCAAAACTGTTCCTGTGCACGCTCGCTTTAGCCACGCCCCTCACATGCAGAGAAGTCGAAGAAATGAGGCAAAACTGTTCCTGGGCACGCTCGCTTTAGCCACGCCCCTCACATGCAGAGAAGTCGAAGAAATGAGGCAAAACTGTTCCTGTGCACGCTCGCTTTAGCCACGCCCCTCACACACACAAACACTGGAATTACTAGATGTGTTTTTGTGAATTACTGAGATCGAATTCATCATTAAAAAGTATAATTCTGTTGCGGTTTTAGTCAAGTTTTTGTCACTTTTAATCACATTTGTGTTGCTTTTTGTCAATATTAGTCATATTTTTGTAGCTTTTAGTCAAGTTTTTGTCATTTATGGTCACATTTGTAGCTTTTAGTCAGGATTTTGTTGCTTTTAATCACGTTTTTGTCACTTTTTATGACATTTTTGTCGCTATGGGCCAATTTTTTTTGTTTTTTAATCATGTTTTTGTTGCTTTCAAACACATTTTTGCCGTTTGAAGTCACATTGTTGTAGCTTTTAGGCACGTTTTTGTCAATATTAGGTTTGTGAACGTGAATGCGCCTTATGTAACGTGACTTCATTTTTAGTTTGTTTTTGTCTGGATTTGTAATTAAATGTATTGCTAGAAAAATACCTTGAGTAACATGTATTGTCTTTAGCGTGCGTGGGATCGCCTTAATGCCAAACCGTGGAATATTCCAGGCAAAGCGATGACTTTCGCCGGAAAAGGCCACGACGTTGCACATCTAAAACGTACATTATAGTGTCGTTTTTGTCCTTTATATATGTGTCCCATAAATTAATGTATTATGGAATATTATTGTATTTGTTTCTTTCATTATTATTGTTATTATTACATGTAATTCATAACTACAGCACATTTCAGTGGATCTTTATAAAACGTATTGCATGTGTGTTTATGTAATGCTATAACATATATATTCTGACATAAACCGCATCCTTAAACTCAACATTTACCTTTTTTATGATTTGATGATTTCAGACGTCTCACTAAGTCACATTAAACGAGTCCGTGATAATCGCCTGCTCCAGAAGATAATGTTCCACATTCATTACGCAAATTATGCACCATTTTTCTCCAAAACGACGTTTTCAATTTCCCCGTCTCTCGGGTAATCGAGTCTGGCGTTTGGAGAAGCGATGACCCGCCCCGCTTGCCCCGCCCCCCTTGCACCGTGCCCGCCCCGGTCGCCGCCCCGCATGCATGCTTTATATTCAAGTTTAATGCTTCACTATTGAACAAACAAACGATATCTCCATGGAGACCCATAAACCCTGTGGTTCCAGGTCAAACATGAGGGTTCAAAATGTCAACTGTACAAAACACATAATTGATTATGAAGAGGCGGAGCTGATCCCAATGAAGAGGCGGAGCTAATCACTATCAAGAGGCGGGACTTATCAGTTGAACAGGAAGTCAGTCATTGAACCTGTTTCTGAAGCCGTGTTAGATCAATGTTGCCGCTTACGATGAACAACATGTAAAATAATGTTCTGCTCGTGCGAAAGTTTAATTCTACAAACACAAAATTACGACATAATACGCCCATGGTCTGTTAGCTCGTGTTAGCTCGGTCTGTTATAGCTCGATCCGTTAGCTCGGCCCGTTAGCTCGGCCCGTTAGCTCGGCCCGTTAGCTCGGCCCGTTAGCTCGGTCTATTAACTCGGCCTGTTAGCTCGGCCTGTTATAGCTCGGTCCCTTAGCTCGGTCCCTTAGCTTGGTCTGTTAGCTCGTTAGCTCAGTCTGTTAGCTCGGTCCGTTAGCTCGGCCTGTTAGCTCGGCCTGTTAGCTCGGTCTGTTATAGCTCGGTCTGTTAGCTCGGTCCATTAGCTCGTCCTGTTAGCTCGGTCTGATATAGCTGGGTCCCTTAGCTCGGTCCCTTAGCTCGGTCCGTTAGCTCGGTCTGTTAGCTTGGTCTGTTATAGCTCAGTCTGTTAGCTTGGTCTGTTAGCTCGGTCTGTTATAGCTCGGTCTGTTAGCTCGGTCCGTTAGCTCGGTCTGTTAGCTCGTGTTAGCTCGTATTAGCGCTTGACTCCGCGCAGCACATTGGAACGGCGCGTCCCACACCGGCTGTAGTGTTTTGATCTCCCTGAACCTCCGTCAACAGAAGTTGTTTATTTCCTCATAACAGTTACGACTGTTTGTTCGCTCGCTCTTTAGCTCCTCGTCTCCTCGTCTCCTTCCTCGCCTCTTCCTCTCCTCGTCTCCTCTCTCCTCGTCCCTTTCCTAACACTAAAGTGCTCTCGTCGGTGTAATTGTGGGCCACTCGAGTCGGCGCCGCGCTCGGGACGGAGCGGCCCGCGGTAATGGTCCAATTAAACTTTAGCATGTAAATTAGCTCTTCATTCGCGGCAGTAATTATGGAGGCAGAGGAGGGGGTCAAAGGTCAGAGCGGGTTCTGTGTTCAGTTTGGAGGTTTAACTCTGCGGTTCATGTTCAAAGTCCCGTGTTATGCTAATTCACTCTCGTAATAAACAAGTTGTGCTTTTGTTTCATTCACAATCCTGTTTAGACGTGTGCATTTAATCACATTTGAATCGGTTTATTCATCTTTATTGATAAAAGAAGGACAAAACAAATCAAAAGAGCAAAAGAGAAGCAATAAAAGCAAAATAGAAATAAATATATACATAAAGAAATGCAGTTAAAAAAATAAAAACAATCAAATCAAAAGAGCAAAATAATAAAATAGTAATAAATAAATACATGAGTAAATGCAGTTTTAAAAAATCAAAAGAGCTAAATTTGAAAATATGAATAAATGAATACATAAATCAATGCTGTTAAAAAATCAAAAGAGCAAAATAATAAAATTGCAAAAAATAAATTCATAAATAAATGCAGTAAAATTAAAAATTAAAAAACCTGAATCACATAAAAAGGATATTTGGTGAACATTTTCTACAGCTTTATCAGATCAAAACCAAACTGCAGCTGGAGACTCTGTCCTCTGAGGCTAAATTAGGTAAAAATAACAAACTTTTAATGATTAACCGACATCAGATTTTAATACGAAGGATATTTTCTATACATACATATATACTAACAACAAAAAATAAGCAATCATTTTTGAATTTCCATGGTAGAAATGTCAGCTATTTTGCGTGTCTGTGACAAAAAATGGAAAAAGTTGTATTTTTCTAGCCTCAAAACTGCATTTAATCTTCACAAAAAGTATAATTTGTGGTCAAGTCTGTCATATATCTGTGGAAAACATGAACATCCACATTTCTGTCAATATCTGTCCAGTAAAATTTAAAAAAAACTGAATTTTTCTCTCATCAAAAATCTGTCATAATCTCCAAAACCTAAAAAAATCAGGTGAAATACAACATTAAATCGCTTTCACTTTGACTAAACCGCCTGGATTTGTCGTAGTCTGTGACATTCCGAGGTCAAATCCACAGTTTCCACTTCACTTTTTGCCTCTCTTCGTTCACAAACTTTTAAAATCTCCGTCGTCTAAAAACAAACACAACATTCCACACGAGCGCCGCGTTTATTTTCCCAATAAAACCCTGAAAAAGCCTCATAACATTTGCACGTTCCTCCGACGCCGACACCAGATAACCATGATTCGCACAAACTATGCAGAGATATTGCACGCGTCGTATATTACCGCCTTTTGTCGCATCACTCGAGTTTAATAATGGCGCGTTTGAGTCCATTGTTGACGCTTTATTGAGGTCACGCGCGCTATCGCCGCATCTGAACTCAAAGTGGAGGTCACGCCGCAGATATTGGCTTTCATTTGACGGGATTTGGCTATCGACGCCAGATATTAAACCTCTTTTTCTTTTTCCCGCCGTGTCGCGCCGCGCGGATATTGTAGCCGTTCCCCGTGTATTTACCGTCGTGTTAAATATGCGTCGCGGTCTTTTCTAATATCCTCTGCTTTGGGGCGAAAGTCGGCGTTATCTTCGGTTCTCGGATGGTGGTTTTTTTTTGCGCGCGGGCGTCGTGAAAAAGCGTCGTAAACTTGTCGTGTTATTTGACCCGACGCCGCGCGATAAACAGTTCGATGGCGGCGGCGTTTTGTCCTTTCGACCTTTTTAAAACGACGATGTTTTTAAAGGCGCGCGGTGGAACTTTGCGCGGCTCAAACGCCATCACTCGCTCCAGAGTTACGTCCGAACGGGTGTTCCGTCGCGTCAGAAAAAAGCTTCGTGGTCGTTTTCGGCGGACAAAAAGAAGAATTTGTAAACTTGGAGCGTTCTTCGTTGATAAATTGCAACTTTAAATGAAGTGAAACGGTTCAGAGTCACTTGTGATCACGCGCCGCGCGGACATTTACGACATAAGTTGCATTTTCTGGACTCGTCAGCTCGTTAGCGTACATGTAAAAAGCTCGGAGTAGAGCCGATGCTCCTCTGAATCAAGATAAGCTGAGGGACTTTGGCGTCTGCTCTGGAGCCTCGACGACGCCCTGGGGGTTTTCCACTGGGCGTTATCACCAGAGGCAGAAGAAACTAAATAAATACTATATAAACTTTTTTTTCTTACAATCCATGTTGCGTCATTGAAAGAGTGGGACGACGGGGGCTAAAACAAGATGATTAAACTTTTCCCAATCGCTCAAAGTTCACGCTTAAATCATCTTTGAAACATATTTGAACATTTGTCACACATTTGAACCTTAAACCACAGGAGACAGTTTGAGTGATTTAAGGTGACGTTTCGCTCACATTTAGCCTGAGTCTTGGCATAAACACGCGCGCGGGCCAAACGGTTAATATTAGCTTTATTTTCCGGTTTCAAATATCGCCGTGACCCTCACGTGTCGCGGGGCTCGCGCTGTTTTTGTTTTCTCTTACGCAAGGCGACGCACGTGCGTCAGTGAGCGCGCAATGTGACGCAGCAGCCGCGCGCACGTGGGCTGTTGTTTACTTCTCCCAGGAACGAGCCGCAGAAAGAGGAAAGAGCAGAGAAGAGGAAAGAGCAGAGAAGAGGAAAGAGCAGAGAAGAGGGAGAGAAGAGGAAAGAGCAGAGAAGAGGAAAGAGAAGAGAAGAGGGAGAGAAGAGGAAAGAGCAGAGAAGAGGAAAGAGAAGAGAAGAGAGAAGAGGAAAGAGCAGAGAAGAGGAAAGAGAAGAGAAGAGGAAAGAGCAGAGAAGAGGGAGAGAAGAGGAAAGAGCAGAGAAGAGGAAAGAGAAGAGAAGAGGAAAGAGCAGAGAAGAGGGAGAGAAGAGGAAAGAGCAGAGAAGAGGAAAGAGCAGAGAAGAGGAAAGAGCAGAGAAGAGGGAGAGAAGAGGAAAGAGCAGAGAAGAGGAAAGAGAAGAGAAGAGAGAAGAGAAGAGGAAAGAGCAGAGAAGAGGAAAGAGAAGAGAAGAGGAAAGAGCAGAGAAGAGGGAGAGAAGAGGAAAGAGCAGAGAAGAGGAAAGAGAAGAGAAGAGGGAGAGAAGAGGAAAGAGCAGAGAAGAGGAAAGAGCAGAGAAGAGGAAAGAGCAAAGAGGAAAGAGCAGAGAAGAGGAGAGGAAGGAGAAGAAGAGAGGGGGAAAGAGCAAGAGCAAAGCAGAGCAAAGAGGCGCACATGTTGACGTAGAGCGGGGGGTCTGCGCGTTCGGAGTTGTTGTTCGGAGCAAAGTAAGTACAGTTTGTCCTCTTGTCGTGTTTTTCCTCTTTGTTCTCGCTCGTTTCACGTTCACGCGTTAAACCTTCAAACTGCGTGAATGTCCCGCGTTTGTCGCGCGGTCGCGGCGTTTTGAAGCCGCTTAAACTTAAACGTGTTTGTTTGATCAGACGCAATCACGGCTCTGAAAGCGGAAGTGCTTTGTTTTGAACAGGATGTACGCGAAAAGCCTCGTGATCTAGAGTATGGATTTGATTATTTATGAATGATTATAAACCTTTAGTAGTTTTGTCAGTGCCAGTTCCAGGGAGGGCATCTGGTTTTAAAGTGTACGGCTTAATAAACATCAATGTTTCAATAAGGGCAGAAGAAGGAAGAGGATTTATTGTACGCGCCTGGAATTTCAAAACAAAAGCACAGCACGTTTGGATAACATTCTGCATCGTAAGTGACAAAAATCCGATTAAAAGTGACCAAAATGCCACTTAATGAGACTAAAGCATGACTATAAGTGACAAAAACAAGATTAAAGTGACCTAAATGTTACCAAAAGGACTATAGCACAGCCAAATGTGACTAAAGGTGAGCAAAACGCAACTTAATGAGACTAAAACATGCCTATAAGTGACAAAAATGTGACTTAAAGTAACAGATACATGACAAAAAGAGACAAACATGACTTTAAGTGACAAAGACGCAACCAAAAGTTAATATAAGTGACCAAAATTCCACTTAATGAGACTAAAGCATGACTACAAGTGACAAAAACGTGATTTAAAAATTACAAAAATGTGACTAAAAGTAACAAATACATGAAAAAAATAGACAAACATGACTATAAGTGACAAAGATGAGACAAACGGTGACCATAATGTGACCATATGTGACTATAAGTGATGGAAATGCCACTTAATGAGACTAAAACATGACTATAAGTGACTCAAAGCAACAAAAACGCAACCAAAAGTGACTAAACTGACTAAAAGTGACAGACACATGACAAAAGGAGACAAACATGACTATAAGTGACAAAGATGTGACAAAAAGCACAACTAAAAATGCAACTTATTGATACTAACGCATGACTATAAAGGACCAAAATGTGACTAAAAGTAAAATAATGCTGAAAATAATGCGACTGTAGGTGACGGATATGCCCCTTAACATTACTCTAAGTGCCAAAAACACAATTAAAAAGTGATTAAAAGTAACAAACACATGACTAAAGGAGAAAAACATGACTATAAGTGATAAAGATGTGACCAAAAGGACAAAAGCACAACTAAAAGTGAGAAAAACACAACTTAATGAGACTAACACATGACTATAATGGACCAAAATGTGACTAAAAGCAACAAAAACACAACCAAAAGAGACTAAACTGTGGCTAAAGGTGACAAAAACATTCTGAAACACGTGTAATTCTTTTATTAGTCCGTCAGTTCATATTTCAGTCTTTTTTATCAATCCTCCTGCATGAGTGTAAAACATGACCTTTGAACAGAACCCTTTATTTCAAACGGTGCAGCTCCAGTTTCTCTGTTTTGCTTCGTGTTCTTTAAATGGACTGTTTTATTGTGTTTTTACCGGTTCCTTCCGTGTGGTTCCGGCAGACCATGACGTCGGCGCTGCAGTTCGGGAGTCTGTTCGCTCACTTTCCTCTTGGCTTCAGAGCTTCGGACGGTTCCTCCTCCAAAGATGTGAAACGAGAAGAAACGGAGACGCCGGCCGAGTTCATCCAGAGGCTCAGGTTTGTGCCACGAGGAAGACGGAAGACGGAAGACTGAATACTGAATACTGAATACTGAATACTGAATACTGTAGACTGAATACTGAATACTGTGTGGATTTACTTTAACTTTAGACTGGCCAGCACTGTTTTATCCATGTTTTTACTGCCTATTTCTTCACCTTTTTGCCTGTAATTGCTGAATAATCCAACAGCAAGGCCCACAAATGGAGGATTGTACTGTTTACCATATTTTTGGAGTATAAGTCGCACCGGAGTACAAGTCGCACTGGAGTATAAGTCGCACCAGCCAAAAAATGCATAATAGAGAAGAAAAAACATATATAAGTTGCACTGGAGTATGAAATACAGTTGCAAGTGTGAAAATAACAAATAATATCACATATAAGTCGCTCCGGAGTATAAGTATATCAGTATAAATATAAGTATAAGTCGCGCCCCGGCCAAAACTAAGAAAAGGGGTGCGACTTATAGTCCGGAAAATACGGTACTCATTCGAAATGTTGCTGCGCCGATGACAAACTGGGAATGACACATGGACACACAGAGTTTCAGTGATAAAAAACATACATTACCTCAAGAAGCTCGGAACCAATATATTTATAATAGAGAGAAAACAACTGGATATTAAATTATATTAAGGTTAACGTTTGACCAAATAATGACATAAACGTGACTAAAAGGGACAAAAACTTGACTAAAAGTGACAAAAATTTAACTAAAAGTGACAAATACGTAACTAAAAGTGAGAAAAGCATAAAAATAAGTAATTAAAATGCAACATAAAGTGACAAAAAATTTACTAAAAGTGAAAAAAAAGACTAAAAGTGAAAAAATCCTGACTTAAAGTGAAAAAACTTGACTAAAAGTGACAAATATTTACTAAAGGAGCCCAAAGCATAACTGACAGTGACTAAATTGCAACTAAAAGTACAAAAAAAAATCTAAAAGTGACAAAAACATGTCTAAAAGTGACAAAAACATGAGTAAAAGTGACCCAAAAAAATTTGTCTTTATTTTTGTCCATTTTTAATTCGTCATCTGTTTTGTGGCGTCTTTTCCACAGGAGAGTGACGGGTTTGAAGAAAGAGGACGTGTTCTGTGACCTGCGAGTGCCAGAGCAGCTTCAACACGCCAAAGACGACATCAGCGTGGTTCTACTCACAGGTCGTTGCCACGGGAAACCATACATTCTGCATGAACTGCTGTGATGTCACTTCCTGTCATTTTTGTACAGATTTTTCAACATTTTCTCCACAAATACCTGCTCGATTGGTGTAAAACTATAATTTATATGTACAATAGGTACAAATACACCAAATAAAGTCAAAATTAGAACATTGTAAAAACATGTCATGGGCCCTTTAATTTCTTCCGGTAATTTTCAACTTTTTAAGAGGCAAAATGATCACAAATGAATAAGCGATGTCCTGGTTTGACTAAAGATGGCGTCCGCGTCCTCCCTCAGGTCACGGGATCTTCTGCATCGACGTGAAGACCTGGCGAGGAACGCTCTCGGTCCAAAACGCAAACTGGCAGATCCAAGTCAAGGAGGAGGAGTCGAGTTTCACCAACACCCGCATCGAGCAGACGGAGGACGCGCTGCGAGTCGTCACGGTAACAGCCTCCGCCTTTTCACATTTACACGGCCACAAACGGAAACCACACCGCAGAGTTTGAATTGTTTAAAGTGCCCCCTACAGGTCGGACGACTCATTGAACTAAAATTAATATATTTCTTTTATAAAACGGATTAAAAAATGATCTCAGAATAGCACATTTTTTAGGTTTATAATTTCACTTCCTGTTTGTAATTTATGACATCAAGCGGCCCCTACAGGTTGGACAACTCATTAAATTAAAAATCAGTTAAGATAAATTTTTAAAATGCAGTTACGAGAAATTAGTTTAAATTTTGCAAAAAAATTACAAAAATGTTATATCATCAATAGCTCATTTTTTTAGGTTTATAATTTCACTTCCTGTTTGTAATTGATGGCATCACAGTAGGAAATTACCCAGCAAACACTGGGCCAAAACTCATCTAATGTCACAGTTTTTTTTATTTGACAAATAAAAATATATGAGAGTGACTTTATTTAGTTGAATTCATGTTTAGAGTGATTAAAAAAGTTGTTCCTTTGTGTAAATTCTGCATAAACTGTCCCTGGTGTGATGTCACTTCCTGTCATTTTCTACAGATTTTTCAACGTTTTCTCCACAAATACCTGCTCGATTGATGTAAAACTATCATTTATATGTACGACAGGTAAAAATACACCAAATAAAGTAAAAATTAGAAAATCGTGAAATCCTGTCATAGGCACTTTAAAAGGAATAATAGAGGATTTTTGTCGCACAATCAGAGTCTCATTTCCTGGTGGCGTGGACAGCTCAGTAGTTCTCTCACATGTCAATCATCATTCCTTCAGTTACAGGACAAACATGACACAGAGAAAGACTCAGAGGGGACGAGAGATGATGCGATCGAGCTGATAAACAAACGCACGTGTAGAGGCGGAGCTGATGCGTGCTTTGTTTGATCATGTTAATGCGGGTTCTAGAGATAAAGTGGGGCTCTTCATTTGAAAAGGGGGCGTCGTGTCAAAGGGGGAGGAGCAGGTGCACAAACGCAGCTGTCGCCCTCAGAGGAAACTGAAAGTGTAGAACGGAAGAGTAATACAAGTCAAATATTGCAGTAAAATAAATCTAGACAATGAAAAAAAAAAAAAAAGTTGTTTTCTTCTTATTTTTTACGATTTTTAAAGTACTGTTATTTAGTTTTATTAAGCAAATGGTTCATAGACAATACAGGCTTCAATCAGTGCCATTTAAAACGACAAATAAAGCTCACTTTTATGTTTGATTTGAACAGTTGGGCCTCATTGCCTTTCATCAGCGCCACTATAGTATTAAAACTTTAAAACACGTATAGTTTACAGTCACCTTAAAGGGCCCGCGACCGTATCTGGTGTTGTACTAGTTATGACACGGTTTGTTTGCAAAGTCCCTGTGGTAAATAGTTATTGCAGTTTTTTGTCTCAGTTTGTGAAGAAAGTGTTAAAAATAAGAGGGGATAATTACAGGAAGTCCCCCTGTGATGTCATCAATGTGCGACAAAATGCGGGCGCAGTTTAACGGACACGCTTTTCTGATGGTTTAAACAATAAAACAACAAATAAAGGTGTCGTCAGGTATTGTCATCTATAAAATCATGACCATTGTGTGATTTATATGGATTTGTCGGACGTTGTTTACAGTACGGTTGCTAGGTAACAGTCGTGGTCGTCGCCGCCGTACGTCCAACCAGGAAGTAACATTAGGAACGTCGCCCAAATGGTCAAAACGGGGTGGAAAAAGGTTTGAAGTAAAATCTTACATATATTCATGCTGACGGAGTTTGTGTGAAATGTACTTGTCACATGTACTTTAACGATGAAATGTTCTGCGTTTTTACATCTGATTGTACTTCGGTGCTCGGCAATCCGTGTTTTTAGTGTCCCAGATAAATAACGGCGCCATTTAAAACCAAAATAGTCAAAATGTCCTCCTTTTGAACCCAAAAACCGCATGAGGATTGGCCCATGTGGTTTGAATCCTCTGTGTCGTTCCCCCGCAGGAAAAGACCCGGGCCCTGTGCGCTCACCTGAAGCGCGCCGGCGTTCCGGTTCGGGACCGCCTGTTCTTCCCCCGCGTCCTCTTCCTGTCGCCGGACCTGGACCTGGACCCGTCCCTGCGCGACCGGCCCGAGATCGTGCCCCAGCCCCGGCTCCAGGACTTCCTCGGCTCCTTCAGGGAGGGCTACGTGGGCTGGATCTCGGACGCGGTCACACCCGCCTGGATCTCCGGTACGACGCCCAACGCAAACCAAACCACGCGCCCGGTGCATCGTTAGACCCGCGACAGTCATCAATAATAATCTTGACATCTCCCCGGGGTCGCGACATGACTTGGAAGATGTCGATTTTATAATTATGACAATGTATTTCATGTGTGTTGAATTAAAAACTGTATATTTTAGTGAACGAAAGTCAAATTACTTAATAAGCTACTGAAATAAACCTGATTTTGAATGTTTTGCAACTCAAAATGATCACAGACGACGTTATTTTGGGGGTCCCGGGCCGAAATGTTTGAGAACCGCTGCTCTAGCTCTCAGCCGGGCTCTTTGGACCAGTGGAAACGTGGCTGTGGTGTAATGACACTGTTCCTCCTGTAGGTGGCCTGTCGTACTCTCAGCTGGGCTCCGTGCGCTCGCTCCTGGCCCGCGTGGGGACCTGGGACGTCCTGGAGCTGAGGAGCGGCGAGCGGCTGCGGGGCGACGTCCAGGACTGCCCCTTCATCGCCCTGGACCGCGCCCTGACCGAGACCCTGGAGTTCGGCCGGAGCAAGGCCCTGTCCGCCGATACTCTGTGGGCGCTGCTCGGGCACACGCCGCAGGTAAGGGGCGGAGACGGGGGCGGAGACGGGGAGGGGGGGAGGAGCAGAGACAGGGGGCGTGACCAGTCAAGTGCAAAAATCGATCGTGGTCGTATTTTCATCATCGCAATCGTTTTTTGGGACTAAACTGACTCTAAAACCTCAATGAAAAGATCGTTTATGACAAAGACGGTGGTATTTATTCTTTTTATTCTCATTTATTTGCGTGTTGATGTATTTTAAAAGCCTCAGTGGATCCGGCCTCGCTTGAAACGACCCGAATCCAGAACGTGGATCTCATTTTGACCCGTTTGAAATGCTCAGTTTGACGTTCAAACACGTCACTGGCTCCGAGCGAAATGAAGATTAAAATCCTAAATTCCAGTCAAACATTTAGAGTTTTGAGCTTCTCTGTTTCTGTTTCCCCGTCAGAGAACGTAGAGCTCGTTAGTCACAGTTTATTCCCTTTATATTCATTATATTCGTTCATACCACAAAAACCTCAGCTTTAAACAAACCGATCGAGCGCGATTAAACCTGGAGAAAGTAAAAACGCTTCATTTCTGAGCGCTTATTCATAATAAGTTTAAAAATGTAGTAAAAACAAACAACTAATCAATTTGTCGAGGGAATATTTGCCGGATTAATGGAATTGAAAAATAATGTTTGGTTTAGTTCTGAACGTGTTCTTCTGGCGGTGGCCAGCAGGAGGCGGTAGCAGGTCAATGTTATGCACAAAGACTCTTTAGTCTTTATTATCTTATTTTTATTGAGGTTTTTTTTTTACTAACATTTGTTTTAGTTTGTGTCCAGATTTATTCAATAACTCGTTTTAGTTTTTAGTTTGAAAAATATCATTTAGTCAATTAAATCAAGTTTTAGTCAAACTAAATGTTTTAACCCCTCGTGATTCCAGACGATTCATCCTCAAATAAAGATAAAATAATCATAATCATCATCATTATTTTATTATTATGATTATTACTATGAACTATTATTATTATTATGAATTATTAGTATTATATTTAATTATTATGAATTATTAACATTATTATCACTACTATTATTATTATTATTATTATTATAATTGTGTAACATTATTATCATTATTATTATTAACATAATTATTATGAATTATTAACATTATTATTATGAATTATTACCATTAGTATTAAGAGTGAATAAGTGATTTTGGTGGTTAAAGGAGTAAAGCTGTTGGACTTTTTTTGTGTTTTTGACTCTTTCAAAACTCAAGGTAAATTCACTAAAAATGTGTTTTATGGACTTGTAATAAAGTCATAAATCCACATAAAAGTCCTGTTGAGTTCTGAGTTCAGGATATTCTTTTTAGTAGTTTTTGGAGAACAAACTGAGCCCGACGAGCTTTTTTTTTATGCCTTTAACGTGCTTTTATCGGCCGTGGACAAAAGGGAATAAATGAAGAGAAAGTATGAACATAAACACACCTGATTCTTAGTCTGCACTCCTTTCTTTTATTCTGTTTAGTTTAGTTTTCATTATTTCACACTTTATTTGACAAAATAGCTCATTGTCTCATGTAATTTTAGTCATAGTTTTAGTTTGACTTTTAATTTTGTTTTTAGTCAGCCAAAATACGACATTGACAAAAACAAAACAAACACTCTGGACATTTCATGCTTACTTTAAATATTACTAAAATACAATCATTTATATCACTATATTTATATTTTCTGTTGCCCTTGTTTTTGGCTTAAATTCACATTTGTCGACAGGAAACGTCGAGTAAAACGTTACGTGATTCCAAAGACCCCAAAATGAGCAGTAATAATGATAATAAAGGACTCGTTGCCTCGGTAACGTTGGTCATTATCGCCAAAATGGCTCCTTCACTTCTTGTCCGAACATTTGTTTGTCTCGGCTGAAGCTCACCGTCGTGAAAACGGACTGAAGTAGACAGGAAGTGGAGCTGAATCCCTCTGTGATGTCATCAGTGTGCGACACAGAGACAGTTTAAACCATGGTTGGACTAAATAAAGGTGTTTTATGGTGTTATTGTGTCAGATCAGAACTGTTGTGTCATTTATGTGGAGTTTGGCTCTTGTTTACAGTCTGGTTGCTATGGTAACAGCTGTGGAATCACCTCTACCTGTGTCATATTTGTGCTCACGTCCAACCAGGAAGTACAATTATAAACTCAAACTAGGACAAACGGGCAAAATGTTGAGTCAAATCTGAAATATAATTGTCTTTTAGTGAAATGTGTCGTTTAAACTGTCGTATGGACTGTAGTATTTTTAAAGCAGAACTAATAAGTACCTGTGGGGATAGAGCTCCCCCTGCAGGTCCCATGTATAATAAATTCTTTCTTTCTTTATCATAATAAGTCAGTATAATCACTCACACATATTTCACGTTGCCAGATATGAAACAAAGAGCCAGGGTTTCTCAGGAGAGTTTGTTTTCAGGTTGGCAAACGTTACAAGGCTGGTTTTCCGCCCCGAGACAGCAGGGGGCGACGACAGACACCCGAAAATACAATCACAGGGACTTACTACGACGTTCAACAGGTCAATACTTAGTTCTGCTTTAATATTTATGACAGTCATATCTCTAATTCCACTGCTTTGGAAAGAGAATCCACTGAAATCAATAAATAAGTACGACTCAGTATCTAGTAAATATCCTGAAGTGTGAATCTAAACTTCAAACCCACATTAATATCCCGAATATCCGTGTCATTTTTACCTGAAGTGTGAAACTGGGAGTCGTTTTACTGCTTCATTAAACTATAACGATTATCTGAGCTCGGCGCGTCCTCGGCGTTCCACGCGTTCAATCGCATCGCGCGACCGCCAAAAGACGCAATTCCATCTCCCGGCGTCAGAAAAACACACACACTCGACGGGGAAGATATAATCGCTTTAAAGTTTCTGAACACAAATCTGTCTCTATGGGAGCCAAACTTTGCCTCCATTTCTATAATTGCAACGCGGCTCTCCAAAAAACGGCGAGCATTGCTAATCATTGTTCCGAGAGTTTGTGTAGGAAGGCGCTAACGGCGACGCTAACCATTCAATTATGAGCGACGCTGGAGTGCGCGCATTACGCTGGAGAAGACGGCCCGTCCTGCGCGCGCTGGCTTTGATTACATTTGCGCGACGCGTTTTCGTGGAGGACTCTTGCCGACGCGGGCGATGTGGCGAAGCGGCGGTTTTCCGAGGGCCCTTCACTTCCTCTTTTGTTAATTGAGTTAAACATCGGCCGACCGGGTTCACTCGGCGGCGAACGCGGCCCACCACATTTGAATATAGATAAAAGAACCTGGTGTGTTTTCAGCGGGAGTGAACTCGAGCGCGCGGCGGCGTTAGTGCGGATGAGATTCTGCTTTTCTTATGATGAAAACACCAGTAATAATTGAATACGTTCTTGAGTTTAAAGCCGCACTGTGTAACATTCAGTAGGTGTCGTATCTTTTATCAGAAAATACTTAATTTCTTCTGAAAATGGTTAAATATCAGTCTCATTCTGTGTAAAAGGTTCAGACCAATCACAGAGCGGCGTTACGATTCAGACCAATCACAGAGCGGCGTTACGATTCGACTAATCACAGAGCGGCGTTACGATTCAGACCAATCACAGAGCGGCGTTACGATTCAGACCAATCACAGAGCAGCGTTACGATTCAGACCAATCACAGAGCGGCGTTACGATTCAGACCAATCACAGAGCGGCGTTACGATTCGACTAATCACAGAGCGGCGTTACGATTCAGACCAATCATAGAGCGGCGTTACGATTCGACTAATCACAGAGCGGCGTTACGATTCAGACCAATCACAGAGCGGCGTTACGATTCGACTAATCACAGAGCGGCGTTACGATTCAGACCAATCACAGAGCGGCGTTACGATTCAGACCAATCACAGAGCGGCGTTACGATTCAGACCAATCACAGAGCGGCGTTACGATTCGACTAATCATAGAGCGGCGTTACGATTCGACTAATCACAGAGCGGCGTTACGATTCAGACCAATCACAGAGCGGCGTTACGATTCGACTAATCACAGAGCGGCGTTACGATTCAGACCAATCACAGAGCGGCGTTACGATTCGACTAATCACAGAGCGGCGTTACGATTCGACTAATCACAGAGCGGCGTTACGATTCAGACCAATCACAGAGCGGCGTTACGATTCGACTAATCATAGAGCGGCGTTACGATTCGACTAATCACAGAGCGGCGTTACGATTCAGACCAATCACAGAGCGGCGTTACGATTCGACTAATCACAGAGCGGCGTTACGATTCAGACCAATCACAGAGCGGCGTTACGATTCGACTAATCACAGAGCGGCGTTACGATTCGACTAATCACAGAGCGGCGTTACGATTCAGACCAATCACAGAGCGGCGTTACGATTCAAACCAATCACAGAGCGGCGTTACGATTCAGACCAATCACAGAGCGGCTTTACGATTCAAACCAATCACAGAGCGGCGTTACGATTCAGACCAATCACAGAGCGGCGTTACGATTCGACTAATCACAGAGCGGCGTTACGATTCAGACCAATCACAGAGCGGCGTTACGATTCAGACCAATCACAGAGCGGCGTTACGATTCAGACCAATCACAGAGCGGCGTTACGATTCAGACCAATCACAGAGCGGCGTTACGATTCGACTAATCACAGAGCGGCGTTACGATTCAGACCAATCACAGAGCGGCGTTACGATTCGACTAATCACAGAGCGGCGTTACGATTCAGACCAATCACAGAGCGGCGTTACGATTCGACTAATCACAGAGCGGCGTTACGATTCAGACCAATCACAGAGCGGCGTTACGATTCAGACCAATCACAGAGCGGCGTTACGATTCAGACCAATCACAGAGCGGCGTTACGATTCGACTAATCATAGAGCGGCGTTACGATTCGACTAATCACAGAGCGGCGTTACGATTCAGACCAATCACAGAGCGGCGTTACGATTCGACTAATCACAGAGCGGCGTTACGATTCAGACCAATCACAGAGCGGCGTTACGATTCGACTAATCACAGAGCGGCGTTACCATTCGACTAATCACAGAGCGGCGTTACGATTCAGACCAATCACAGAGCGGCGTTACGATTTAGACCAATCACAGAGCGGCGTTACAATTCGACTAATCACAGAGCGGCGTTACGATTCAGACCAATCACAGAGCGGCTTTACGATTCAAACCAATCACAGAGCGGCTTTACGATTCAGACCAATCGCAGAGCGGCGTTACGATTCAGACCAATCACAGAGGGGCGTTACGATTCAGACCAATCGCAGAGCGGCGTTACGATTCAGACCAATCGCAGAGCGGCGTTACGATTTGACTAATCACAGAGCGGCGTTACGATTCGACTAATCACAGAGCGGCGTTACCATTCAGACCAATCACAGAGCGGCGTTACGATTCAGACCAATCACAGAGCGGCGTTACGGTTCGACTAATCACAGAGCGGCGTTACGATTCAGACCAATCACAGAGCGGCGTTACGGTTCAGACCAATCACAGAGCGGCGTTACGATTCAGACCAATCACAGAGCGGCGTTACGATTCGACTAATCACAGAGCGGCGTTACGATTGAGACCAATCACAGAGCGGCGTTACGATTGAGACCAATCACAGAGCGGCGTTACGATTCAGACCAATCACAGAGCGGCGTTACGATTCAGACCAATCACAGAGCGGCGTTACCATTGAGACCAATCACAGAGCGGCGTTACGATTCAGACCAATCACAGAGCGGCGTTACGATTGAGACCAATCACAGAGCGGCGTTACGATTCAGACCAATCACAGAGCGGCGTTACGATTCAGACCAATCACAGAGCGGCGTTACGATTCAGACCAATCACAGAGCGGCGTTACGATTCAGACCAATCACAGAGCGGCGTTACGATTCAGACCAATCACAGAGCGGCGTTACGATTCAGACCAATCACAGAGCGGCGTTACGATTCAGACCAATCACAGAGCGGCGTTACGGTTCAGACCAATCACAGAGCGGCGTTACGGTTCAGACCAATCACAGAGCGGCGTTACGATTCGACTAATCACAGAGCGGCGTTACGATTCGACTTATCACAGAGCGGCGTTACCATTCAGACCAATCACAGAGCGGCGTTACGATTCAGACCAATCACAGAGCGGCGTTACGATTCAGACCAATCACAGAGCGGCGTTACGATTCGACTAATCACTGAGCGGCGTTACGATTCAGACCAATCACAGAGCGGCGTTACGATTGAGACCAATCACAGAGCGGCGTTACGATTGAGACCAATCACAGAGCGGCGTTACGATTCAGACCAATCACAGAGCGGCGTTACGATTGAGACCAATCACAGAGCGGCGTTACGATTCAGACCAATCACAGAGCGGCGTTACGGTTCAGACCAATCACAGAGCGGCGTTACGATTCGACTAATCACAGAGCGGCGTTACGATTCGACTTATCACAGAGCGGCGTTACCATTCAGACCAATCACAGAGCGGCGTTACGATTCAGACCAATCACAGAGCGGCGTTACGATTCAGACCAATCACAGAGCGGCGTTACGATTCAGACCAATCACAGAGCGGCGTTACGATTCGACTAATCACAGAGCGGCGTTACGATTCAGACCAATCACAGAGCGGCGTTACGGTTCGACTAATCACAGAGCGGCGTTACGGTTCAGACCAATCACAGAGCGGCGTTACGATTCGACTAATCACAGAGCGGCGTTAAGGATAAATGATAGTTTTACACCGATCGAGCTGGTATTTGTGGAGAAACCGTCGAACAATCTGTAGAAAACGATCACAGCGGTTGTAAAGCCGAAAACGCCGCTTTGTGAGAGCGAGCAGGACGGATTCAAACGCCCACGTCAGCGCTCTCTCTGCGCGAAAGTGACGCACTGCGGCTTTAACGTGGCCCAAACCTCAACACGCGCCCTTTATTTCGGCTCATTTCTTGTATAAAAAAACCCTCTTGACTCTCCGTCCGTCTGTTAAACATCCCGTAAACTGGTTATCACACACTTGTGCCATTGTCCCGCCGCCGTCTGCTCCATTAACGACCTCCGTAATGCACCCGCCCCCCCCCCCCCCGTAATGTGCCCGCCCCCCCGGTAATGTGCCCGCCCCCCGTAATGCGCCCGCCCCGGGGTCGCTCTGCGTGCGCCGCGGGCCTGTTGCGGTTAAACATGTTTGAAAAATGGAATCAGGCGAAGATCGTAACCTTTTAAGACGCGACGACCAGACGACCAGAGCCAATGAGAAGGAAGGACACGCCTCTGTGTTTTTAAAGCCGCTTTATCAGGCTTTATGGAGAGGCCGGTTTCCTGTCGGCTCGAGTTTACGGTGGTTTAATGAACAGATTAGATGCAGATAATACGTCAACGATAGACGATACCGTAGTTTCCGGAGTATAAGTCGCACCAGCCAAAAAATGCATAATAGAGAAGAAAGTGCAAGTTGCAAGTGTAAAAATAACAAATAATATCACATATAAGTCGCTCCGGAGTATAGTATATAAGTATAAATATAAGTATAAGTCGCACCCCGGCCAAAACTATAAAAAAAAAAGTTCGACTTATAGTCCGGAAAATACGGTACATATTGTGCACTGTTTGTATCGTTCTTGGCCTTTAAACTCGTGTTTTAGAACTTAAAATAATAACGTTTGTACTGAAAACTACATGTGACCTTCTCAGTCCGACGTTCCCACTTCAGGATTTGTATTTGCACTCTATCTACAGGCAACAGAGGGAATTACCATGGGGAAATAAACAAAAGCTAGCTCGCTATGCTAATGCTAATGCAATGAGTACAAGGCTGAATTAGGATCAAGTCTAAACTTCATGAATATTAAATGTCAATGTCACAGCATTTTTATTATTTTAATTTGATTTATTGATTTATATTTTTATTTTTTATTGATTTGATTGATTTGATTTGATATTGGACGAACCTTCAAGTGCTCATTTTCAAACACCTTTTAGAACAATTCCATTCAAATAAAACATTATAAACTGTCTCAGTGGCTGTGAGTGGAGCATAAGAACATCAGACGTCCACCAGGTTCAGCTCAGTCTGATGTTTTACACAAACTGGACCGTCCAAAACAGGTTCGACCAATCACAGAGTGGCGTTACAGTTCGACCAATCACAGAGCGGCATTACGATTCAGACCAATCACAGAGCGGCGTTACAGTTCGACCAATCACAGAGCGGCGTTACGATTCAGACCAATCACAGAGCGGCGTTACGATTCAGACCAATCACAGAGCGGCGTTACGGTTCGACTAATCACAGAGCGGCGTTACGGTTCGACCAATCACAGAGCGGCGTTACGGTTCGACCAATCACAGAGCGGCGTTACGATTCAGACCAATCACAGAGCGGCGTTACGGTTCGACTAATCACAGAGCGGCGTTACGGTTCGACCAATCACAGAGCGGCGTTACGGTTCGACCAATCACAGAGCGGCGTTACGGTTTGACTAATCACAGAGCGGCGTTACGGTTCGACCAATCACAGAGCGGCGTTACGGTTCGACTAATCACAGAGCGGCGTTACGGTTCGACCAATCACAGAGCGGCGTTACGGTTTGACTAATCACAGAGCGGCGTTACGGTTCGACTAATCACAGAGCGTCGTTACGGTTCGACCAATCACAGAGCGTCGTTACGATTCGACCAATCACAGAGCGGCGTTGCGATTCGACCAATCACAGAGCGGCGTTACGATTCGACCAATCACAGAGCGGCGTTACGATTCGACCAATCACAGAGCAGCGTTACGATTCAGACCAATCACAGAGCGGCGTTACGATTCAGACCAATCACAGAGCGGCGTTACGATTCTGGACGTTGGACCTCCACAGTTGGACTTTTAATGTGCTAAAATGTGCTAAATGTTCAGAGGAGCAGCTTTAATTCTGATCAAACCGAAGCAAATCGTGTGCGAGGAAAAGAAAGAAACTATAATAGACGTATTTGAGCCGTGGATGTGACGTTTGGCCATAAATGACTCACATTATTGTTGAAGTCTCAAGTTTTCTCACGATCTCGACAATAACGGGCGAAGAAGCAGCTGTAAAGGACAAAAGAAAAGGCTCTAAGTTTCATTCTCCCGTTTGTGACGAGCCGTTTTATGAACGATCTGTTGAGTTTTGGGGCCAAAAGGTGAAGTGGGGCCCCGAGGCGAGTGAAGCTGAAACCCAAACCACCGAGGCATTTACAGAGTTTTCACCTGAAAGTGGAGGAGGAGATGAGGAGGAGGAGATGAGGAGGAGGAGATGAGGAGGAGGAGGAGATGAGGAGGAGATGAGGAGGAGATGAGGAGGAGATGAGGAGATAAGGATGAGATGAGGAGGAGGAGATGAGGAGGAGGAGATGAGGAGGAGATGAGGAGGAGATGAGGAGGAGATGAGGAGATAAGGATGAGATGAGGAGGAGGAGATGAGAAGATGATGATGAGGAGAAGATGGGGAAAATATGAGGAGGAGATGAGGAGGAGACGAGGAGGAGATGAGGAGGAGATGAGGAGGAGATGAGGAGGAGATGAGGAGAACGCTCTGACACTGAGACTCAAGAACTGAGTTTGACTCGGGTTCATCGCCTCAGGCTTTGTTCATGTTCAGCCAAGACTGAAAATCTATCTACGGACGTCAAGCTCTTTAAGAGGACTAAACCAGGGCTAAACCAGGACTAAACGGGGACTAAACGGGGACTAAACCGGGGCTAAACCGGGGCTAAACCGGGGCTAAACCGGGGCTAAACCGGGGCTAAACCGGGACTAAACCGGGGCTAAACCGGGACTAAACCGGGGCTAAACCGGGGCTAAACCGGGACTAAACCAGGTCTAAACCAGGTCTAAACCAGGACTAAACCAGGACTAAACCAGGTCTAGAGGAGCGCATGAGCCGGTGGAAAAGTAAAATGGGTCAAATGGAGGTTTAATGACGTTCTCAAATGGCACAGAAGCCGTCGTGTCTTGTTGGAGGTTAAAAAAGCACTCATTTCATCTGAACAGACACTTTAGAGATTAATCTGACATTCTTCTTTCATCTAAACTTGTTTTAAAGGTCATGACCTCAGATTGACTCACACACGGCAAAAAAATAATAATTGAGGTTTATTTTACTGAACTCTGAGCTGGAGGCCTGGGGCCACGTGGAAATACTACAGCACAAACCACATTTAAACCACTTTTAAGAAGAGAAAAGAAAATGTGCAGATTTTTAATACGAGTATGATTTATGCAGCAAAATGGACAAGAGAATAGGCTGCAAAATGAACCGCAAATAAGTAAAAAATGGACCGCAGAGTTCTCTGAGTACTCACGTGAACTCTGAATACTCACGTGAACTCTGAGTACTCACGTGAACTCTGAGTACTCACGTGAACTCTGAGTACTCACGTGAACTCTGAGTACTCGCGTGAACTCTGAATACTCACGTGAACTCTGAGTACTCACGTGAACTCTGAGTACTCACGTGAACTCTGAATACTTACCTGAACTCTGAGTACTTACGTGAACTCTGAGTACTCACGTGAACTCTGAGTACACGCGTGAACTCTGAGTACTCACGTGAACTCTGAATACTTACGTGAACTCTGAGTACTCACGTGAACTCTGAATACTCACGTGAACTCTGAGTACTCACGTGAACTCTGAATACTTACGTGAACTCTGAGTACTCACGTGAACTCTGAACACTCACGTGAACTCTGAGTACTCACGTGAACTCTGAGTACTCACGTGAACTCTGAGTACTCACGTGAACTCTGAGTACTCACGTGAACTCTGAGTACTCACGTGAACTCTGAATACTCACGTGAACTCTGAATACTCACGTGAACTCTGAATACTCACGTGAACTCTGAGTACTCGCATGAACTCTGAATACTCACGTGAACTCTGAGTACTCACGTGAACTCTGAGTACTCACGTGAACTCTGAGTACTCACGTGAACTCTGAATACTTACGTGAACTCTGAGTACACGCGTGAACTCTGAATACTTACGTGAACTCTGAATACTTACGTGAACTCTGAATACTCACGTGAACTCTGAGTACTCACGTGAACTCTGAATACTTACGTGAACTCTGAGTACTCACGTGAACTCTGAATACTCACGTGAACTCTGAGTACTCACGTGAACTCTGAGTACTCACGTGAACTCTGAATACTCACGTGAACTCTGAACACACGCGTGAACTCTGAGTACTCGCCAGACGCAGCTTCCTTCCTGATCCGATCATTTGAAGGTTGTAATGACGAGTCTTTGATGATCCGGGTTCACATCTGTCAGACTGAACGTCCCTGTGACTCGGGCTTAATTTAATGTGAAACGCAGCCGTTCAAAGGAAACGAGATATTTATGATATTTAGAGGAACGACACGAGACGTTTATGGTTTCTCCTTCAGCACGTCGCTCCAACCGCTCAGGCATTATAGTATTATGTCTGCAATATGGCCTCAAGCAGGTCTGAACCAGACTAAAACCAGACTAAACCAGGTCTAAACCAGGTCTGAACCAGACTAAACCAGGTCTAAACCAGGTCTGAACCAGACTAAACCAGGTCTAAACCAGGTCTGAACCAGACTAAACCAGGTCTTAACCAGGTCTAAAACCAGACTAAACCAGGTCTAAATCAGGTCTGAACCAGACTAAACCAGGTCTAAACCAGGTCTGAACCAGACTAAACCAGGTCAAAACCAGGTCTGAACCAGACTAAACCAGGTCTTAAACCAGACTAAACCAGGTCTAAATCAGGTCTAAGCCAGGTCTAAACCAGGTCTAAAACCAGACTAAACCAGGTCTGAACCAGACTAAACCAGGTCTTAAACCAGACTAAACCAGGTCTAAATCAGGTCTAAGCCAGGTCTAAACCAGGTCTAAAACCAGACTAAACCAGGTCTAAACCAGACTAAACCAGACTAAACCAGGTCTAAACCAGGTCTAAGACCAGGTCCAAACCAGGTCTTAAACAGGTCTTAAACCAGACTAAACTAGGCCTTAAACGGGGCGAATACCAGACTAAATGTTGAAAAATAAGCTTTTAAAATGACAGGAAGTGGAGCTGAATCCCTCTGTGATGTCATCAGTGTGCGACACAGAGACAGTTTAAACCAAGGTTGGACTAAATAAAGGTGTTTTATGGTGTTATTGTGTCAGATCAGAACTGTTGTGTCATTTATGTGGAGTTTGGCTCTTGTTTACAGTCTGGTTGCTATGGTAACAGCTGTGGAATCACCTCTACCTGTGTCATATCTGTGCTCACGTCCAACCAGGAAGTACAATTATGAACTTTACTGTGGACAAACGGGGGAAATGTTGAGTCAAATCTGAAATATAATCGTGTTCAGTGCGTCTCAGTCTAAACCGTCCCGTGTGACTCGTCCTTTTTGCCCCGCCCCCTGTCGCCCAGGTGACGGTGAGGATGTACAAACGCGGCGCTCGCGGTTGGCTGGGCCGCACCCTCAGCGCCACGGCAACGATCCCGTCCAGCTCGTGCGTGGTCTTCGTGGTCAGCGGAGACGAGGCGGCGTCCAGAGTCCCGGTCAGCGCGGTCCACAGCATCAGCCTGAGCGTGTGACCGCTACGAGCTGAAGACACGCCCACGAGCTGACCTTTAAGTGGAAACGTGTAGAAAATGGTCAAAACTGCGTCTCCGAATGATGTAGATTTACAAAAGAAAATTCTCTCTTAATTTCAACGTTTGGATTATTCATTTTATTATTTTATTTCCCAGAATTGTGTTTTGTGCTAAAGAGAATCAAAATAATTGTTTATAGAGTGAATTTTTTATAGTGATTTTTCATTTAAAAGACGTGTTTTTTTTGTTTGTTTCTTTGGTTCAATCCAAACACTACAAATATTTAAACTTGTTTTTTCACCTCAAGTGCCTTTTTACGCAAGTTCGTTTTGTGTGTACTTTTTGAACGTGTAAAGAGAACATACTTATAAGCTATGTCCTTATTTTTTTCTGTTTTCAATGGGAATTTGTCAAAAATGTGATTCGGTTAAACAAAAAAACACAAACGACAAACTTTACAAAACCTGCAAAAATATTTCATTTTCCGTGTGTGTTTTTTTTTACATTTACGACGACTTTCCCGTTTATTTGTCTTTTCTTTGTTGTGAAACGTGTAAAAAAAAGTGTAAAAAGACTTTTGAACAGGATTCAAACTGTAAACAGCTTTATTAACACCTCCGACACACACAAAGACTGCGACGTACTCAAATTAGCACAGCTGCAGCGCTAACCGGCACGCACGCTAGCCCGCGCCCCCGTCCGTTAGCAAGCGGCTGCGGCTACGCTAACAGCTAGCAATCGCGTTTACGGCGTCTGGCGGCGTCCGAAACGAGGTTACTCCACTCTGGATCGGCCAGTGCTTTCCGCTAATGCAATACAAGAAGCTACGCGCGCAGATGCTATCCGCTCCAGATAGCATTATGTCGTACTCAAGCTAGCCGTGTTTTTAGCGACGTTACCTGGAGCTAAACGGCTCTGTCTCCAGTCCGTTTCCCGGGGTTTTCAAAGCCGATAAACGCTCATTCACTGCAAAATGGAAAAGGGAAAATGACAGAATGACTTAAATTGAGAAGCGTTAGCTATCGTCGCGTTTTGGCTAACATATTATGGCTAACATATTTGACATAATTTCACTATAGAAACAAGTTTGTGTGTGAAATTCAAAAGGAAAACAGTTTGTATTTGTATTTTAATAAGAAAGTTTATAGTGAAATCAATTATTTTTAGGCTATTTCTTAATAAATAAATAATTAAAAAGCAGCTAAAAGTGTCTTGCCAAAGGACACAAAAGCCGTCTTGTTCCTCAATGAATTAGTAAATTAATTTGAATTCGATAAATGACTTAATTCTACTTAAAATTGTTAATTAAAGTCGTTTTAGTTGCGTCGTTATTAGTTTTGCAGTGATCAAATGTAGTACTCAGGAACGTTTCACTGCACGACATGTCAGGAAATGTCGCCGCAGACGACGTTTTTTACTTTACGAGCCGGGTCAAGTGCAGAGGAGCCGGGTCAAGTGCAGAGGAGCCGGGTCAAGTGCAGAGGAGCCGGGTCAAGTGCAGAGGAGCCGGGTCACGAGCCGGGTCAAGTGCAGAGGAGCCGGGTCGCGCGTCTGATGCTTCCAGAATGTTCTGTCGCATCTTTATGAGTGTTTTTAACTGTAAAAATCTGGTGTTGAAATAAAAATCTGCTTGAATAAATGCAATGGATTTATTTTCTGCTTCTGTAAAAAAACGTCTCAGTCGTGATTTTGTTTCTTCTGTTTAACTATAATGACATAAAACACTAAATGTATCAAAGAAACGGGTAAAAAAAGAGTTTGGAATCAAAAACAACTTATTAAAAACATAGCTAGCTTGAACTTATTTTTATTTTAAGTATAAATATGCAGATAAACGTAACTCTTAGTGTTTTTCCAAAAACTTAAACATTTGAAAAAAAATTGATAAATTTTTTAAATTATATTTTCAGTAAAGTATATTTACTTCAAATCACATAGAACTAGAAAAATCACTTGTTTTGGCCATAAATGTCTGTGAAAAGTGAAGATTTATTTAAATAAGTGCATTTATCTCATGTTTATCAAAAATGTCTTAAAACAAAATAAGTCGGACATTTTGTCCAGATTTAAGTGAATAAATGTCATTTGCAGCAGCGGCTCATTCAAGACATGTTCAGCCCTGTTCCCCTCCTCCTCTTCTCTTCTCCTCATCCTCTTCTCCTCCTCCCCTCATCCTCTTCTCCTCTTCTTCATTTTAACTGCTTTAGTTTCTTGGACCTTTACATTTTAATCAGATAAATGGAAGAGGAAAGCGACTGAGCCCGGCCCTGACCAGAGGAGGAGCAGGTATCCGTGGTAACCGTGGTAACCGAGTTAACGAGGTGAAGCGCTCGATCAGTGCAGATGAAACCAGGCAGGAGAAACAGAAACGACTCAATTAAAGTCGTTTCAATCAAAGGGGCTCGTGGTCAAAGGGGCTCGTGGTCAAAGGGGCTCGTGGTCAAAGGGGCCCGTGGTCAAAGGGGCTCATGGTCAAAGGGGCTCGTGGTCAAAGGGGCTCGTGGTCAAAGGGGCCCATGGTCAAAGGGGCCCGTGGTCAAAGGGGCTCATGGTCAAAGGGGCCCATGGTCAAAGGGGCCCGTGGTCAAAGGGGCTCATGGTCAAAGGGGCTCGTGGTCAAAGGGGCTCGTGGTCAAAGGGGCCCATGGTCAAAGGGGCCCGTGGTCAAAGGGGCTCATGGTCAAAGGGGCCCGTGGTCAAAGGGGCTCATGGTCAAAGGGGCCCGTGGTCAAAGGGGCCCGTGGTCAAAGGGGCCCGTGGTCAAAGGGGCCCGTGGTTAAAGGGGCTCGTGGTCAAAGGGGCCCGTGGTCAAAGGGGCCCGTGGTCAAAGGGGCCCGTGGTCAAAGGGGCTCGTTGTCAAAGGGGCTCGTGGTCAAAGGGGCCCGTGGTCAAAGGGGCCCGTGGTCAAAGGGGCTCGTGGTCAAAGGGGCCCGTGGTCAAAGGGGCTCATGGTCAAAGGGGCCCGTGGTCTAAGGGGCCCATGGTCAAAGGGGCCCATGGTCAAAGGGGCCCGTGGTCAAAGGGGCCCATGGTCAAAGGGGCCCATGGTCAAAGGGGCCCGTGGTGACTCAGTCTCAGTCTCAGTCATGTCGTCTCCCGGCAACCGTCGTCTTTTTGTGTCTGGTTGTTGATAATGCGATATCCCGGCGATCCCCGTCACGGCCTCGTAAACACGCCGTTTCCAGGACGAAGACGCCGCGTCGGGAAAAGTCGAGAGATAATCCACAAAACGGGCGAAAATCACGTTACGCTCGGATCAGTTCTGAGTGTTTTTGATTCCGTGGATCGTGTCCAAATCTGTCAACGACGTATCAATTACTGAGCGCGTAACGTTATTTACTCGAGCCTGTTTTCTATCGCTCATGAGGCAGCGAAGACGGGACGAGAAGAGGCTAAAAACACAAAAATATACGATTCTTAGAAGATTTAACGTTCAATTATGAGACAAAATTGATAAAATAGTCATTCAAAAATGCGCTTTAATGAGCTTTTAACCGTGCGTTTCCTCAGCATTAGTTGTCGTTAATCCCGTTTTGTCCAGCAGCTGAGGCTCGAGCGCACGCAAAAGTCCTGTTTGCACCTTCCCCTTAGCCCCGCCCACATCCCTGCACGCGTGTGGCACGTGTTTGAAAATGTCACGTAGTCTCTTTAAGGATAAAAACGTGTAAAGCCTCGTACAGATAGCGGCGGCCGAATCGCGCCCGACGCAGAAGTTGAGCGCCTGTACATTAGAAAGACAAACGCCCCGGACTCATGACCGTAAAATACACTCAGCAGCAGACGTGTGTCTGAGTCGTCCTGCACATGCTCAGTGGAGTCGAGGCGTCCTGCACATGCTCAGTGGAGTCGAGTCGTCCTGCACATGCTCAGTGGAGTCGAGTCGTCCTGCACATGCTCAGTGGAGTCGAGTCGTCTGCACATGCTCAGTGGAGTAGAGTCGTCTGCATATGCTCAGTGGAGTCGAGTCGTCCTGCACATGCTCAGTGGAGTCGAGTCGTCTGCACATGCTCAGTGGAGTCGAGTCGTCCTGCACATGCTCAGTGGAGTCGAGTCGTCTGCACATGCTCAGTGGAATAGAGTTGTCTGCATATGCTCAGTGGAGTCGAGTCGTCTGCACATGCTCAGTGGAGTCGAGTCGTCCTGCACATGCTCAGTGGAGTCGAGTTGTCCTGCACATGCTCAGTGGAGTCGAGTCGTCCTGCACATGCTCAGTGGAGTCGAGTCGTCTGCACATGCTCAGTGGAGTCGAGTCGTCTGCACATGCTCAGTGGAGTCGAGCCGTCCTGCACATGCTCAGTGGAGTCGAGTCGTCCTGCACATGCTCAGTGGAGTCGAGTCGTCCTGCACATGCTCAGTGGAGTCGAGTCATCCTGCACATGCTCAGTGGAGGAGTTGTGCTGTGTTGCTTTTCTCGTGGTGTAAATGGAGTTTAATGTTGGACCATGGCTTTGGTTTATTAACTTTACAAAGCCCAAAAGCGGAGGTGATGGGCCCCGGGGCCCGTCTGGGACCCGCATATACTTCAGAGCTGAGCAGAGTTTAGTCAATATCATTATTTGCTCCAAGAGCTGCGTCTAAAGATTTTTTTTTCTCTTGCGGGTTTGTTTTGGGTCTTTTTCCGGCTCGTCATCTCTGATTGGCTGCTGCGGCGCATCTGCTGCAGAAAGCTGAACAAAACTGAACATGTCGCGCCGGCCGCTTCGGGCGCTTCGGGCGCCTCACACGCGCTCAAAGCATCGAGAGCGTGAGAAAACGCACCAATCGCGCCGCAAAAACAAAGGGGGGTGGAGAGGGGGGATAATGACGCGTGCTTGCCCTTATGACGCGGTCTTGCCCCACCGCCCGTCAGTTTGGAGATTGGAGGAAAGGAGATAGTCTGTAATATAGCTAAACACTGCGAGAATCAAACAAAAAAACACTCTGGACATATATGAAGCACAAATAGCAATGTAAGAAGGTTAAAAGCTCTGAAAAGTCGATTTTGCATGTTATGGGACCTTTAAATCTGCTGCTCGTGACGAAGACGCATGACTGTGAAGAGGCGGGGCTTATCGCTGTGAAGAGGGGCGGGGCTTATCAGGTTTGAACAGGAAGTCAAAGGTCCAAGTTTCATTACTCAGATGTTTTTGTTCTTTTGTGAATGACAAATGACAAAATGTAAAATAATTTATTTGTGTTTTATTTCAACACCAAAAACCTGCAATAAATAAAAAAGAATGATAAGAATAAATAATATATATGATAATAGGAATAAGATAAATAATAAGATTAAATAAGAATGAGCAGAATAAAGAAGAATTAGAAGAATAAAGGAATAAATAATAAATGTTGGTAATCGTCATGGTTTTCTGCACTGTAAAAACTCAAACACACAAGACTTTCATCACAACTTTATGGAATCAAAATGTCAAAAGAGAATAAACCATTTTGAGTTTTTATTAATAACACACTTCACTCAAACATTCTCTAGAAAACATTCAGTCGCCGTCGTTCAATCTTTACCTGGTGAAAAGTGTTTAAAAGTCTCGACGTTTTTCGATGTTTAATGAATAAATCCTTGAATAAAGATAATTAGTTTCACACTTGTTTATTACTTCAACATAAGTCGTTATCACAGCTTTTCGTAGATAAACTATTGAAATGGTCAAATGAATAAATGTTTTTGTGGCTGTTGTTTTAACGTTTGACAGGTTTTGAAGTGATTTATTAGCCTTGGTTTAGTTTCTTTTCAAGCCTTTGAAAGAGGTCGATTAATCTTCCTGTAACTCTGCGTCTTCTTTTCATCACTCTGAAGTCGTGAAGTGTTTCCTCCAAAATAAGAGCCTGTATCGCCTTTTGGGATCAGCCCTGCGGCGAGGTCAGAGGTCAGAGGTCACCGGCCGGCGGCAAGTGCAAACACGTCAACGTCACTTTCCGTTTCCGCGCCGCGTCGTAGCTCCGGCTCGTCCGCTCGGGGAAAACGTGCAAATTTTATGCTTTAAAACGCGTAAAAAACAGAGCGCAACACAAAGTAAACTAAAAAAAACACTAAATAAAACTTAAATTATTGCACGACAAATGAGTTTCATCGAGTCCAGAATCGGTCAAAACGTTCATATTTTTAATTTTAGTCAGAACGTGTCATTTTTTTCCAGTTTTCAAACGTCAGTTATAAGTTGGGTCCAGTTTGTGTCGTCCATTTCTTTGTGCTGACCTTTATCCAAGTATCCAAGTATCCAAGTATATCCACTTACTGTGTCTGTGGGAGGAGTTTTGAGGCCCGAACAAGAGAAAATAATAAGACACAAAATAACAAAACATGTATAAAATTACAGCTTAAATCCAAAGTCTGTAAAATGTGTCATTTTTTCCCCCATTTGCCTGATGTCAGTCCAGTCCTTGATTGTTGGTGTCGTTTGTCATCCATTATTTTAGTTTTATCTTTTTTATTAACGATAAAATATTACAAAAATTCACAATACAGTCACAAAAAATGTCAGAATTTTTTTGTGATGACCTTTTTTTCCTGCCGCCAAAAGTACGTGTTCCAAAAGTATTTTCCAAAAGTATCCATTTACTGTGTCCGCTGCAGGAGTTTTGAGGACCAAATACTGTCTTTCCCATTTGTTTTAAATACATTTGTTTTGTATTTGTCCAGATTAATACATTTACACATTCTCTCCTTCCAATACCTTAAAAGTTGATTATAATTCAGACTGGGAGTACTTTAAGGACACCAGAGCGTTGATACTTCATTTTTATTTTATTATTTATTTTATTTTATTTATGAAAAAGGAGAAAAAAATAACTATTGCTTTTTACCGACCTCTAAATAAATACGGTCAATAAAAATATAAAAATGCTATCTGGCTTTTCTTTACGTCGATGAGGAAAAAACAAAACTCGAGACGGATTTTTCAAAATAAAAGTTTTATTTAAAGCAGTTTATTTAAGAACAGTATAAACAACGACACACGTAAGAAACAGGAAAAGTATAAAGTATAAAGAGAGGAAACTGGAGACGAGGTTCAAGTGGATCTGAAAGACAAAATCATACTTATGTTTACTGTTCTGACACTTCAGGGGAAGAAGTCATTTTATCTGAGTTTAAGCAGCACAAAAGTCAAATATGGCCTTTTATTTCTAAAGATCTTAAAAAAAAATAATAATCAGAAAGTTGGATTTTTAAGGCCGGTGCCGAGATAAAGAAATGTCATGATTATTGAGACGCGACAAAAGAACGATCGCTAGGCTAAAGTCTGTAGGCTAACGTCTGTAGGCTAACACAGGTGGTGCTACGCTAACGTCTACGGTGATAGTGCAGCGCTCCGTGGTCGTCGGTTACCGCGGCGATTTGTAAAAAACGTGAGAAAAACGGCGAAAGCTCCGATTTGTTTCCGGCTTCTTTGGTCAGTGAACGGTCAGTGTGGAGTGGACACGATAATACAAGAAAGCAGAAGGAAGCGCCCCCTGCAGGTCAGACATCAGGTGTGATGTCACTTCCTGTCATTTTCTACAGATTCTTCAGCATTTTCTCTACAAAAACCTGCTCGATTGGTGTAAAACTATACTTTATATGTACGACAGGTATAAACACACCAGATAAAGTCAAAATTGTTGTTGAAATATGAAAATAAAGCCACTAAAAGGAGTAATGGAAATGGAAAAACCTGAAAAAGGCATTTAATCCACACTGACCGTTCTACTCAAGTGCAGCGGTCGCGTCTTTCCCCTCGCCGGACGGTGCTTTTCATAATGTCCTGCTCTATCTCTGAAGTGTGGGATATTGAACACAGATATGATCGGTATATTCCTCCCGCCCCCTTTGACTCTCACATTCTCATTGTGAGCGCGGTTCAGAGGCGCTTCTCACGGTCTGACCATTATTCAACGTTTACGGGCATCAATCTGCACACGGTCTCGCCCAACGGACCCCCCCCCCCCGGTCTCGCCCAACGGACCCCCCCCCGGTCTCGCCCAACGGACCCCCCCGGTCTCGCCCAACGGACACCCCCGGTCTCGCCCGACGGACCCCCCCCCCGGTCTCGCCCGACGGACCCCCCCCCCGGTCTCGCCCGACGGACCCCCCCCCCGGTCTCGCCCGACGGACCCCCCCGGTCTCGCCCGACGGACCCCCCCGGTCTCGCCCGACGGACACAATCTTGCCTGACGGACCCGAAACAGACCAAACAGACCTGACCTCGCCAAACAGACCTTGTGGTTGCCGGGGACTCACTTGGGCTTGGTCTCGGCGTCGGTGACTTGCCGGATGAAGATGGCCTCCTCGGGGTGGCCGATGTCGCCCTTCTCGTACATGTAGGAGGCGGCGATGGCGAGCAGCGTGCCGTCGTTGTTGAAGGCCAGCGATGCGATGCTCGTGGGGTAACGGTGGAACTGGCACAGGCGCTTCTTGTTGAACGGGTCCCAGATGTTCACGAAGCCGTCCGAGCCGCCTGCAGGGGGCGTTACAGGGGGGGCGTTGAGTAGAGACTCAAACAGACACTAAACACAGATCAGAAAAGGACTAAACGCGGCCTAAAGGCTCCATTGTCGTACCCGTGGCGAAGGTGTTGTGTGTGTTGTGGAAGGAGATGGCGTTCACTGGATACACGTTCTCGATGCCCTCCTCCTTCAGTCTGTGACATTTAAACGCGTACTTCTTCTTCTGCACCTCTAGACTCGGGTCCAGGTACTCGACCGCCACTCGGCCCTCGATGGAGCTCAGCACGTAACCCTGGAAACGGGGCAAGGTTAAAGGTTTAGGGATGCCTGGCCTACTATTGGACACTGTAGCTTGGTTCATTTATGGTCAACAGGTCAAGGTCATTCTTAAGATAAAAGCACTATTGTTGTCAGCAAAAGGCTATTATTTTAAGCCTCATTTAAACTGGACCAGTAAACTCGGCCTCTGACCTGTTTGTTGGGGAAGGCCCTGATGGAGCGGGTCTGGTACTTGAGGCTGGACTCTCGTCTCTGTTGGACGTAGCCCATGTTCCTCAGGTCCCAGACCAGGACTCTCCTCCCGGCCGTGCCAACGATGAGCCTGTCGCCCGCCACCGACAGAGTGTACACCTGGAACAGGAAACGTTTGTATGAAAGACAAAAGAGCGTACAACTATCACTTCATCTAAGTATTATTCATCTTTTTACCTTCTCCGGCTGTGCAAAGTGTCGTGTTTTTACCTTCTCCGGCTGTGCAAAGTGTCGTGTTTTTACCTTCTCCGGCTGGGTAAAGTATCGTGTTTTTTACCTTCTCTGGCTGTGTAAAGTATCGTGTTTTTACCTTCTCTGGCTGTGTAAAGTATCGTGTTTTTTACCTTATCTGGCTGTGTAAAGTATCGTGTTTTTACCTTCTCTGGCTGTGTAAAGTATCGTGTTTTTACCTTCTCTGGCTGTGTAAAGTATTGTGTTTTTACCTTCTCTGGCTGTGTAAAGTATCGTGTTTTTACCTTCTCTGGCTGTGTAAAGAAAGTATCGTGTTTTTACCTTCTCTGGCTGTGTAAAGTATCGTGTTTTTACCTTCTCTGGCTGTGTAAAGTATCGTCTTTTAACTTCTCTGGCTGTGTAAAGTATCGTGTTTTTACCTTCTCTGGCTGTGTAAAGTATCGTGTTTTTACCTTCTCTGGCTGTGTAAAGTATTGTGTTTTTACCTTCTCTGGCTGTGTAAAGTATCGTGTTTTTTACCTTCTCTGGCTGTGTAAAGTATCGTGTTTTTTACCTTCTCTGGCTGTGTAAAGTATTGTGTTTTTAACCTTCTCTGGCTGTGTAAAGTATCGTGTTTTTTACCTTCTCTGGCTGTGTAAAGTATCGTGTTTTTATCTTCTCCGGCTGTGTAAAGTATCGTGTTTTTACCTTCTCTGGCTGTGTAAAGTATCGTGTTTTTATCTTCTCCGGCTGTGTAAAGTATCGTGTTTTTACCTTCTCTGGCTGTGTAAAGTATCGTGTTTTTTACCTTCTCTGGCTGTGTAAAGTATCGTGTTTTTATCTTCTCCGGCTGTGTAAAGTATCGTGTTTTTACCTTCTCTGGCTGTGTAAAGTATCGTGTTTTTAACCTTCTCTGGCTGTGTAAAGTATCGTGTTTTTTACCTTCTCTGGCTGTGTAAAGTATCGTGTTTTTATCTTCTCCGGCTGTGTAAAGTATCGTGTTTTTACCTTCTCTGGCTGTGTAAAGTATCGTGTTTTTACCTTCTCTGGCTGTGTGAACGTCCCGGCGTTGCAGGGCGTCCTCGGGTCCCACAGCCGGACAGATCGGTCCCAGCTCCCGGTTACCATGACGTTGACCTCGGGACAGTGCTCCACGGCGCGGATGGCGGCGTCGTGGCTCCCGACGATGGTGTCTGAGAAGAGGGAAGGCGTGTGCGTTTACGGCGTGGCTCCTCTGCGTTTTTTTAAAAAAGCGTGGGTTTGAAGGCGCTTTACCTTGGTCTGTGTTCAGGTCGTGCATCTTTAACTGTGCGTCCAAACCGCCGCTCCACGAGTGTGTGGGGTCCTGCGAACGCCAGCACACTTTAGCATCCACAAAAATGAATCTGGCCATATATTTTTGGAGCGTCACGGTAACAAACGCCCAACGACCGGACGTCCATCGAGCAGAAATGTGTTCAAACAGGTCTCTGTATGGATTAGTTGACGTTTAATTATCAATTATTTACAAAAGTGCTGAAATATCACTGTATTGTTTTTACGCAACATATATTTTTCCATTTTATTTGTATTGATTTGTTCTTTTTCAGTTAAATTTCATAAAGTCGGTGACAGACTAGAGCAGGCATGTCCAAACTAGGGCCCGGGGGCCAAATGCAGCCCTCATTTTTGTTGGCCCTCCAGCTTCCTGCTATGTTGGCCCAAACAACAAAAACTAGTACTTTTTACTGTGAAATTGGGAAAATTCAGGCATATTGATGTTATACCAACCTAATATTAATGTTGCAGGTATAATTCAAGGTGTGGAGGCTCATTGCAATTACGTCAAATGCAAAATTTCGAATGATTCACTTTGTCATTCAACAAATTTGACATTGTCAAGTCGTTTGTGGCCCTCTGCCCCGTTTAAGTTTCAAAATGCGGCCCTTGGTGAAAAAAGTTTGGACACCACTGGACTAGAGGAACAGTCTCAGTAATCGCGAATAATTGTTAAATCGTGATGTTTTTTTCCTCACAATAATCATAACGCTGACATCTAACATTGTGACGTCCCCAAACTACCACTTCATCAAAAGAGTTTGCACTTTAAATGACCACTAAAGCCATCTGAGAGTGGGCGTGGGCGACCTACGTAGAAGGCGCAGTCCAGCACCGGCGCCGAGTGCTGGTACTTCATCCGGATCGTGTTCCCGGTGACGTCGTAGAGCCGCACGGAGCAGTCCCAGGACGACACCAGGAGGAACTGCGCCGCGCTCGGGCTGAACTTCACCGCCGACACGCCGTCCTCGGGCGCCTGGTTCAGCTTGTACTCGTTTGAGCCGGTCATCTGCGGGCGAGATACAGCCAAAAGGGTCATAGTTCAGCTTCTGTCGTCGCCATGGCAACAATACTACGGAATAAACTGAATAATAAAGCTGGGACACTGCCGTTTTGCATCTGATTTTTCACGGCTAAAGTGAGACGATTAAATACTGCAAATACTGTAAAACGATTAAATACGGCAAACACGATTAAATACTGCAAATACTGTAAAAACTATTAAATACTGTAAATACTGAAAACAAGATTAAATATTGCAAACGCGATTAAATACTGCGAACACGATTAAATACTGCATACAATTAGTTAATAGTTTACAATATCAACAAGTCTCCAATCTGAGCCTGAATATGTTAAATTGATTCATTTAATATGAAATTTAACTTGGACTGAAGACTTAAACAGATCACACACAAGAACTGGTTGATATGTCATTCTAATCATTATTTACATGATCTGCCAATATTGTATCTCAAAGAAATTACGGGAAATTTTTTGCACCAACTTTCAGTCAGATTTTAGTTTATTCAATGACTAAAGAAGATATAAAAACAACTTTACAGAGGGTTTTGGACATTAAAATGAACACGAAATAAAGCAAAGAATTCAAATCTGGCTCAACAAAGTAAAAACTTAATTACTTTCAGGTAAATAAATGATAACACTAAACTGGCAGTGACTTAAATCAACAGCTAACATGATGCTAGCAGTTCTGGGATGCTATAAACACAAACGAACGGTCCGTCTGCTGCTTAAAACAACTCCATTTTAAACTTATCACAGCAAAATATTGAAGTACGTTTAATGCGTACCTATAAAACTGTAAATACAAGAGTAAATACTGTAAATACTGGAATGAACGCGCTGGAGTTTAGCGTTAGCTCCATGCTCGCACCGGGGCTGCATGTTGTTAGCCGGGGAGAGCTAACTGACGCTAACACGCGCTTCAACGCACAAAATCACGCATGTTTCACGGTTCTTACATCGTCTGATGGATGTCGAGGTCTCGGCTCACTCCACAGAAGACGTTAATCCTCCGATCGCGCTGATAATCCAGGAAAAAAGGCCAAAAAACCCGTCAAAACCAGCGCTGTTTTAGCCTTTAGCCGCCGGCGTGAAGCTAACCCGGCTGTAGCTCTGCGTGCGCGCGCTCTGATTGGTCCAGAGGAAAGTTTGAACTCGCGCCTGCGCTCTGATTGCGCTGTGGAGGAAAGGGGAGGGGCTTCTCAGAGCGAATGGGTTTATGGAATAAGAGAATGAATGAATAAGAGATTGAATAAATAAATTAATAAATAAGAGAATGAATAAGAGAATATATGAATGAATAAATAAGAGAATAAATAAATAAATGAATAAGGGAATAAATAAATGAATAAATAAGAGAATAAATAAATGAATAAATAAATGAATGAATAAGAGAATAAATAAATGAATAAATAAATAAATGAATGAATAAGAGAATGAATAAATTAATAAATAAATAAATGAATGAATAAGAGAATAAATAAATACATTAATTAATTAATGAATAAGAGAATAAATAAATGAATAAGAGAATAAATGAAAGAATGAATAAGATGATTAATTAATTAATACATAAATTAATAAATAAATTAATAAATGGATGGATTGCCATGTTTTGACCTCAGACTTTCACGTGTTTGTGGCAGATTTTAACACAATATTAAAATAACATAGTACTTATATTTGTATTGGTACAATGGAATAAAGAATGAAGAAATTGTAGTAGTTCACCATTGATTTATTTTGATACGTTTTGCTCGTTATGATCATATTGTAACGTGTGAGCTTCTGTGTTATTTTACTTATTTAACACGTTTACACCGTCTTTGTTTGAGGCTCGTCTTATTTTCTTTTACAGTTTACTCTGTCCTGGCCATAAACTGATAAATTAATCTTCTTTTTGATGCTGCGAAGACGTTTAAAATCACATAAAGTCTGTTCCGTGTCCGATATTCACACATTTTGAGGACTTTGGATCATTGAAAAGATATAATATTCCGAATTGATTTGTAAATATTGTAGAAATTGTTCTTAGGCCTGTGGCAAATCCAGAAACAAATGTATTTAAAGATGATAATGAATTCAAACATTGTGTGACTAAAACTTACACAGACTGAACTTGGAAAAGGAAAAATTGGACGTAAAACGGACAAAATGGGACTCAAATAATGGACCTTGTGTGCCTTAACCTTTATGTTTTATTATATTTTTAAATGTTCTTGGATGTATTACTTTTCCTAAATTTGCCCTTTCAAGATGTATTTATTTTTTATATATTTGTTTATTTTGTACAAATTGTGTTTTTCTTGAATCATTCTTTATTTTTAAATACTCGCTGTGTTCATCGGTTCAAACGGTTTATATTTGTAAAACTTGGGCAAATTTTAGTTTGAATTCTTTCACTTTTGCCATCGTGACTAAACCGGCGAAAAAGTGTTTAACCAATTTAAACTAAAAATATTGAGTGGTGTCGGGATGTGACGCGACAAAGTGACAAAAGCTCAAGTTCATAGTTCAAATTCAAAGTCTGTATTTATATCAAAATACAATGAAACAATTTAGAAACAAATACAAAGATATAAAGTGTGATATTTGTTTTCATGCTCATGTGGTTTCCTTTGGAATGTCCAGCACTACGGCATTACACACCGATTACCCATCTCCAAGGAAACGGGCCGGGCTGAGCTACGAGTCAGATCTGTGGAGCGCCCGCCAATGTTGGCTAACGCCAATGTTCCGTTAGCCAATGTTCCGTTAGCCAATGTTCCGTTAGCCAATGTTCCATTAGCGAATGTTCCGTTAGCCAATGTTCCGTTAGCCAATGTTCCGTTAGCCAATGTTCCGTTAGCGAGTGTTACATTAGCGAATGTTCCGTTAGCCAATGTTCCGTTAGCGAGTGTTACATTAGCGAATGTTCCGTTAGCCAATGTTCCGTTAGCCAATGTTCCGTTAGCCAATGTTCCATTAGCGAATGTTCCGTTAGCCAATGTTCCGTTAGACAATGTTCCGTTAGCCAATGTTCCGCGGTGACCTTTAAAGCTCGGGCGGGGTCAGAGATAAACGACTGAACGAGCACAAACATCACACCGACAACACAAACTTTCCCGTTCCCATAAATATTAAATCTGTACAAACACGTTCAGAACAGACTCGACGTGATGTACGAGCGACGTCTATGACAGGCGAGTCCAGAAGCAAGAAAACATCTGCGATTCTGTCGCTTCGGTGACGAAAAGAACACGAATACGAGGATTTCTGAGACACAAAGAAACAAGCCGTGGATTAAAGTGACGTGTGACGGGTTTTTAACCATTGTCAAATTCAGACTTTATTTGGTGTGTTTATACCTGTCGTACATATAAATGATAGTTTTACACCGATCGAGCAGGTATTAGCGAAGAAAACGTGGAAAAATCTGTAGGAAATGACAGGAAGTGACATCACACCAGGGACACTCATACAGGAAGTGACATCACACCAGGGACACTCATACAGGAAGTGACATCACACCAGGGACACTCATACAGGAAGTGACATCACACCAGGGACACTCATACAGGAAGTGACATCACACCAGGGACACTCATACAGGAAGTGACATCACACCAGGGACACTCATTCCAGTCAAAGTTTATGCAGAATTTACGCAAAGAAACAACTTTTTTGACTCTAAACATTAATTTAACAAAATAAAGTCGCTCTAATATATTTTTATGTAAAATTAAAAAAACTTTGACGTTATATGAGTTTTGGCCCAGTGTTTGCTGGGTAATTTCCTTGTGTGATGTAATCAATTAGAAACAGGAAGTGGAATTATAAACTGTGTATTTTTAACGTTGTATTTGTTTGGGCCTTAAAACTCCTGGATACCTTTGGAATGTACTTTCAGGAAAAAGGTCGTCACAAAGAAATGAGCGAGACAGACATCAGGCAAATAGAAAAAATGACATTCAGACTTCATTTGGAAAAGGACAAATTTGACTGACTTTGCGCCAAATGGGACTTTGAATGTTTTTGTGACGTTTACGTGTGTTTTATTCATAAGATCTGTTGTGTTTATTCTTCTTTTAAATAAAATAAATAAACCGGCCTCACTGACGCGTTATAAACACGTTAATTACACTTCCGTCCCATTCGCGCTGGTCTAAACCGGTCTGAGCAGCGGCACGTGGGAATAATACAGGTGAGGCGTAAACCCCAGCAGGCCCTGCGCCCCCGCGGTCCCCCCGCCGGGCCCCCCCGCCCCGCCGTCCCGCTCTCCGCCCTCGTGGTACAGGACGGGCACCCGCACGATCCTCCGGGCGGCGGCGTGGCTCAGGTTGGCCGCCTCCAGCTCCGCCGCCAGCTGCCGCTTCCACTTGTTCCTCCGGTTCTGAAACCAGATCTTCACCTGCGTCTCGGTCAGACGCAGCGACGCCGCCAGCCCCGCCCGCTCCGAGCTGCTCAGGTAGCGCTTCACGTCGAAGGTGGACTCCAGCTGGAAGACCTGGCCGCGCGAGAACACCGTGCGCGTCTTCTTCTTGCGGCACGGCGCGTTCCCGTCCGGCCCGGAATCCTCCCGGGTTTTGTCGGCGTTCCAAGAGTCGGGATCCAAGTGCTGCGGGTTCGAGTCCGGGTCGGGGTCCGGGTCCTTCTTGAGCTCGTCCGGTTCGCTGTCGTCGTCCAGGGTGATGTCGTCGTCCAGGGTGATGTCGTGGTCGTCGTGGTCGGGGTCCGGGGTGAGTTTGGGGGAGTCCGCGGCGCGATGGACGGAAGCGGGCGACAAACCTGGACCTTTATCTGAACCTGTGAAGCAACAGAAAAAGCCATGAATAACACATGAATAACACATGAATAACACATGGATAACACATGGATAACACATGGATAACACATGGATAACACATGAATAACACATGGATAACACATGAATAACACATGGATAACACATGAATAACACATGGATAACACATGGATAACACATGAATAACACATGGATAACACATGGATAACACATGGATAACACATGAATAACAAGTCAATAACACGTCAATACATCAATAACACGTCTACAACACGTTAACACATCAATAACACATCAATAACACGTCAATAACACGTCAACACATCAATAACACATCAATAACACATCAATAACACATCAATAACACGTCAATAACACATCAACACATCAATAACACGTCAATAACACGTCTATAACATGTCTACACATCAATAACACATCAATAACACATCAATACCACGTCTATAACACGTCTATAACACGTCAATAACACGTCAATACCACGTCTATAACACGTCTATAACACGTCAATAACACATCAATACCACGTCTATAACACGTCTATAACACGTCAATAACACGTCAACGCATAATAACACGTCAATAACACGTCAATAACATGTCTATAACACGTCAATAACACATAAATAACAGGTCAAAAACACGCCAATAACACGTCTATAACACGTCAACACGTCAATAACACGTCAATAACACGTCTATTACACGTCAATAACACGTCTATAACACGTCTATAACACGTCAACAACACGTCAATAACACGTCTATTACACGTCAATAACACGTCTATAACACGTCTATAACACGTCAACAACACGTCAATAACACGTCAATAACACGTCTATTACACGTCAATAACACGTCTATAACACGTCAATAACACATGAATAACACGTCAATAACACGTCTATAACACGTCAATAACACATCAATAACATGTCAATAGTTAATAACAGATCAATTACATATCAATAATAATAACACATGAAAAACACATGCATAACACATGAACAACACATGAACAACACATGAATAACACATGAACAACACATAAGGAAAAGGAAGGAAAAATAAGGCTTCCTTTGTGTCCTGCAGAGGTATTCATCCATTGTGTCCTCCGGAGGTATCCATCCTTTGTGTCCTCCGGAGGTATCCATCCTTTGTGTCCTGCAGAGATATCCATCCTTTGTGTCCTCCGGAGGTATCCATCCTTTGTGTCCTCCGGAGGTATCCATCCTTTGTGTCCTGCAGAGGTATTCATCCTTTGTGTCCTTCGGAGGTATCCATCCATTGTGTCCTCCAGAGGATCCATCAATTGTGTCCTCCAGAGATATCCATCCATTGTGTCCTCCACAGGTATCCATCCTTTGTGTCCTCCAGTCCATCTATTGTGTCCTCCAGAGGTATCCATCCTTTGTGTCCTCCGGAGGTATCCATCCATTGTGTCCTCCAGAGGTATCCATCCATTATGTCCTCCGGAGGTATCCATCCATTGTGTCCTCCAGAGGTATCCATCCATTATGTTCTCCGGAGGTATCCATCCTTTGTGTCCTCCACAGGTATCCATCCATTATGTCCTCCGGAGGTATTCGTCCATTGTGTCCTCCACAGGTATCCATCCATTGTGTCCTCCGGAGGTATCCATCCTTTGTGTCCTCCAGAGGTATCCATCCATTGTGTCCTCCAGAGGTATCCATCCATTGTGTCCTCCAGAGGTATCCATCCATTGTGTCCTCCAGAGGTATCCATCCATTGTGTCCTCCGGAGGTATCCATCCATTGTGTCCTCCAGAGGTATCCATCCATTATGTCCTCCGGAGGTATCCATCCATTGTGTCCTCCAGAGGTATCCATCCTTTGTGTCCTCCACAGGTATCCATCCATTGTGTCCTCCAGAGGTATCCATCCATTATTTCCACGGCAGGAAGAAAACGTGACCATTTCTTTTGATCAAAACATAAAACGACAAAAACAAACAAATAGTGAACGCCTGCTTAGCGGTCAAAAGCAGCGCTACAAGTGTTAAAGATGCAAAACCGCACAAGAGTCGATGACATTTTCTACCGTAAAACATGACAACGACGTGACGGAGCTGCTTCAGTTCCACGACAAACGTAAACGTCGACGACTCTGCCAGACATTTAGTTTGTACTCGTCGGAAAACAGAAAATGGAGTTGTAGAAAAGCAGAAAAACAACGGGAACTCTGCAGCTGCATCGCACACGGCTGAACGTTCACTTTTCTCTCCTTAAATAACACGTTTCTGAGTCCGAGCGTGAAGGAAATGAAACGTTGTGTTGAGTGGAAGTGTCCTTTATCTCCCCCTGACGTCAGAAAACAGCAGAAAAACCACTTCCACAAAAAAAAAATAAAAAAAGCCAATGTGACACATTTTATCAGTCGTACTTGTTTTGTCTCCAGTTTAGGCCAAAGGAAAAACACAACGCTTTAGTTTGTGATGCAATTAAAGCTTCTCTTAAACCGTAGATTCCTTTTCTCCTCATAAAACTGAAATAAATCAAGTATAAATAGTTGGTGGTCATTTTATCATCGTATATTTTGGGGGGAAATTATCAAAATCAGCCCAGAAAATGTAGGTAGAGCTTGATTTATTTATCGCACATTAGTTTCTCTGTCCAAAAAAACATGTTGATTTCTTGCCAAAGCCGAGTTCGATGTAGAAAATATATGTGTCAGAAAAAGGAACTTCGCCGACGTTAAAGACTGGACCGACTTTATCGTTTACAAAAACAAAAAAATCACATTTGGAGTTTGAAAATGGACAAAATTGACCGACTTTGCACAAAACGGAAAGGTTTTTTGGCATTAATTGTCTTCAGACGTCTTTCTTTTTGATCTTTTGTGTCCGTTTTGGTCTCGTTCTGTTTCTTGTCTTTGTTATTAAGTGTTTTTAGTCTGAAAACTGCAGAAAAATAAAGATACTTAAGCAGAGCAGCGTGAACTCTCAAACGTCTGCGATAAAGAAGCACTAAAACCTTCTGTCGTGTTTTAACGACCTGGAGATAAAGGTTGAAACACTTTATTTTAGAGTGCACTTATTACAATCTAACAAGCTGCTAATTACCACAAAATAAGTGGTTAATCACTTGCTTAGTCTGGCCTTATTCATGTCGCATTCTGCTGATACTCGACATTTACTCATCACTTTAAATGAATAAACTCCTCATTAATGTGATTTTAAGACATTTTTTAACAGGAATTAAAGCGTTACCAAAGTATTTTATCTCTTTATTATTATTATAATGTAACTATTTATTTCTATCATATTGTAAAATAAAATAAAATGGACAAAAGGACATAATTTATTTTATTGAATTTAATTTATTTTAATTGAATTTAATTATTTTTTAGAACTGTTTATCCAGAGCAAACATGTAACAAAAAAGAGACAAAATTATGAATTAATATTAAATTACCAAACTATTTTTATAATGTAGTTAAGGTCAAAGGTCAAAGGTGACTCTGTTTGTTTCAGGTTAAATAAAACGCATCACATTATAATTTACATATTATTATATTACAGTAGAACCAGTTTTACAGCGATTCATCATTTTAAACATTTAGGACACATTTTTATTGTGTCACAAGATCTGAAACTGCACCTTATGTATTTATGTATGTTGTTATGTATGTTATTTATGTAATGCTGTTTATGTCTGTCCTTTGTATTTTTATTAGTTTTTGTGAAAAGGGCTTTTTATTTATTTTCTACTTCAAGATGGGAGAAATTAAACTGTTCTAATTAAACACACATTTTAAAAAGTCTTTACATAATAATTGTTTTTTCCTCCCCATTAATCTTTACAAATAAGAAATAAAATTAAAAACACGACAGAGTGAAACACGACGACTGAAATATGTGGTTTTGTCGGTTTGTTTTCAGTCGAATCAGACTTTGAACGTGAAGCCGGATGTAAAAATGTAAAAACAAAAGAAACAAGTCAAAGTACAATATTCTTTTGAGACTTAAAGGTTTTACACTTCCACACGTGAAGTTAAAAGGACAGAATCGAGTTTTTTATTAGCTCTATCTTTAAATAAAACAGCTTTTCAATGTTGTCCTGTTTTAATCTGTCCATGTTTGTCTTATTAAGAAATAAAGATGAAACCCTCTTATTTTCAGTCAAATCAAACATTCTAGAATGAATCAGTTTAAAATATAAAATTATAAAAAGACAATACAATTCTAAAAACATTTGTCAAAACCAAACAAATGTCAAAAACCAGCTTCACTCTTATTTTTATGATACTTGTATTTACCAAAGAAAATCTGGACAGGATCAAAACAATCTTATTTTCCTCTGAGCAGAGATTTTATCCATTTATAATCAGAGTCAAAGAGTTTAAAAAGTTCTGGCTTATTATTTTTTAACAAAACAGAAGTGAATTTGATAAAGTGCAGAGTGAGACGGGCCTTCAGTTTTTACAATAGTTTTTATTACGAAATGAATAAATAAATGTACTTTTTACGTCGTTTTCAATGTTTTCTTTCCATAAAGCTCTGCACACTCTGCCCCTGTGAAATAAACTGACTTAAATAGACCAAAATGAGCTTTATTTGACTCCAAAGCTTCATAAACAGCTTCAGTTTGAGTCTGAGCTCCAGAAGCGCGCGCGCGGCCTCCTCCGCCTCAGGCCCCAAAACAAACCTCACCGGTGTTTCTGCCGTAATGTCCCGGCGCGCACGGGAACCACCAGGCCGGGGCTCTGTCCAGACACTGCCCGGGGACCGAGAGCCTGCGCCCGGGCAGCTCCAGCCGGGAGAAGAACGCGCCGTCGAACCAGGGTTTGGACGCGGCCAGAAGCGTCCTCTGCGGCGGCTGCGGCGGCTGCGGCGGCTGCGGCGGCCGCTCCACCGCCGCGGGCCCGTCGTCGATGTTCAGCAGGTTTTTGATAGAAAAAGGCGAGTCTTTGGCGGAGGAGGGGGTCGTCTGGGGCTCCCGATCTGACATCATCACGGGGGCCACATCCACGGGAGCGCGGGGAGAGCCGGGCCCGAGTCCGGACGGAACCCTGCGGCAAAGTGGGAAAGAAACCGTGAAGATGCGCGTGAGGCCCCGCGTGAGGCTGCGGGGACAAGACGGGGTGTTTGGGACTAAAAGTGCTCAAAGAGTCACAAAAAAAGACTAAATGAGAGTTTTGAGACAGAACACTCAAAATATAAACGAATTTCCCGCGCCAGGAAAAAAAAAAATCTAACAAATGAAACTAAAGCCTTGACCCAAAAGATGAAATATTAAACTGTGGGTGAAGTCTCAAAGTAACGCGCGCTGCAGAAGTCTGTGAATCCAGCGCGTGCGTTTGCGTCAAATGTCACAGACACAAAAGTGGTGGAAAACAATGAATTGTCCTGTAATTTCCGGGTAAAAAGTGCGTTTAAAATCACAAAAAATAACCTAAAATGTGCCTAAAATGGTCCAAAGCGCGACAGGAGCTCGTGAAGGACGCGGCGAGCGCGCGTGATATGCCACAGCGCGCGTGCCGCTCGGGATCAGACCGCGAGGCTCGTGAGCGCGGAACTGAGTCCGTGTGTTTCCCGGTTCAGAGCGCGCGTGGGGACGACGTGGAGCCGCCGTGCGCACGTGCGGGCGCGGGAGGATGGAGAGTGTTGGAGATGTGAGCGCGCGCGGGAGGAAAAGAAGCACTCACCGACCAATCAGGAGGCAGAGGAGGCGAGAAGAGGGAGGGGAGACTCAGAGAGAGGAGAGACTCTGAGGGAGGAAAGACCCTGAGGGAGGAGAGAGGAGAGACTCAGAGAGAGGAGAGACTCTGAGGGAGGAAAGACCCTGAGGGAGGGAGGAGAGACTCTGAGGGAGGAGAGACTTTGAGAGAGGAGAGACTCTGAGGGAGGAGAGACTCTGAGAGAGGAGAGACTCTGAGGGAGGAGAGACTCTGAGAGAGGAGAGACTTTGAGGGAGGAGAGACTCTGAGAGAGGGGAGACTCTGAGGGAGGAAGGAGAGACTCTGAGGGAGGGAGGAGAGACTATGAGAGAGGAGAGACTCTGAGGGAGGAGAGACTCTGAGAGAGGAGAGACTCTGAGGGAGGGAGGGGAGACTATGAGAGAGGAGAGACTCTGAGGGAGGAGAGACTCTGAGGGAGGAGAGACTCTGAGGGAGGAGAGACTGTGAGGGAGGAGAGACTCTGAGAGAGGAGAGACTGTGAGGGAGGAGAGACTCTGAGGGGGAGAGACTCTGAGGGAGGAGAGACTCTGAGGGAGGAGAGACTCTGAGGGGGAGAGACTGTGAGAGAGGAGAGACTCTGAGGGAGGAAAGACCCAGAGGGAGGGAGGAGAGACTCTGAGGGGGGGAGACTGTGAGGGAGGAGAGACTCTGAGGGAGGAGAGACTCTGAGGGAGGAGAGACTCTGAGGGAGGGAGGAGAGACTCTGAGGGAGGGAGGAGAGACTATGAGAGAGGAGAGACTCTGAGGGAGGAGAGACTCTGAGAGAGGAGAGACTGTGAGGGAGGAGAGACTCTGAGGGGGAGAGACTCTGAGGGAGGAGAGACTCTGAGGGAGGAGAGATTCTGAGGGGGAGAGACTGTGAGAAAGGAGAGACTCTGAGAAAGGAAAGACCCTGAGGGAGGGAGGAGAGACTCTGAGGGAGGAAAGACCCTGAGGGAGGAGAGAGGAGAGACTCAGAGAGAGGAGAGACTCTGAGGGAGGAAAGACCCTGAGGGAGGGAGGAGAGACTCTGAGGGAGGAGAGACTTTGAGAGAGGAGAGACTCTGAGGGAGGAGAGACTCTGAGAGAGGAGAGACTCTGAGGGAGGAGAGACTCTGAGAGAGGAGAGACTTTGAGGGAGGAGAGACTCTGAGAGAGGGGAGACTCTGAGGGAGGAAGGAGAGACTCTGAGGGAGGGAGGAGAGACTATGAGAGAGGAGAGACTCTGAGGGAGGAGAGACTCTGAGAGAGGAGAGACTCTGAGGGAGGGAGGGGAGACTATGAGAGAGGAGAGACTCTGAGGGAGGAGAGACTCTGAGGGAGGGAGGAAAGACTCTGAGGGAGGGAGGAGAGACTATGAGAGAGGAGAGACTCTGAGGGAGGAGAGACTCTGAGGGAGGAGAGACTGTGAGGGAGGAGAGACTCTGAGAGAGGAGAGACTGTGAGGGAGGAGAGACTCTGAGGGGGAGAGACTCTGAGGGAGGAGAGACTCTGAGGGAGGAGAGACTCTGAGGGGGAGAGACTGTGAGAGAGGAGAGACTCTGAGGGAGGAAAGACCCCGAGGGAGGGAGGAGAGACTCTGAGGGGGGAGACTGTGAGGGAGGAGAGACTCTGAGGGAGGAGAGACTCTGAGGGAGGAGAGACTCTGAGGGAGGGAGGAGAGACTCTGAGGGAGGGAGGAGAGACTATGAGAGAGGAGAGACTCTGAGGGAGGAGAGACTCTGAGAGAGGAGAGACTGTGAGGGAGGAGAGACTCTGAGGGGGAGAGACTCTGAGGGAGGAGAGACTCTGAGGGAGGAGAGATTCTGAGGGGGAGAGACTGTGAGAAAGGAGAGACTCTGAGAAAGGAAAGACCCTGAGGGAGGGAGGAGAGACTCTGAGGGAGGAAAGACCCTGAGGGAGGGAGGAGAGACTCTGAGGGAGGAGACTCTGAGAGAGGAGAGACTCTGAGAGAGGAGAGACTCTGAGAGAGGAGAGACTCTGAGGGAGGAGAGACTGAGAAAGGAGAGACTCTGAGAGAGGAGAGACTCTGAGAGAGGAGAGACTCTGATGGAGGAGAGACTCTGAGGGAGGAGAGACTCTGAGAGAGGAGAGACTCTGAGGGAGGAGACTCTGAGAGAGGAGAGACTCTGAGAGAGGAGAGACTCTAAGGGAGGAGAGACTCTGAGGGAAGAGTGACTCTGAGAGAGGAGAGACTCTGAGAGAGGAGAGACTCTGAGAAAGGAGAGACTCTGAGAGAGGAGAGACTCTGATGGAGGAGAGACTCTGAGGGAGGAGAGACTCTGAGAGAGGAGAGACTCTGAGGGAGGAGAGACTCTGAGAAAGGAGAGACTCTGAGAGAGGAGAGACTCTGAGAGAGGAGAGACTCTGATGGAGGAGAGACTCTGAGGGAGGAGAGACTATGAGAGAGGAGAGACTCTGAGGGAGGAGAGACTCTGAGGGAGGAGAGACTTTGAGGTGGAGAGACTTTGAGGGGGTGAGACTCTGAGGGAGGACAAACTCTGAGGGAGGAAAGAACCTGAGGGAGGGAGGAGAGACTCAGAGAGAGGAGAGACTCTGAGAGAGGAGAGACTCTGAGGGAGGAGAGACTCTGAGAGAGGAGAGACTCTGAGGGAGGAGAGACTCTGAGAGAGGAGAGACTTTGAGGGAGGAGAGACTCTGAGAGAGGGGAGACTCTGAGGGAGGAAGGAGAGACTCTGAGGGAGGGAGGAGAGACTATGAGAGAGGAGAGACTCTGAGGGAGGAGAGACTCTGAGAGAGGAGAGACTCTGAGGGAGGGAGGGGAGACTATGAGAGAGGAGAGACTCTGAGGGAGGAGAGACTCTGAGGGAGGGAGGAGAGACTCTGAGGGAGGGAGGAGAGACTATGAGAGAGGAGAGACTCTGAGGGAGGAGAGACTCTGAGGGAGGAGAGACTGTGAGGGAGGAGAGACTCTGAGAGAGGAGAGACTGTGAGGGAGGAGAGACTCTGAGGGGGAGAGACTCTGAGGGAGGAGAGACTCTGAGGGAGGAGAGACTCTGAGGGGGAGAGACTGTGAGAGAGGAGAGACTCTGAGGGAGGAAAGACCCCCAGCGAGGGAGGAGAGACTCTGAGGGGGGGAGACTGTGAGGGAGGAGAGACTCTGAGGGAGGAGAGACTCTGAGGGAGGAGAGACTCTGAGGGAGGAGAGACTCTGAGGGAGGGAGGAGAGACTCTGAGGGAGGGAGGAGAGACTATGAGAGAGGAGAGACTCTGAGGGAGGAGAGACTCTGAGGGAGGAGAGACTGTGAGGGAGGAGAGACTCTGAGGGAGGAGAGACTCTGAGAGAGGAGAGACTGTGAGGGAGGAGAGACTCTGAGGGGGAGAGACTCTGAGGGAGGAGAGACTCTGAGGGAGGAGAGATTCTGAGGGGGAGAGACTGTGAGAGAGGAGAGACTCTGAGGGAGGAAAGACCCTGAGGGAGGGAGGAGAGACTCTGAGGGAGGAGACTCAGAGAGAGGAGAGACTCTGAGAGAGGAGAGACTCTGAGGGAGGAGAGACTGAGAAAGGAGAGACTCTGAGAGAGGAGAGACTCTGAGAGAGGAGAGACTCTGAGGGAGGAGAGACTCTGAGAGAGGAGAGACTCTGAGGGAGGAGACTCTGAGAGAGGAGAGACTCTGAGAGAGGAGAGACTCTAAGGGAGGAGAGACTCTGAGGGAAGAGTGACTCTGAGAGAGGAGAGACTCTGAGAGAGGAGAGACTCTGAGAAAGGAGAGACTCTGAGAGAGGAGAGACGCTGATGGAGGAGAGACTCTGAGGGAGGAGAGACTCTGATGGAGGAGAGACTCTGAGGGAGGAGAGACTCTGAGAGAGGAAAGACTCTGAGGGAGGAGAGACTCTGAGAAAGGAGAGACTCTGAGAGAGGAGAGACTCTGAGAGAGGAGAGACTCTGATGGAGGAGAGACTCTGAGGGAGGAGAGACTATGAGAGAGGAGAGACTCTGAGGGAGGAGAGACTCTGAGGGAGGAGAGACTGTGAGGTGGAGAGACTTTGAGGGGGTGAGACTGTGAGGGAGGACAAACTCTGAGGGAGGAAAGAACCTGAGGGAGGGAGGAGAGACTCTGAGAGAGGAGAGACTCTGAGAGAGGAGAGACTCTGAGGGAGGAGAGACTCTGAGAGAGGAGAGACTCTGAGGGAGGAGAGACTCTGAGAGAGGAGAGACTTTGAGGGAGGAGAGACTCTGAGAGAGGGGAGACTCTGAGGGAGGAAGGAGAGACTCTGAGGGAGGGAGGAGAGACTGTGAGAGAGGAGAGACTCTGAGGGAGGAGAGACTCTGAGAGAGGAGAGACTCTGAGGGAGGGAGGGGAGACTATGAGAGAGGAGAGACTCTGAGGGAGGAGAGACTCTGAGGGAGGAGAGACTCTGAGGGAGGGAGGAGAGACTCTGAGGGAGGGAGGAGAGACTATGAGAGAGGAGAGACTCTGAGGGAGGAGAGACTCTGAGGGAAGAGAGACTGTGAGGGAGGAGAGACTCTGAGAGAGGAGAGACTGTGAGGGAGGAGAGACTCTAAGGGGGAGAGACTCTGAGGGAGGAGAGACTCTGAGGGAGGAGAGACTCTGAGGGGGAAGACTGTGAGAGAGGAGAGACTCTGAGGGAGGAAAGACCCCGAGGGAGGGAGGAGAGACTCTGAGGGGGGGAGACTCTGTGAGAGGAGAGACTGTGAGGGAGGAGAGACTCTGAGGGGGAGAGACTCTGAGGGAGGAGAGACTCTGAGGGAGGAGAGACTCTGAGGGAGGAGAGATTCTGAGGGGGAGAGACTGTGAGAGAGGAGAGACTCTGAGGGAGGAAAGACCCTGAGGGAGGGAGGAGAGACTCTGAGGGAGGAAAGACCCTGAGGGAGGGAGGAGAGGCTCTGAGGGAGGAGACTCTGAGAGAGGAGAGACTCTGAGAGAGGAGAGACTCTGAGAGAGGAGATACTCTGAGGGAGGAGAGACTGAGAAAGGAGAGACTCTGAGAGAGGAGAGACTCTGAGAGAGGAGAGACTCTGATGGAGGAGAGACTCAGAGGGAGGAGAGACTCTGAGAGAGGAGAGACTCTGAGGGAGGAGACTCTGAGAGAGGAGAGACTCTGAGAGAGGAGAGACTCTAAGGGAGGAGAGACTCTGAGGGAAGAGTGACTCTGAGAGAGGAGAGACTCTGAGAGAGGAGAGACTCTGAGAGAGGAGAGACTCTGAGAGAGGAGAGACTCTGATGGAGGAGAGACTCTGAGGGAGGAGAGACTCTGAGAGAGGAGAGACTCTGAGGGAGGAGAGACTCTGAGAAAGGAGAGACTCTGAGAGAGGAGAGACTCTGAGAGAGGAGAGACTCTGATGGAGGAGAGACTCTGAGGGAGGAGAGACTATGAGAGAGGAGAGACTCTGAGGGAGGAGAGACTATGAGGGAGGAGAGACTCTGAGAGAGGAGAGACTCTGAGGGAGGAGACTCTGAGAGAGGAGAGACTCTGAGAGAGGAGAGACTCTGAGGGAGGAGAGACTCTGAGGGAAGAGTGACTCTGAGAGAGGAGAGACTCTGAGAGATGAGAGACTCTGAGAAAGGAGAGACTCTGAGAGAGGAGAGACTCTGATGGAGGAGAGACTCTGAGGGAGGAGAGACTATGAGAGAGGAGAGACTCTGAGAGAGGAGAGACTCTGAGGGAGGAGAGACTAAGATGAAAGACTCTGAGAGAGGAGAGACTCTGAGAGGAGAGACTCTGAGAGAGGAGAGACTCTGAGGGAGGAGAGACTCTGAGGGAGGATAGACTGTGAGGGAGGAGAGACTGTGAGAGAGGTGAGACTCTGAGGGAGGAAAGACCCCGAGGGAGGGAGGAGAGACTCTGAGGGGGGGAGACTGTGAGGGAGGAGAGACTGTGAGGGAGGAGAGACTCTGAGAGAGGAGAGACTGTGAGGGAGGAGAGACTCTGAGGGGGAGAGACTCTGAGGGAGGAGAGACTCTGAGGGAGGAGAGACTCTGAGGGGGAGAGATTGTTAGAGAGGTGAGACTCTGAGGAAGGAAAGACCCCGAGGGAGGGAGGAGAGACTCTGAGGGGGGGAGACTGTGAGGGAGGAGAGACTCTGAGGGAGGAAAGACCCTGATGGAGGGAGGAGAGACTCTGAGGGAGGAGAGACTGTGAGGGAGGAGAGACTCTGAGAGAGGAGAGACTGTGAGGGAGGAGAGCCTCTGAGGGGGAGAGACTCTGAGGGAGGAGAGACTCTGAGGGAGGAGAGACTCTGAGGGGGAGAGACTGTGAGAGAGGTGAGACTCTGAGGGAGGAAAGACCCCGATGGAGGGAGGAAAGACTCTGAGGGGGGGAGACTGTGAGGGAGGAGAGACTCTGAGGGAGGAAAGACCCTGATGGAGGGAGGAGAGACTCTGAGGGAGGAAAGACCCTGAGGGAGGGAGGAGAGACTCTGAGGGAGGAGAGACTCTGAGGGAGGGAGGAGAGACTCTGAGGGAGGAGAGACTCTGAGAGAGGAGAGACTCTGAGAGAGGAGAGACTCCGAGGAGAGACTCTGAGAGAGGAGAGACTATGAGAGAGGAGAGACTCTGAGAGAGGAGAGACTCTGAGGGAGGAGAGACTCCGAGAGAAGAGAGACTCTGAGGGAGGAGAGACTCTGAGAGAGGAGAGACTCTGAGAAAGGAGAGACTCTGAGAGAGGAGAGACTCTGAGAGAGGAGAGACTCTGATGGATGAGAGACTCTGAGGGAGGAGAGACTATGAGAGAGGAAAGACTCTGAGGGAGGAGAGACTCTGAGGGAGGAGAGACTGTGAGGTGGAGAGACTTTGAGGGGGTGAGACTGTGAGGGAGGACTAACTCTGAGGGAGGAAAGAACCTGAGGGAGGGAGGAGAGACTCAGAGAGAGGAGAGACTCTGAGAGAGGAGAGACTCTGAGGGAGGAGAGACTCTGAGAGAGGAGAGACTCTGAGGGAGGAGAGACTCTGAGAGAGGAGAGACTTTGAGGGAGGAGAGACTCTGAGAGAGGGGAGACTCTGAGGGAGGAAGGAGAGACTCTGAGGGAGGGAGGAGAGACTATGAGAGAGGAGAGACTCTGAGGGAGGAGAGACTCTGAGAGAGGAGAGACTCTGAGGGAGGGAGGGGAGACTATGAGAGAGGAGAGACTCTGAGGGAGGAGAGACTCTGAGGGAGGGAGGAGAGACTCTGAGGGAGGGAGGAGAGACTATGAGAGAGGAGAGACTCTGAGGGAGGAGAGACTCTGAGGGAGGAGAGACTGTGAGGGAGGAGAGACTCTGAGAGAGGAGAGACTGTGAGGGAGGAGAGACTCTGAGGGGGAGAGACTCTGAGGGAGGAGAGACTCTGAGGGAGGAGAGACTCTGAGGGGGAGAGACTGTGAGAGAGGAGAGACTCTGAGGGAGGAAAGACCCCCAGCGAGGGAGGAGAGACTCTGAGGGGGGGAGACTGTGAGGGAGGAGAGACTCTGAGGGAGGAGAGACTCTGAGGGAGGAGAGACTCTGAGGGAGGAGAGACTCTGAGGGAGGGAGGAGAGACTCTGAGGGAGGGAGGAGAGACTATGAGAGAGGAGAGACTCTGAGGGAGGAGAGACTCTGAGGGAGGAGAGACTGTGAGGGAGGAGAGACTCTGAGGGAGGAGAGACTCTGAGAGAGGAGAGACTGTGAGGGAGGAGAGACTCTGAGGGGGAGAGACTCTGAGGGAGGAGAGACTCTGAGGGAGGAGAGATTCTGAGGGGGAGAGACTGTGAGAGAGGAGAGACTCTGAGGGAGGAAAGACCCTGAGGGAGGGAGGAGAGACTCTGAGGGAGGAGACTCAGAGAGAGGAGAGACTCTGAGAGAGGAGAGACTCTGAGGGAGGAGAGACTGAGAAAGGAGAGACTCTGAGAGAGGAGAGACTCTGAGAGAGGAGAGACTCTGAGGGAGGAGAGACTCTGAGAGAGGAGAGACTCTGAGGGAGGAGACTCTGAGAGAGGAGAGACTCTGAGAGAGGAGAGACTCTAAGGGAGGAGAGACTCTGAGGGAAGAGTGACTCTGAGAGAGGAGAGACTCTGAGAGAGGAGAGACTCTGAGAAAGGAGAGACTCTGAGAGAGGAGAGACGCTGATGGAGGAGAGACTCTGAGGGAGGAGAGACTCTGATGGAGGAGAGACTCTGAGGGAGGAGAGACTCTGAGAGAGGAAAGACTCTGAGGGAGGAGAGACTCTGAGAAAGGAGAGACTCTGAGAGAGGAGAGACTCTGAGAGAGGAGAGACTCTGATGGAGGAGAGACTCTGAGGGAGGAGAGACTATGAGAGAGGAGAGACTCTGAGGGAGGAGAGACTCTGAGGGAGGAGAGACTGTGAGGTGGAGAGACTTTGAGGGGGTGAGACTGTGAGGGAGGACAAACTCTGAGGGAGGAAAGAACCTGAGGGAGGGAGGAGAGACTCTGAGAGAGGAGAGACTCTGAGAGAGGAGAGACTCTGAGGGAGGAGAGACTCTGAGAGAGGAGAGACTCTGAGGGAGGAGAGACTCTGAGAGAGGAGAGACTTTGAGGGAGGAGAGACTCTGAGAGAGGGGAGACTCTGAGGGAGGAAGGAGAGACTCTGAGGGAGGGAGGAGAGACTGTGAGAGAGGAGAGACTCTGAGGGAGGAGAGACTCTGAGAGAGGAGAGACTCTGAGGGAGGGAGGGGAGACTATGAGAGAGGAGAGACTCTGAGGGAGGAGAGACTCTGAGGGAGGAGAGACTCTGAGGGAGGGAGGAGAGACTCTGAGGGAGGGAGGAGAGACTATGAGAGAGGAGAGACTCTGAGGGAGGAGAGACTCTGAGGGAAGAGAGACTGTGAGGGAGGAGAGACTCTGAGAGAGGAGAGACTGTGAGGGAGGAGAGACTCTAAGGGGGAGAGACTCTGAGGGAGGAGAGACTCTGAGGGAGGAGAGACTCTGAGGGGGAAGACTGTGAGAGAGGAGAGACTCTGAGGGAGGAAAGACCCCGAGGGAGGGAGGAGAGACTCTGAGGGGGGGAGACTCTGTGAGAGGAGAGACTGTGAGGGAGGAGAGACTCTGAGGGGGAGAGACTCTGAGGGAGGAGAGACTCTGAGGGAGGAGAGACTCTGAGGGAGGAGAGATTCTGAGGGGGAGAGACTGTGAGAGAGGAGAGACTCTGAGGGAGGAAAGACCCTGAGGGAGGGAGGAGAGACTCTGAGGGAGGAAAGACCCTGAGGGAGGGAGGAGAGGCTCTGAGGGAGGAGACTCTGAGAGAGGAGAGACTCTGAGAGAGGAGAGACTCTGAGAGAGGAGATACTCTGAGGGAGGAGAGACTGAGAAAGGAGAGACTCTGAGAGAGGAGAGACTCTGAGAGAGGAGAGACTCTGATGGAGGAGAGACTCAGAGGGAGGAGAGACTCTGAGAGAGGAGAGACTCTGAGGGAGGAGACTCTGAGAGAGGAGAGACTCTGAGAGAGGAGAGACTCTAAGGGAGGAGAGACTCTGAGGGAAGAGTGACTCTGAGAGAGGAGAGACTCTGAGAGAGGAGAGACTCTGAGAGAGGAGAGACTCTGAGAGAGGAGAGACTCTGATGGAGGAGAGACTCTGAGGGAGGAGAGACTCTGAGAGAGGAGAGACTCTGAGGGAGGAGAGACTCTGAGAAAGGAGAGACTCTGAGAGAGGAGAGACTCTGAGAGAGGAGAGACTCTGATGGAGGAGAGACTCTGAGGGAGGAGAGACTATGAGAGAGGAGAGACTCTGAGGGAGGAGAGACTATGAGGGAGGAGAGACTCTGAGAGAGGAGAGACTCTGAGGGAGGAGACTCTGAGAGAGGAGAGACTCTGAGAGAGGAGAGACTCTGAGGGAGGAGAGACTCTGAGGGAAGAGTGACTCTGAGAGAGGAGAGACTCTGAGAGATGAGAGACTCTGAGAAAGGAGAGACTCTGAGAGAGGAGAGACTCTGATGGAGGAGAGACTCTGAGGGAGGAGAGACTATGAGAGAGGAGAGACTCTGAGAGAGGAGAGACTCTGAGGGAGGAGAGACTAAGATGAAAGACTCTGAGAGAGGAGAGACTCTGAGAGGAGAGACTCTGAGAGAGGAGAGACTCTGAGGGAGGAGAGACTCTGAGGGAGGATAGACTGTGAGGGAGGAGAGACTGTGAGAGAGGTGAGACTCTGAGGGAGGAAAGACCCCGAGGGAGGGAGGAGAGACTCTGAGGGGGGGAGACTGTGAGGGAGGAGAGACTGTGAGGGAGGAGAGACTCTGAGAGAGGAGAGACTGTGAGGGAGGAGAGACTCTGAGGGGGAGAGACTCTGAGGGAGGAGAGACTCTGAGGGAGGAGAGACTCTGAGGGGGAGAGATTGTTAGAGAGGTGAGACTCTGAGGAAGGAAAGACCCCGAGGGAGGGAGGAGAGACTCTGAGGGGGGGAGACTGTGAGGGAGGAGAGACTCTGAGGGAGGAAAGACCCTGATGGAGGGAGGAGAGACTCTGAGGGAGGAGAGACTGTGAGGGAGGAGAGACTCTGAGAGAGGAGAGACTGTGAGGGAGGAGAGCCTCTGAGGGGGAGAGACTCTGAGGGAGGAGAGACTCTGAGGGAGGAGAGACTCTGAGGGGGAGAGACTGTGAGAGAGGTGAGACTCTGAGGGAGGAAAGACCCCGATGGAGGGAGGAAAGACTCTGAGGGGGGGAGACTGTGAGGGAGGAGAGACTCTGAGGGAGGAAAGACCCTGATGGAGGGAGGAGAGACTCTGAGGGAGGAAAGACCCTGAGGGAGGGAGGAGAGACTCTGAGGGAGGAGAGACTCTGAGGGAGGGAGGAGAGACTCTGAGGGAGGAGAGACTCTGAGAGAGGAGAGACTCTGAGAGAGGAGAGACTCCGAGGAGAGACTCTGAGAGAGGAGAGACTATGAGAGAGGAGAGACTCTGAGAGAGGAGAGACTCTGAGGGAGGAGAGACTCCGAGAGAAGAGAGACTCTGAGGGAGGAGAGACTCTGAGAGAGGAGAGACTCTGAGAAAGGAGAGACTCTGAGAGAGGAGAGACTCTGAGAGAGGAGAGACTCTGATGGATGAGAGACTCTGAGGGAGGAGAGACTATGAGAGAGGAAAGACTCTGAGGGAGGAGAGACTCTGAGGGAGGAGAGACTGTGAGGTGGAGAGACTTTGAGGGGGTGAGACTGTGAGGGAGGACTAACTCTGAGGGAGGAAAGAACCTGAGGGAGGGAGGAGAGACTCTGAGAGAGGAGAGACTCTGAGAGAGGAGAGACTCTGAGGGAGGAGAGACTCTGAGAGAGGAGAGACTCTGAGGGAGGAGAGACTCTGAGAGAGGAGAGACATTGAGGGAGGAGAGACTCTGAGAGAGGGGAGACTCTGAGGGAGGAAGGAGAGACTCTGAGGGAGGGAGGAGAGACTATGAGAGAGGAGAGACTCTGAGGGAGGAGAGACTCTGAGAGAGGAGAGACTCTGAGGGAGGGAGGGGAGACTATGAGAGAGGAGAGACTCTGAGGGAGGAGAGACTCTGAGGGAGGAGAGACTCTGAGGGAGGGAGGAGAGACTCTGAGGGAGGGAGGAGAGACTATGAGAGAGGAGAGACTCTGAGGGAGGAGAGACTCTGAGGGAAGAGAGACTGTGAGGGAGGAGAGACTCTGAGAGAGGAGAGACTGTGAGGGAGGAGAGACTCTGAGGGGGTGAGACTCTGAGGGAGGAGAGACTCTGAGGGAGGAGAGACTCTGAGGGGGAAGACTGTGAGAGAGGAGAGACTCTGAGGGAGGAAAGACCCCGAGGGAGGGAGGAGAGACTCTGAGGGGGGGAGACTGTGAGGGAGGAGAGACTCTGAGGGAGGAGAGACTCTGAGGGAGGAGAGACTCTGAGGGAGGAGAGACTCTGAGGGATGGAGGAGAGACTCTGAGGGAGGGAGGAGAGACTATGAGAGAGGAGAGACTCTGAGGGAGGAGAGACTCTGAGAGAGGAGAGACTGTGAGGGAGGAGAGACTCTGAGGGGGAGAGACTCTGAGGGAGGAGAGACTCTGAGGGAGGAGAGACTCTGAGGGAGGAGAGATTCTGAGAGGGAGAGACTGTGAGAGAGGAGAGACTCTGAGGGAGGAAAGACCCTGAGGGAGGGAGGAGAGACTCTGAGGGAGGAAAGACCCTGAGGGAGGGAGGAGAGACTCTGAGGGAGGAGACTCTGAGAGAGAAGAGACTCTGAGAGAGGAGAGACTCTGAGAGAGGAGATACTCTGAGGGAGGAGAGACTGAGAAAGGAGAGACTCTGAGAGAGGAGAGACTCTGAGAGAGGAGAGACTCTGATGGAGGAGAGACTCTGAGGGAGGAGAGACTCTGAGAGAGGAGAGACTCTGAGGGAGGAGACTCTGAGAGAGGAGAGACTCTGAGAGAGGAGAGACTCTAAGGGAGGAGAGACTCTGAGGGAAGAGTGACTCTGAGAGAGGAGAGACTCTGAGAGAGGAGAGACTCTGAGAGAGGAGAGACTCTGAGAGAGGAGAGACTCTGATGGAGGAGAGACTCTGAGGGAGGAGAGACTCTGAGAGAGGAGAGACTCTGAGGGAGGAGAGACTCTGAGAAAGGAGAGACTCTGAGAGAGGAGAGACTCTGAGAGAGGAGAGACTCTGATGGAGGAGAGACTCTGAGGGAGGAGAGACTATGAGAGAGGAGAGACTCTGAGGGAGGAGAGACTATGAGGGAGGAGAGACTCTGAGAGAGGAGAGACTCTGAGGGAGGAGACTCTGAGAGAGGAGAGACTCTGAGAGAGGAGAGACTCTGAGGGAGGAGAGACTCTGAGGGAAGAGTGACTCTGAGAGAGGAGAGACTCTGAGAGAGGAGAGACTCTGAGAAAGGAGAGACTCTGAGAGAGGAGAGACTCTGATGGAGGAGAGACTCTGAGGGAGGAGAGACTATGAGAGAGGAGAGACTCTGAGAGAGGAGAGACTCTGAGGGAGGAGAGACTAAGATGAAAGACTCTGAGAGAGGAGAGACTCTGAGAGGAGAGACTCTGAGAGAGGAGAGACTCTGAGGGAGGAGAGACTCTGAGGGAGGATAGACTGTGAGGGAGGAGAGACTGTGAGAGAGGTGAGACTCTGAGGGAGGAAAGACCCCGAGGGAGGGAGGAGAGACTCTGAGGGGGGGAGACTGTGAGGGAGGAGAGACTGTGAGGGAGGAGAGACTCTGAGAGAGGAGAGACTGTGAGGGAGGAGAGACTCTGAGGGGGAGAGACTCTGAGGGAGGAGAGACTCTGAGGGAGGAGAGACTCTGAGGGGGAGAGACTATGAGAGAGGAGAGACTCTGAGAGAGGAGAGACTCTGAGGGAGGAGAGACTAAGATGAAAGACTCTGAGAGAGGAGAGACTCTGAGAGGAGAGACTCTGAGAGAGGAGAGACTCTGAGGGAGGAGAGACTCTGAGGGAGGATAGACTGTGAGGGAGGAGAGACTGTGAGAGAGGTGAGACTCTGAGGGAGGAAAGACCCCGAGGGAGGGAGGAGAGACTCTGAGGGGGGGAGACTGTGAGGGAGGAGAGACTGTGAGGGAGGAGAGACTCTGAGAGAGGAGAGACTGTGAGGGAGGAGAGACTCTGAGGGGGAGAGACTCTGAGGGAGGAGAGACTCTGAGGGAGGAGAGACTCTGAGGGGGAGAGATTGTTAGAGAGGTGAAACTCTGAGGGAGGAAAGACCCCGAGGGAGGGAGGAGAGACTCTGAGGGGGGGAGACTGTGAGGGAGGAGAGACTCTGAGGGAGGAAAGACCCTGATGGAGGGAGGAGAGACTCTGAGGGAGGAGAGACTGTGAGGGAGGAGAGACTCTGAGAGAGGAGAGACTGTGAGGGAGGAGAGCCTCTGAGGGGGAGAGACTCTGAGGGAGGAGAGACTCTGAGGGAGGAGAGACTCTGAGGGGGAGAGACTGTGAGAGAGGTGAGACTCTGAGGGAGGGAAGACCCCGATGGAGGGAGGAAAGACTCTGAGGGGGGAGACTGTGAGGGAGGAGAGACTCTGAGGGAGGAGAGACTCTGAGGGAGGGAGGAGAGACTCTGAGGGAGGAAAGACCCTGAGAGAGGAGAGACTCTGAGAGAGGAGAGACTCCGAGGAGAGACTCTGAGAGAGGAGAGACTATGAGAGAGGAGAGACTCTGAGAGAGGAGAGACTCTGAGGGAGGAGAGACTCCGAGAGAAGAGAGACTCTGAGGGAGGAGAGACTCTGAGAGAGGAGAGACTCTGAGAAAGGAGAGACTCTGAGAGAGGAGAGACTCTGAGAGAGGAGAGACTCTGATGGAGGAGAGACTCTGAGGGAGGAGAGACTATGAGAGAGGAAAGACTCTGAGGGAGGAGAGACTCTGAGGGAGGAGAGACTGTGAGGTGGAGAGACTTTGAGGGGGTGAGACTGTGAGGGAGGACTAACTCTGAGGGAGGAAAGAACCTGAGGGAGGGAGGAGAGACTCTGAGAGAGGAGAGACTCTGAGAGAGGAGAGACTCTGAGGGAGGAGAGACTCTGAGAGAGGAGAGACTCTGAGGGAGGAGAGACTCTGAGAGAGGAGAGACATTGAGGGAGGAGAGACTCTGAGAGAGGGGAGACTCTGAGGGAGGAAGGAGAGACTCTGAGGGAGGGAGGAGAGACTATGAGAGAGGAGAGACTCTGAGGGAGGAGAGACTCTGAGAGAGGAGAGACTCTGAGGGAGGGAGGGGAGACTATGAGAGAGGAGAGACTCTGAGGGAGGAGAGACTCTGAGGGAGGAGAGACTCTGAGGGAGGGAGGAGAGACTCTGAGGGAGGGAGGAGAGACTATGAGAGAGGAGAGACTCTGAGGGAGGAGAGACTCTGAGGGAAGAGAGACTGTGAGGGAGGAGAGACTCTGAGAGAGGAGAGACTGTGAGGGAGGAGAGACTCTGAGGGGGTGAGACTCTGAGGGAGGAGAGACTCTGAGGGAGGAGAGACTCTGAGGGGGAAGACTGTGAGAGAGGAGAGACTCTGAGGGAGGAAAGACCCCGAGGGAGGGAGGAGAGACTCTGAGGGGGGGAGACTGTGAGGGAGGAGAGACTCTGAGGGAGGAGAGACTCTGAGGGAGGAGAGACTCTGAGGGAGGAGAGACTCTGAGGGATGGAGGAGAGACTCTGAGGGAGGGAGGAGAGACTATGAGAGAGGAGAGACTCTGAGGGAGGAGAGACTCTGAGAGAGGAGAGACTGTGAGGGAGGAGAGACTCTGAGGGGGAGAGACTCTGAGGGAGGAGAGACTCTGAGGGAGGAGAGACTCTGAGGGAGGAGAGATTCTGAGGGGGAGAGACTGTGAGAGAGGAGAGACTCTGAGGGAGGAAAGACCCTGAGGGAGGGAGGAGAGACTCTGAGGGAGGAAAGACCCTGAGGGAGGGAGGAGAGACTCTGAGGGAGGAGACTCTGAGAGAGGAGAGACTCTGAGAGAGGAGAGACTCTGAGAGAGGAGATACTCTGAGGGAGGAGAGACTGAGAAAGGAGAGACTCTTAGAGAGGAGAGACTCTGAGAGAGGAGAGACTCTGATGGAGGAGAGACTCTGAGGGAGGAGAGACTCTGAGAGAGGAGAGACTCTGAGGGAGGAGACTCTGAGAGAGGAGAGACTCTGAGAGAGGAGAGACTCTAAGGGAGGAGAGACTCTGAGGGAAGAGTGACTCTGAGAGAGGAGAGACTCTGAGAGAGGAGAGACTCTGAGAGAGGAGAGACTCTGAGAGAGGAGAGACTCTGATGGAGGAGAGACTCTGAGGGAGGAGAGACTCTGAGAGAGGAGAGACTCTGAGGGAGGAGAGACTCTGAGAAAGGAGAGACTCTGAGAGAGGAGAGACTCTGAGAGAGGAGAGACTCTGATGGAGGAGAGACTCTGAGGGAGGAGAGACTATGAGAGAGGAGAGACTCTGAGGGAGGAGAGACTATGAGGGAGGAGAGACTCTGAGAGAGGAGAGACTCTGAGGGAGGAGACTCTGAGAGAGGAGAGACTCTGAGAGAGGAGAGACTCTGAGGGAGGAGAGACTCTGAGGGAAGAGTGACTCTGAGAGAGGAGAGACTCTGAGAGAGGAGAGACTCTGAGAAAGGAGAGACTCTGAGAGAGGAGAGACTCTGATGGAGGAGAGACTCTGAGGGAGGAGAGACTATGAGAGAGGAGAGACTCTGAGAGAGGAGAGACTCTGAGGGAGGAGAGACTAAGATGAAAGACTCTGAGAGAGGAGAGACTCTGAGAGGAGAGACTCTGAGAGAGGAGAGACTCTGAGGGAGGAGAGACTCTGAGGGAGGATAGACTGTGAGGGAGGAGAGACTGTGAGAGAGGTGAGACTCTGAGGGAGGAAAGACCCCGAGGGAGGGAGGAGAGACTCTGAGGGGGGGAGACTGTGAGGGAGGAGAGACTGTGAGGGAGGAGAGACTCTGAGAGAGGAGAGACTGTGAGGGAGGAGAGACTCTGAGGGGGAGAGACTCTGAGGGAGGAGAGACTCTGAGGGAGGAGAGACTCTGAGGGGGAGAGACTATGAGAGAGGAGAGACTCTGAGAGAGGAGAGACTCTGAGGGAGGAGAGACTAAGATGAAAGACTCTGAGAGAGGAGAGACTCTGAGAGGAGAGACTCTGAGAGAGGAGAGACTCTGAGGGAGGAGAGACTCTGAGGGAGGATAGACTGTGAGGGAGGAGAGACTGTGAGAGAGGTGAGACTCTGAGGGAGGAAAGACCCCGAGGGAGGGAGGAGAGACTCTGAGGGGGGGAGACTGTGAGGGAGGAGAGACTGTGAGGGAGGAGAGACTCTGAGAGAGGAGAGACTGTGAGGGAGGAGAGACTCTGAGGGGGAGAGACTCTGAGGGAGGAGAGACTCTGAGGGAGGAGAGACTCTGAGGGGGAGAGATTGTTAGAGAGGTGAGACTCTGAGGGAGGAAAGACCCCGAGGGAGGGAGGAGAGACTCTGAGGGGGGGAGACTGTGAGGGAGGAGAGACTCTGAGGGAGGAAAGACCCTGATGGAGGGAGGAGAGACTCTGAGGGAGGAGAGACTGTGAGGGAGGAGAGACTCTGAGAGAGGAGAGACTGTGAGGGAGGAGAGCCTCTGAGGGGGAGAGACTCTGAGGGAGGAGAGACTCTGAGGGAGGAGAGACTCTGAGGGGGAGAGACTGTGAGAGAGGTGAGACTCTGAGGGAGGGAAGACCCCGATGGAGGGAGGAAAGACTCTGAGGGGGGAGACTGTGAGGGAGGAGAGACTCTGAGGGAGGAAAGACCCTGATGGAGGGAGGAGAGACTCTGAGGGAGGAAAGACCCTGAGGGAGGGAGGAGAGACTCTGAGGGAGGAGAGACTCTGAGGGAGGGAGGAGAGACTCTGAGGGAGGAGAGACTCTGAGAGAGGAGAGACTCTGAGAGAGGAGAGACTCCGAGGAGAGACTCTGAGAGAGGAGAGACTATGAGAGAGGAGAGACTCTGAGAGAGGAGAGACTCTGAGGGAGGAGAGACTCCGAGAGAAGAGAGACTCTGAGGGAGGAGAGACTCTGAGAGAGGAGAGACTCTGAGAAAGGAGAGACTCTGAGAGAGGAGAGACTCTGAGAGAGGAGAGACTCTGATGGAGGAGAGACTCTGAGGGAGGAGAGACTATGAGAGAGGAAAGACTCTGAGGGAGGAGAGACTCTGAGGGAGGAGAGACTGTGAGGTGGAGAGACTTTGAGGGGGTGAGACTGTGAGGGAGGACTAACTCTGAGGGAGGAAAGAACCTGCGGGAGGGAGGAGAGACTCTGAGAGAGGAGAGACTCTGAGAGAGGAGAGACTCTGAGGGAGGAGAGACTCTGAGAGAGGAGAGACTCTGAGGGAGGAGAGACTCTGAGAGAGGAGAGACATTGAGGGAGGAGAGACTCTGAGAGAGGGGAGACTCTGAGGGAGGAAGGAGAGACTCTGAGGGAGGGAGGAGAGACTATGAGAGAGGAGAGACTCTGAGGGAGGAGAGACTCTGAGAGAGGAGAGACTCTGAGGGAGGGAGGGGAGACTATGAGAGAGGAGAGACTCTGAGGGAGGAGAGACTCTGAGGGAGGAGAGACTCTGAGGGAGGGAGGAGAGACTCTGAGGGAGGGAGGAGAGACTATGAGAGAGGAGAGACTCTGAGGGAGGAGAGACTCTGAGGGAAGAGAGACTGTGAGGGAGGAGAGACTCTGAGAGAGGAGAGACTGTGAGGGAGGAGAGACTCTGAGGGGGTGAGACTCTGAGGGAGGAGAGACTCTGAGGGAGGAGAGACTCTGAGGGGGAAGACTGTGAGAGAGGAGAGACTCTGAGGGAGGAAAGACCCCGAGGGAGGGAGGAGAGACTCTGAGGGGGGGAGACTGTGAGGGAGGAGAGACTCTGAGGGAGGAGAGACTCTGAGGGAGGAGAGACTCTGAGGGAGGAGAGACTCTGAGGGATGGAGGAGAGACTCTGAGGGAGGGAGGAGAGACTATGAGAGAGGAGAGACTCTGAGGGAGGAGAGACTCTGAGAGAGGAGAGACTGTGAGGGAGGAGAGACTCTGAGGGGGAGAGACTCTGAGGGAGGAGAGACTCTGAGGGAGGAGAGACTCTGAGGGAGGAGAGATTCTGAGGGGGAGAGACTGTGAGAGAGGAGAGACTCTGAGGGAGGAAAGACCCTGAGGGAGGGAGGAGAGACTCTGAGGGAGGAAAGACCCTGAGGGAGGGAGGAGAGACTCTGAGGGAGGAGACTCTGAGAGAGGAGAGACTCTGAGAGAGGAGAGACTCTGAGAGAGGAGATACTCTGAGGGAGGAGAGACTGAGAAAGGAGAGACTCTTAGAGAGGAGAGACTCTGAGAGAGGAGAGACTCTGATGGAGGAGAGACTCTGAGGGAGGAGAGACTCTGAGAGAGGAGAGACTCTGAGGGAGGAGACTCTGAGAGAGGAGAGACTCTGAGAGAGGAGAGACTCTAAGGGAGGAGAGACTCTGAGGGAAGAGTGACTCTGAGAGAGGAGAGACTCTGAGAGAGGAGAGACTCTGAGAGAGGAGAGACTCTGAGAGAGGAGAGACTCTGATGGAGGAGAGACTCTGAGGGAGGAGAGACTCTGAGAGAGGAGAGACTCTGAGGGAGGAGAGACTCTGAGAAAGGAGAGACTCTGAGAGAGGAGAGACTCTGAGAGAGGAGAGACTCTGATGGAGGAGAGACTCTGAGGGAGGAGAGACTATGAGAGAGGAGAGACTCTGAGGGAGGAGAGACTATGAGGGAGGAGAGACTCTGAGAGAGGAGAGACTCTGAGGGAGGAGACTCTGAGAGAGGAGAGACTCTGAGAGAGGAGAGACTCTGAGGGAGGAGAGACTCTGAGGGAAGAGTGACTCTGAGAGAGGAGAGACTCTGAGAGAGGAGAGACTCTGAGAAAGGAGAGACTCTGAGAGAGGAGAGACTCTGATGGAGGAGAGACTCTGAGGGAGGAGAGACTATGAGAGAGGAGAGACTCTGAGAGAGGAGAGACTCTGAGGGAGGAGAGACTAAGATGAAAGACTCTGAGAGAGAAGAGACTCTGAGAGGAGAGACTCTGAGAGAGGAGAGACTCTGAGGGAGGAGAGACTCTGAGGGAGGGAGGAGAGACTCTGAGGGGGGGAGACTGTGAGGGAGGAGAGACTGTGAGGGAGGAGAGACTCTGAGAGAGGAGAGACTGTGAGGGAGGAGAGACTCTGAGGGGGAGAGACTCTGAGGGAGGAGAGACTCTGAGGGAGGAGAGACTCTGAGGGGGAGAGATTGTGAGAGAGGTGAGACTCTGAGGGAGGAAAGACCCCGAGGGAGGGAGGAGAGACTCTGAGGGGGGGAGACTGTGAGGGAGGAGAGACTCTGAGGGAGGAAAGACCCTGATGGAGGGAGGAGAGACTCTGAGGGAGGAGAGACTGTGAGGGAGGAGAGACTCTGAGAGAGGAGAGACTGTGAGGGAGGAGAGCCTCTGAGGGGGAGAGACTCTGAGGGAGGAGAGACTCTGAGGGAGGAGAGACTCTGAGGGGGAGAGACTGTGAGAGAGGTGAGACTCTGAGGGAGGAAAGACCCCGATGGAGGGAGGAAAGACTCTGAGGGGGGGAGACTGTGAGGGAGGAGAGACTCTGAGGGAGGAAAGACCCTGATGGAGGGAGGAGAGACTCTGAGGGAGGAAAGACCCTGAGGGAGGGAGGAGAGACTCTGAGGGAGGAGAGACTCTGAGGGAGGGAGGAGAGACTCTGAGGGAGGAGAGACTCTGAGAGAGGAGAGACTCTGAGAGAGGAGAGACTCCGAGGAGAGACTCTGAGAGAGGAGAGACTCTGAGGGAGGAGAGACTCTGAGGGAGGATAGACTGTGAGGGAGGAGAGACTGTGAGAGAGGTGAGACTCTGAGGGAGGAAAGACCCCGAGGGAGGGAGGAGAGACTCTGAGGGGGGAGACTGTGAGGGAGGAGAGACTGTGAGGGAGGAGAGACTCTGAGAGAGGAGAGACTGTGAGGGAGGAGAGACTCTGAGGGGGAGAGACTCTGAGGGAGGAGAGACTCTGAGGGAGGAGAGACTCTGAGGGGGAGAGATTGTTAGAGAGGTGAGACTCTGAGGGAGGAAAGACCCCGAGGGAGGGAGGAGAGACTCTGAGGGGGGGAGACTGTGAGGGAGGAGAGACTCTGAGGGAGGAAAGACCCTGATGGAGGGAGGAGAGACTCTGAGGGAGGAGAGACTGTGAGGGAGGAGAGACTCTGAGAGAGGAGAGACTGTGAGGGAGGAGAGCCTCTGAGGGGGAGAGACTCTGAGGGAGGAGAGACTCTGAGGGAGGAGAGACTCTGAGGGGGAGAGACTGTGAGAGAGGTGAGACTCTGAGGGAGGAAAGACCCCGATGGAGGGAGGAAAGACTCTTAGGGGGGGAGACTGTGAGGGAGGAGAGACTCTGAGGGAGGAAAGACCCTGATGGAGGGAGGAGAGACTCTGAGGGAGGAAAGACCCTGAGGGAGGGAGGAGTGACTCTGAGGGAGGAGAGACTCTGAGGGAGGGAGGAGACACTCTGAGGGAGGAGAGACTCTGAGAGAGGAGAGACTCTGAGAGAGGAGAGACTCCGAGGAGAGACTCTGAGAGAGGAGAGACTATGAGAGAGGAGAGACTCTGAGAGAGGAGAGACTCTGAGGGAGGAGAGACTCCGAGAGAAGAGAGACTCTGAGGGAGGAGAGACTCTGAGAGAGGAGAGACTCTGAGAAAGGAGAGACTCTGAGAGAGGAGAGACTCTGAGAGAGGAGAGACTCTGATGGAGGAGAGACTCTGAGGCAGGAGAGACTATGAGAGAGGAGAGACTCTGAGGGAGGAGAGACTCTGAGGGAGGAGAGACTGTGAGGTGGAGAGACTTTGAGGGGGTGAGACTGTGAGGGAGGACTAACTCTGAGGGAGGAAAGAACCTGAGGGAGGGAGGAGAGACTCTGAGAGAGGAGAGTCTCTGAGGGAGGAGACTCTGAGAGAGGAGAGACTCTGAGAGAGGAGAGACTCTAAGGGAGGAGAGACTCTGAGGGAAGAGTGACTCTGAGAGAGGAGAGACTCTGAGAGAGGAGAGACTCTGAGAGAGGAGAGACTCTGAGAGAGGAGAGACTCTGATGGAGGAGAGACTCTGAGGGAGGAGAGACTCTGAGAGAGGAGAGACTCTGAGGGAGGAGAGACTCTGAGAAAGGAGAGACTCTGAGAGAGGAGAGACTCTGAGAGAGGAGAGACTCTGATGGAGGAGAGACTCTGAGGGAGGAGAGACTATGAGAGAGGAGAGACTCTGAGGGAGGAGAGACTATGAGGGAGGAGAGACTCTGAGAGAGGAGAGACTCTGAGGGAGGAGACTCTGAGAGAGGAGAGACTCTGAGAGAGGAGAGACTCTGAGGGAGGAGAGACTCTGAGGGAAGAGTGACTCTGAGAGAGGAGAGACTCTGAGAGAGGAGAGACTCTGAGAAAGGAGAGACTCTGAGAGAGGAGAGACTCTGATGGAGGAGAGACTCTGAGGGAGGAGAGACTATGAGAGAGGAGAGACTCTGAGAGAGGAGAGACTCTGAGGGAGGAGAGACTAAGATGAAAGACTCTGAGAGAGGAGAGACTCTGAGAGGAGAGACTCTGAGAGAGGAGAGACTCTGAGGGAGGAGAGACTCTGAGGGAGGATAGACTGTGAGGGAGGAGAGACTGTGAGAGAGGTGAGACTCTGAGGGAGGAAAGACCCCGAGGGAGGGAGGAGAGACTCTGAGGGGGGGAGACTGTGAGGGAGGAGAGACTGTGAGGGAGGAGAGACTCTGAGAGAGGAGAGACTGTGAGGGAGGAGAGACTCTGAGGGGGAGAGACTCTGAGGGAGGAGAGACTCTGAGGGAGGAGAGACCCCGAGGGAGGGAGGAGAGACTCTGAGGGGGGGAGACTGTGAGGGAGGAGAGACTCTGAGGGAGGAAAGACCCTGATGGAGGGAGGAGAGACTCTGAGGGAGGAGAGACTGTGAGGGAGGAGAGACTCTGAGAGAGGAGAGACTGTGAGGGAGGAGAGCCTCTGAGGGGGAGAGACTCTGAGGGAGGAGAGACCCTTAGGGAGGGAGGAGAGACTCTGAGGGAGGAGAGACTCTGAGGGAGGGAGGAGAGACTCTGAGGGAGGAGAGACTCTGAGAGAGGAGAGACTCTGAGAGAGGAGAGACTCCGAGGAGAGACTCTGAGAGAGGAGAGACTATGAGAGAGGAGAGACTCTGAGAGAGGAGAGACTCTGAGGGAGGAGAGACTCCGAGAGAAGAGAGACTCTGAGGGAGGAGAGACTCTGAGAGAGGAGAGACTCTGAGGGAGGAGAGACTCTGAGAGATGAGAGACTCTGAGGGAGGAGACTCTGAGGGAGGAGAGACTCTGAGAGAGGAGAGACTCTGAGAGGAGAGGCTATGAGGGAGGGGAGACTCTGAGGGAGGAGAGACTCTGAGAGAGGAGAGACCCTGAGGGAGGAGAGACTCTGATGGGGGAGAGACTCTGAGGGAGGAGAGACTCTAAGTGAGGAGAGACTCTGAGAGAGGAGAGACCCTGAGGGAGGAGAGACTATGAGGGAGGAAAGACCCTGAGGGAGGAGAGACTCTGTGGGAGGAGAGACTCTGAGGGGGAGAGACTGTGAGGGAGGAGAGACTCTGAGGGAGGAGAGACTCTGAGGGAGGAGAGACTCTGAGGGAGGGAGGAGAGACTATGAGAGAGAAGAGACTCTGAGGGAGGAGAGACCCCGAAAGAGGGAGGAAAGACTCTGAGGGGGGGAGACTGTGAGGGGTGAGGGAGGAGAGACTCTGAAGGAGGAGAGACTCTGAGGGAGGAGAGACTCTGAGGGAGGGAGGAGAGACTATGAGAGAGGAGAGACTCTGAGGGAGGAGAGACTCTGAGGGAGGAGAGACTGTGAGGGAGGAGAGACTCTGAGAGAGGAGTGACTGTGAAGGAAGAGAGACTCTGAGGGGGAGAGACTCTGAGGGAGGAGAGACTCTGAGGGAGGAGGGACTCTGAGGGGGAGAGACTATGAGAGAGGAGAGACTCTGAGGGAGGAAAGACCCTGAGGGAGGGAGGAGAGACTCTGAGGGAGGAAAGACCCTGAGGGAGGGAGGAGAGACTCTGAGGGAGGAGACTCTGAGAGAGGAGAGACTCTTAGAGAGGAGAGACTCTGAGAGAGGAGAGACTCTGAGGGAGGAGAGACTCTGAGAAAGGAGAGACTCTGAGAGAGGAGAGACTCTGAGAGAGGAGAGACTCTGATGGAGAAGAGACTCTGAGGGAGGAGATACTCTGAGAGAGGAGAGACTCTGAGCAAGGAGACTCTGCGAGAGGAGAGACTCTGAGAGAGGAGAGACTCTGTGGGAGGAGAGACTCTGTGGGAAGAGTGACTCTGAGAGAGGAGAGACTCTGAGAGAGGAGAGACTCTGAGAAAGGAGAGACTCTGAGAGAGGAGATACTCTGATGGAGGAGAGACTCTGAGGGAGGAGAGACTCTGAGAGAGGAGATACTCTGAGGGAGGAGAGACTCTGAGAAAGGAGAGACTCTGAGGGAGGGAGGAGAGACTCTGAGGGAGGGAGGAGAGACTATGAGAGAGGAGAGACTCTGAGGGAGGAGAGACTCTGAGGGAGGAGAGACTGTGAGGGAGGAGAGACTCTGAGAGAGGAGAGACTGTGAGGGAGGAGAGACTCTGAGGGGGAGAGACTCTGAGGGAGGAGAGACTCTGAGGGAGGAGAGACTCTGAGGGGGAGAGACTGTGAGAGAGGAGAGACTCCTAGGGAGGAAAGACCCCCAGGGAGGGAGGAGAGACTCTGAGGGGGGGAGACTGTGAGGGAGGAGAGACTCTGAGGGAGGAGAGCCTCTGAGGGAGGGAGGAGAGACTCTGAGGGAGGGAGGAGAGACTATGAGAGAGGAGAGACTCTGAGGGAGGAGAGACTCTGAGGGAGGAGAGACTGTGAGGGAGGAGAGACTCTGAGAGAGGAGAGACTGTGAGGGAGGAGAGAGTCTGAGGGGGAGGAACTCTGAGGGAGGAGAGACTCTGAGGGAGGAGAGACTCTGAGGGGGAGAGACTGTGAGAGAGGAGAGACTCTGAGGGAGGAAAGACCCCCAGGGAGGGAGGAGAGACTCTGAGGGGGGGAGACTGTGAGGGAGGAGAGACTCTGAGGGAGGAGAGACTCTGAGGGAGGAGAGACTATGAGAGAGGAGAGACTCTGAGGGAGGAGAGACTCTGAGGGAGGAGAGACTGTGAGGGAGGAGAGACTCTGAGAGAGGAGAGACTGTGAGGGAGGAGAGACTCTGAGGGGGAGAGACTCTGAGGGAGGAGAGACTCTGAGGGAGGAGAGACTCTGAGGGGGAGAGACTGTGAGAGAGGAGAGACTCTGAGGGAGGAAAGACCCTGAGGGAGGGAGGAGAGACTATGAGGGAGGAAAGACCCTGAGGGAGGGCGGAGAGACTCTGAGGGAGGAGACTCTGAGAGAGGAGAGACTCTGAGAGAGGAGAGACTCTGAGGGAGGAGAGACTGAGAAAGGAGAGACTTTGAGAGAGGAGAGACTCTGAGGGAGGAGAGACTCTGAGGGAAGAGTGACTCTGATGGAGGAGAGACTCTGAGGGAGGAGAGACTCTGAGAGAGGAGAGACTCTGAGGGAGGAGACTCTGAGAGAGGAGAGACTCAGAGAGAGGAGAGACTCTGAGGGAGGAGAGACTCTGAGGGAAGAGTGACTCTGAGAGAGGAGAGACTCTGAGAGAGGAGAGACTCTGAGAAAGGAGAGACTCTGAGAGAGGAGAGACTCTGATGGAGGACAGACTCTGAGGGAGGAGAGACTCTGAGAGAGGAGAGACTCTGAGGGAGGAGAGACTCTGAGAAAGGAGAGACTCTGAGAGAGGAGAGACTCTGAGAGAGGAGAGACTCTGATGGAGGAGAGACTCTGAGGGAGGAGAGACTATGAGAGAGGAGAGACTCTGAGGGAGGAGAGACTCTGAGGGAGGAGAGACTCTGAGAGAGGAGAGACTCTGAGGGAGGAGAGACTCTGAGGGAGGAGAGACTCTGAGGGAAGAGTGACTGAGAGAGGAGAGACTCTGAGAGAGGAGAGACTCTGAGAAAGGAGAGACTCAGAGAGAGGAGAGACTCTGATGGAGGAGAGACTCTGAGGGAGGAGAGACTATGAGAGAGGAGAGACTCTGAGGGAGGAGAGCCTCTGAGTGAGGAGAGACTCTGAGAGAGGAGAGACCCTGAGGGAGGAGAGACTATGAGGGAGGAGAGACTCTGAGTGAGGAGAGACTCTGAGAGAGGAGAGACTCTGAGGGAGGAGAGACTCTGAGAGAGGAGAGACTCTGAGGGAGGAGAGACTCTGAGAGAGGAGAGACTCTGAGGGAGGAGAGACTATGAGAGAGGAGAGACTAAGAGGGAGGAGAGACTATGAGAGAGGAGAGACTAAGAGGGAGGAGAGACTATGAGAGAGGAGAGACTAAGAGGGAGGAGAGACTCTGAGGGAGGAGAGACTCTGAGAGAGGAGAGACTCTGAGGGAGGAGAGACTCTGAGAAAGGAGAGACTCTGAGGGAGGGAGGAGAGACTCTGAGGGAGGGAGGAGAGACTATGAGAGAGGAGAGACTCTGAGGGAGGAGAGACTCTGAGGGAGGAGAGACTCTGAGAGAGGAGAGACTCTTATGGAGGAGAGACTCTGAGGGAGGAGATACTCTGAGAGAGGAGAGACTCTGAGCGAGGAGACTCTGAGAGAGGAGAGACTCTGAGAGAGGAGAGACTCTGAGGGAGGAGAGACTCTGTGGGAAGAGTGACTCTGAGAGAGGAGAGACTCTGAGAAAGGAGAGACTCTGAGGGAGGGAGGAGAGACTCTGAGAGAGGAGAGACTCTGAGAGAGGAGAGACTCTGAGAAAGGAGAGACTCTGAGAGAGGAGATACTCTGATGGAGGAGAGACTCTGAGGGAGGAGAGACTCTGAGAGAGGAGATACTCTGATGGAGGAGAGACTCTGAGAAAGGAGAGACTCTGAGGGAGGGAGGAGAGACTCTGAGGGAGGGAGGAGAGACTATGAGAGAGGAGAGACTCTGAGGGAGGAGAGACTCTGAGGGAGGAGAGACTGTGAGGGAGGAGAGACTCTGAGAGAGGAGAGACTGTGAGGGAGGAGAGACTCTGAGGGGGAGAGACTCTGAGGGAGGAGAGACTCTGAGGGAGGAGAGACTCTGAGGGGGAGAGACTGTGAGAGAGGAGAGACTCCTAGGGAGGAAAGTCCCCCAGGGAGGGAGGAGAGACTCTGAGGGGGGGAGACTGTGAGGGAGGAGAGACTCTGAGGGAGGAGAGCCTCTGAGGGAGGGAGGAGAGACTCTGAGGGAGGGAGGAGAGACTATGAGAGAGGAGAGACTCTGAGGGAGGAGAGACTCTGAGGGAGGAGAGACTGTGAGGGAGGAGAGACTCTGAGAGAGGAGAGACTGTGAGGGAGGAGAGAGTCTGAGGGGGAGGAACTCTGAGGGAGGAGAGACTCTGAGGGAGGAGAGACTCTGAGGGGGAGAGACTGTGAGAGAGGAGAGACTCTGAGGGAGGAAAGACCCCCAGGGAGGGAGGAGAGACTCTGAGGGGGGGAGACTGTGAGGGAGGAGAGACTCTGAGGGAGGAGAGACTCTGAGGGAGGAGAGACTATGAGAGAGGAGAGACTCTGAGGGAGGAGAGACTCTGAGGGAGGAGAGACTGTGAGGGAGGAGAGACTCTGAGAGAGGAGAGACTGTGAGGGAGGAGAGACTCTGAGGGGGAGAGACTCTGAGGGAGGAGAGACTCTGAGGGAGGAGAGACTCTGAGGGGGAGAGACTGTGAGAGAGGAGAGACTCTGAGGGAGGAGAGACTCTGAGGGAGGAGAGACTCTGATGGGGGAGAGACTCTGAGGGAGGAGAGACTCTAAGTGAGGAGAGACTCTGAGAGAGGAGAGACCCTGAGGGAGGAGAGACTATGAGGGAGGAAAGACCCTGAGGGAGGAGAGACTCTGTGGGAGGAGAGACTCTGAGGGGGAGAGACTGTGAGGGAGGAGAGACTCTGAGGGAGGAGAGACTCTGAGGGAGGAGAGACTCTGAGGGAGGGAGGAGAGACTATGAGAGAGAAGAGACTCTGAGGGAGGAGAGACCCCGAAAGAGGGAGGAAAGACTCTGAGGGGGGGAGACTGTGAGGGAGGAGAGACTCTGAAGGAGGAGAGACTCTGAGGGAGGAGAGACTCTGAGGGAGGGAGGAGAGACTATGAGAGAGGAGAGACTCTGAGGGAGGAGAGACTCTGAGGGAGGAGAGACTGTGAGGGAGGAGAGACTCTGAGAGAGGAGTGACTGTGAAGGAAGAGAGACTCTGAGGGGGAGAGACTCTGAGGGAGGAGAGACTCTGAGGGAGGAGGGACTCTGAGGGGGAGAGACTATGAGAGAGGAGAGACTCTGAGGGAGGAAAGACCCTGAGGGAGGGAGGAGAGACTCTGAGGGAGGAAAGACCCTGAGGGAGGGAGGAGAGACTCTGAGGGAGGAGACTCTGAGAGAGGAGAGACTCTTAGAGAGGAGAGACTCTGAGAGAGGAGAGACTCTGAGGGAGGAGAGACTCTGAGAAAGGAGAGACTCTGAGAGAGGAGAGACTCTGAGAGAGGAGAGACTCTGATGGAGAAGAGACTCTGAGGGAGGAGATACTCTGAGAGAGGAGAGACTCTGAGCAAGGAGACTCTGCGAGAGGAGAGACTCTGAGAGAGGAGAGACTCTGTGGGAGGAGAGACTCTGTGGGAAGAGTGACTCTGAGAGAGGAGAGACTCTGAGAGAGGAGAGACTCTGAGAAAGGAGAGACTCTGAGAGAGGAGATACTCTGATGGAGGAGAGACTCTGAGGGAGGAGAGACTCTGAGAGAGGAGATACTCTGAGGGAGGAGAGACTCTGAGAAAGGAGAGACTCTGAGGGAGGGAGGAGAGACTCTGAGGGAGGGAGGAGAGACTATGAGAGAGGAGAGACTCTGAGGGAGGAGAGACTCTGAGGGAGGAGAGACTGTGAGGGAGGAGAGACTCTGAGAGAGGAGAGACTGTGAGGGAGGAGAGACTCTGAGGGGGAGAGACTCTGAGGGAGGAGAGACTCTGAGGGAGGAGAGACTCTGAGGGGGAGAGACTGTGAGAGAGGAGAGACTCCTAGGGAGGAAAGACCCCCAGGGAGGGAGGAGAGACTCTGAGGGGGGGAGACTGTGAGGGAGGAGAGACTCTGAGGGAGGAGAGCCTCTGAGGGAGGGAGGAGAGACTCTGAGGGAGGGAGGAGAGACTATGAGAGAGGAGAGACTCTGAGGGAGGAGAGACTCTGAGGGAGGAGAGACTGTGAGGGAGGAGAGACTCTGAGAGAGGAGAGACTGTGAGGGAGGAGAGAGTCTGAGGGGGAGGAACTCTGAGGGAGGAGAGACTCTGAGGGAGGAGAGACTCTGAGGGGGAGAGACTGTGAGAGAGGAGAGACTCTGAGGGAGGAAAGACCCCCAGGGAGGGAGGAGAGACTCTGAGGGGGGGAGACTGTGAGGGAGGAGAGACTCTGAGGGAGGAGAGACTCTGAGGGAGGAGAGACTATGAGAGAGGAGAGACTCTGAGGGAGGAGAGACTCTGAGGGAGGAGAGACTGTGAGGGAGGAGAGACTCTGAGAGAGGAGAGACTGTGAGGGAGGAGAGACTCTGAGGGGGAGAGACTTTGAGGGAGGAGAGACTCTGAGGGAGGAGAGACTCTGAGGGGGAGAGACTGTGAGAGAGGAGAGACTCTGAGGGAGGAAAGACCCTGAGGGAGGGAGGAGAGACTATGAGGGAGGAAAGACCCTGAGGGAGGGCGGAGAGACTCTGAGGGAGGAGACTCTGAGAGAGGAGAGACTCTGAGAGAGGAGAGACTCTGAGGGAGGAGAGACTGAGAAAGGAGAGACTTTGAGAGAGGAGAGACTCTGAGGGAGGAGAGACTCTGAGGGAAGAGTGACTCTGATGGAGGAGAGACTCTGAGGGAGGAGAGACTCTGAGAGAGGAGAGACTCTGAGGGAGGAGACTCTGAGAGAGGAGAGACTCAGAGAGAGGAGAGACTCTGAGGGAGGAGAGACTCTGAGGGAAGAGTGACTCTGAGAGAGGAGAGACTCTGAGAGAGGAGAGACTCTGAGAAAGGAGAGACTCTGAGAGAGGAGAGACTCTGATGGAGGACAGACTCTGAGGGAGGAGAGACTCTGAGAGAGGAGAGACTCTGAGGGAGGAGAGACTCTGAGAAAGGAGAGACTCTGAGAGAGGAGAGACTCTGAGAGAGGAGAGACTCTGATGGAGGAGAGACTCTGAGGGAGGAGAGACTATGAGAGAGGAGAGACTCTGAGGGAGGAGAGACTCTGAGGGAGGAGAGACTCTGAGAGAGGAGAGACTCTGAGGGAGGAGAGACTCTGAGGGAGGAGAGACTCTGAGGGAAGAGTGACTGAGAGAGGAGAGACTCTGAGAGAGGAGAGACTCTGAGAAAGGAGAGACTCAGAGAGAGGAGAGACTCTGATGGAGGAGAGACTCTGAGGGAGGAGAGACTATGAGAGAGGAGAGACTCTGAGGGAGGAGAGCCTCTGAGTGAGGAGAGACTCTGAGAGAGGAGAGACCCTGAGGGAGGAGAGACTATGAGGGAGGAGAGACTCTGAGTGAGGAGAGACTCTGAGAGAGGAGAGACTCTGAGGGAGGAGAGACTCTGAGAGAGGAGAGACTCTGAGGGAGGAGAGACTCTGAGAGAGGAGAGACTCTGAGGGAGGAGAGACTATGAGAGAGGAGAGACTAAGAGGGAGGAGAGACTATGAGAGAGGAGAGACTAAGAGGGAGGAGAGACTATGAGAGAGGAGAGACTAAGAGGGAGGAGAGACTCTGAGGGAGGAGAGACTCTGAGAGAGGAGAGACTCTGAGGGAGGAGAGACTCTGAGAAAGGAGAGACTCTGAGGGAGGGAGGAGAGACTCTGAGGGAGGGAGGAGAGACTATGAGAGAGGAGAGACTCTGAGGGAGGAGAGACTCTGAGGGAGGAGAGACTCTGAGAGAGGAGAGACTCTTATGGAGGAGAGACTCTGAGGGAGGAGATACTCTGAGAGAGGAGAGACTCTGAGCGAGGAGACTCTGAGAGAGGAGAGACTCTGAGAGAGGAGAGACTCTGAGGGAGGAGAGACTCTGTGGGAAGAGTGACTCTGAGAGAGGAGAGACTCTGAGAAAGGAGAGACTCTGAGGGAGGGAGGAGAGACTCTGAGAGAGGAGAGACTCTGAGAGAGGAGAGACTCTGAGAAAGGAGAGACTCTGAGAGAGGAGATACTCTGATGGAGGAGAGACTCTGAGGGAGGAGAGACTCTGAGAGAGGAGATACTCTGAGGGAGGAGAGACTCTGAGAAAGGAGAGACTCTGAGGGAGGGAGGAGAGACTCTGAGGGAGGGAGGAGAGACTATGAGAGAGGAGAGACTCTGAGGGAGGAGAGACTCTGAGGGAGGAGAGACTGTGAGGGAGGAGAGACTCTGAGAGAGGAGAGACTGTGAGGGAGGAGAGACTCTGAGGGGGAGAGACTCTGAGGGAGGAGAGACTCTGAGGGAGGAGAGACTCTGAGGGGGAGAGACTGTGAGAGAGGAGAGACTCCTAGGGAGGAAAGTCCCCCAGGGAGGGAGGAGAGACTCTGAGGGGGGGAGACTGTGAGGGAGGAGAGACTCTGAGGGAGGAGAGCCTCTGAGGGAGGGAGGAGAGACTCTGAGGGAGGGAGGAGAGACTATGAGAGAGGAGAGACTCTGAGGGAGGAGAGACTCTGAGGGAGGAGAGACTGTGAGGGAGGAGAGACTCTGAGAGAGGAGAGACTGTGAGGGAGGAGAGAGTCTGAGGGGGAGGAACTCTGAGGGAGGAGAGACTCTGAGGGAGGAGAGACTCTGAGGGGGAGAGACTGTGAGAGAGGAGAGACTCTGAGGGAGGAAAGACCCCCAGGGAGGGAGGAGAGACTCTGAGGGGGGGAGACTGTGAGGGAGGAGAGACTCTGAGGGAGGAGAGACTCTGAGGGAGGAGAGACTATGAGAGAGGAGAGACTCTGAGGGAGGAGAGACTCTGAGGGAGGAGAGACTGTGAGGGAGGAGAGACTCTGAGAGAGGAGAGACTGTGAGGGAGGAGAGACTCTGAGGGGGAGAGACTCTGAGGGAGGAGAGACTCTGAGGGAGGAGAGACTCTGAGGGGGAGAGACTGTGAGAGAGGAGAGACTCTGAGGGAGGAAAGACCCTGAGGGAGGGAGGAGAGACTCTGAGGGAGGAAAGACCCTGAGGGAGGGCGGAGAGACTCTGAGGGAGGAGACTCTGAGAGAGGAGAGACTCTGAGAGAGGAGAGACTCTGAGGGAGGAGAGACTGAGAAAGGAGAGACTTTGAGAGAGGAGAGACTCTGAGGGAGGAGAGACTCTGAGGGAAGAGTGACTCTGATGGAGCAGAGACTCTGAGGGAGGAGAGACTCTGAGAGAGGAGAGACTCTGAGGGAGGAGACTCTGAGAGAGGAGAGACTCAGAGAGAGGAGAGACTCTGAGGGAGGAGAGACTCTGAGGGAAGAGTGACTCTGAGAGAGGAGAGACTCTGAGAGAGGAGAGACTCTGAGAAAGGAGAGACTCTGAGAGAGGAGAGACTCTGATGGAGGACAGACTCTGAGGGAGGAGAGACTCTGAGAGAGGAGAGACTCTGAGGGAGGAGAGACTCTGAGAAAGGAGAGACTCTGAGAGAGGAGAGACTCTGAGAGAGGAGAGACTCTGATGGAGGAGAGACTCTGAGGGAGGAGAGACTATGAGAGAGGAGAGACTCTGAGGGAGGAGAGACTCTGAGGGAGGAGAGACTCTGAGAGAGGAGAGACTCTGAGGGAGGAGAGACTCTGAGGGAAGAGTGACTGAGAGAGGAGAGACTCTGAGAGAGGAGAGACTCTGAGAAAGGAGAGACTCAGAGAGAGGAGAGACTCTGATGGAGGAGAGACTCTGAGGGAGGAGAGACTATGAGAGAGGAGAGACTCTGAGGGAGGAGAGCCTCTGAGTGAGGAGAGACTCTGAGAGAGGAGAGACCCTGAGGGAGGAGAGACTATGAGGGAGGAGAGACTCTGAGTGAGGAGAGACTCTGAGAGAGGAGAGACTCTGAGGGAGGAGAGACTCTGAGAGAGGAGAGACTCTGAGGGAGGAGAGACTCTGAGAGAGGAGAGACTCTGAGGGAGGAGAGACTATGAGAGAGGAGAGACTAAGAGGGAGGAGAGACTATGAGAGAGGAGAGACTAAGAGGGAGGAGAGACTATGAGAGAGGAGAGACTAAGAGGGAGGAGAGACTCTGAGGGAGGAGAGACTCTGAGGGAGGAGAGACTCTGAGAAAGGAGAGACTCTGAGGGAGGGAGGAGAGACTCTGAGGGAGGGAGGAGAGACTATGAGAGAGGAGAGACTCTGAGGGAGGAGAGACTCTGAGGGAGGAGAGACTCTGAGAGAGGAGAGACTCTGAGGGAGGAGATACTCTGAGAGAGGAGAGACTCTGAGCGAGGAGACTCTGAGAGAGGAGAGACTCTGAGAGAGGAGAGACTCTGAGGGAGGAGAGACTCTGTGGGAAGAGTGACTCTGAGAGAGGAGAGACTCTGAGAAAGGAGAGACTCTGAGGGAGGGAGGAGAGACTCTGAGGGAGGGAGGAGAGACTATGAGAGAGGAGAGACTCTGAGGGAGGAGAGACTCTGAGGGAGGAGAGACTGTGAGGGAGGAGAGACTCTGAGGGATGGAGGAGAGACTCTGAGGGAGGGAGGAGAGACTATGAGAGAGGAGAGACTCTGAGGGAGGAGAGACTATGAGAGAGGAGAGACTCTGAGGGAGGAGAGACTCTGAGGGAGGAGAGACTCTGAGAGAGGAGAGACTCTGAGGGAGGAGAGACTCTGAGGGAAGAGTGACTGAGAGAGGAGAGACTCTGAGAGAGGAGAGACTCTGAGAAAGGAGAGACTCAGAGAGAGGAGAGACTCTGATGGAGGAGAGACTCTGAGGGAGGAGAGACTATGAGAGAGGAGAGACTCTGAGGGAGGAGAGCCTCTGAGTGAGGAGAGACTCTGAGAGAGGAGAGACCCTGAGGGAGGAGAGACTATGAGGGAGGAGAGACTCTGAGTGAGGAGAGACTCTGAGAGAGGAGAGACTCTGAGGGAGGAGAGACTCTGAGAGAGGAGAGACTCTGAGGGAGGAGAGACTCTGAGAGAGGAGAGACTCTGAGGGAGGAGAGACTATGAGAGAGGAGAGACTAAGAGGGAGGAGAGACTATGAGAGAGGAGAGACTAAGAGGGAGGAGAGACTATGAGAGAGGAGAGACTAAGAGGGAGGAGAGACTCTGAGGGAGGAGAGACTCTGAGAGAGGAGAGACTCTGAGGGAGGAGAGACTCTGAGAAAGGAGAGACTCTGAGGGAGGGAGGAGAGACTCTGAGGGAGGGAGGAGAGACTATGAGAGAGGAGAGACTCTGAGGGAGGAGAGACTCTGAGGGAGGAGAGACTCTGAGAGAGGAGAGACTCTGAGGGAGGAGATACTCTGAGAGAGGAGAGACTCTGAGCGAGGAGACTCTGAGAGAGGAGAGACTCTGAGAGAGGAGAGACTCTGAGGGAGGAGAGACTCTGTGGGAAGAGTGACTCTGAGAGAGGAGAGACTCTGAGAAAGGAGAGACTCTGAGGGAGGGAGGAGAGACTCTGAGGGAGGGAGGAGAGACTATGAGAGAGGAGAGACTCTGAGGGAGGAGAGACTCTGAGGGAGGAGAGACTGTGAGGGAGGAGAGACTCTGAGAGAGGAGAGACTGTGAGGGAGGAGAGACTCTGAGGGGGAGAGACTCTCTGGGAGGAGAGACTCTGAGGGAGGAGAGACTCTGAGGGGGAGAGACTGTGAGAGAGGAGAGACTCTGAGGGAGGAGAGACTCTGAGAAAGGAGAGACTCTGAGGGAGGGAGGAGAGACTCTGAGGGAGGGAGGAGAGACTATGAGAGAGGAGAGACTCTGAGGGAGGAGAGACTCTGAGGGAGGAGAGACTCTGAGAGAGGAGAGACTCTTATGGAGGAGAGACTCTGAGGGAGGAGATACTCTGAGAGAGGAGAGACTCTGAGCGAGGAGACTCTGAGAGAGGAGAGACTCTGAGAGAGGAGAGACTCTGAGAGAGGAGAGACTCTGAGAGAGGAGAGACTCTGAGAAAGGAGAGACTCTGAGAGAGGAGATACTCTGATGGAGGAGAGACTCTGAGGGAGGAGAGACTCTGAGAGAGGAAATACTCTGAGGGAGGAGAGACTCTGAGAAAGGAGAGACTCTGAGGGAGGGAGGAGAGACTCTGAGGGAGGGAGGAGAGACTATGAGAGAGGAGAGACTCTGAGGGAGGAGAGACTCTGAGGGAGGAGAGACTGTGAGGGAGGAGAGACTCTGAGAGAGGAGAGACTGTTAGGGAGGAGAGACTCTGAGGGGGAGAGACTCTGAGGGAGGAGAGACTCTGAGGGAGGAGAGACTCTGAGGGGGAGAGACTGTGAGAGAGGAGAGACTCCTAGGGAGGAAAGACCCCCAGGGAGGGAGGAGAGACTCTGAGGGGGGAGACTGTGAGGGAGGAGAGACTCTGAGGGAGGAGAGCCTCTGAGGGAGGGAGGAGAGACTCTGAGGGAGGGAGGAGAGACTATGAGAGAGGAGAGACTCTGAGGGAGGAGAGACTCTGAGGGAGGAGAGACTGTGAGGGAGGAGAGACTCTGAGAGAGGAGAGACTGTGAGGGAGGAGAGACTCTGAGGGGGAGAGACTCTGAGGGAGGAGAGACTCTGAGGGGGAGAGACTGTGAGAGAGGAGAGACTCTGAGGGAGGAAAGACCCCCAGGGAGGGAGGAGAGACTCTGAGGGGGGGAGACTGTGAGGGAGGAGAGACTCTGAGGGAGGAGAGACTCTGAGGGAGGAGAGACTATGAGAGAGGAGAGACTCTGAGGGAGGAGAGACTCTGAGGGAGGAGAGACTGTGAGGGAGGAGAGACTCTGAGAGAGGAGAGACTGTGAGGGAGGAGAGACTCTGAGGGGGAGAGACTCTGAGGGAGGAGAGACTCTGAGGGAGGAGAGACTCTGAGGGGGAGAGACTGTGAGAGAGGAGAGACTCTGAGGGAGGAAAGACCCTGAGGGAGGGAGGAGAGACTCTGAGGGAGGAAAGACCCTGAGGGAGGGCGGAGAGACTCTGAGGGAGGAGACTCTGAGAGAGGAGAGACTCTGAGAGAGGAGAGACTCTGAGGGAGGAGAGACTGAGAAAGGAGAGACTTTGAGAGAGGAGAGACTGTTAGGGAGGAGAGACTCTGAGAGAGGAGAGACTGTGAGGGAGGAGAGACTCTGAGGGGGAGAGACTCTGAGGGAGGAGAGACTCTGAGGGAGGAGAGACTCTGAGGGGGAGAGAATGTGAGAGAGGAGAGACTCTGAGGGAGGAGAGACTCTGAGAAAGGAGAGACTCTGAGGGAGGGAGGAGAGACTCTGAGGGAGGGAGGAGAGACTATGAGAGAGGAGAGACTCTGAGGGAGGAGAGACTCTGAGGGAGGAGAGACTCTGAGAGAGGAGAGACTCTTATGGAGGAGAGACTCTGAGGGAGGAGATACTCTGAGAGAGGAGAGACTCTGAGCGAGGAGACTCTGAGAGAGGAGCGACTCTGAGAGAGGAGAGACTCTGAGGGAGGAGAGACTCTGTGGGAAGAGTGACTCTGTGAGAGGAGAGACTCTGAGAAAGGAGAGACTCTGAGAAAGGAGAGACTCTGAGAGAGGAGATACTCTGATGGAGGAGAGACTCTGAGGGAGGAGAGACTCTGAGAGAGGAGATACTCTGAGGGAGGAGAGACTCTGAGAAAGGAGAGACTCTGAGGGAGGGAGGAGAGACTCTGAGGGAGGGAGGAGAGACTATGAGAGAGGAGAGACTCTGAGGGAGGAGAGACTCTGAGGGAGGAGAGACTCTGAGGGAGGAGAGACTCTGAGAGAGGAGAGACTGTGAGGGAGGAGAGACTCTGAGGGGGAGAGACTCTGAGGGAGGAGAGACTCTGAGGGAGGAGAGACTCTGAGGGGGAGAGACTGTGAGAGAGGAGAGACTCCTAGGGAGGAAAGACCCCCAGGGAGGGAGGAGAGACTCTGAGGGGGGGAGACTGTGAGGGAGGAGAGACTCTGAGGGAGGAGAGCCTCTGAGGGAGGGAGGAGAGACTCTGAGGGAGGGAGGAGAGACTATGAGAGAGGAGAGACTCTGAGGGAGGAGAGACTCTGAGGGAGGAGAGACTGTGAGGGAGGAGAGACTCTGAGAGAGGAGAGACTTGAGGGAGGAGAGACTCTGAGGGGGAGAGACTCTAAGGGAGGAGAGACTCTGAGGGGGAGAGACTGTGAGAGAGGAGAGACTCTGAGGGAGGAAAGACCCCCAGGGAGGGAGGAGAGACTCTGAGGGGGGGAGACTGTGAGGGAGGAGAGACTCTGAGGGAGGAGAGACTCTGAGGGAGGAGAGACTATGAGAGAGGAGAGACTCTGAGGGAGGAGAGACTCTGAGGGAGGAGAGACTGTGAGGGAGGAGAGACTCTGAGAGAGGAGAGACTGTGAGGGAGGAGAGACTCTGAGGGGGAGAGACTCTGAGGGAGGATAGACTCTGAGGGAGGAGAGACTCTGAGGGGGAGAGACTGTGAGAGAGGAGAGACTCTGAGGGAGGAAAGACCCTGAGGGAGGGAGGAGAGACTCTTAGGGAGGAAAGACCCTGAGGGAGGGCGGAGAGACTCTGAGGGAGGAGACTCTGAGAGAGGAGAGACTCTGAGATAGGAGAGACTCTGAGGGAGGAGAGACTGAGAAAGGAGAGACTTTGAGAGAGGAGAGACTCTGAGAGAGGAGAGACTCTGATGGAGGAGAGACTCTGAGGGAGGAGAGACTCTGAGAGAGGAGAGACTCTGAGGGAGGAGAGACACTGAGAGAGGAGAGACTTTGAGGGAGGAGAGACTCTGAGAGAGGGGAGACTCTGAGGGAGGAAGGAGAGACTCTGAGGGAGGGAGGAGAGACTATGAGAGAGGAGAGACTCTGAGGGAGGAGAGACTCTGAGAGAGGAGAGACTCTGAGGGAGGGAGGGGAGACTATGAGAGAGGAGAGACTCTGAGGGAGGAGAGACTCTGAGGGAGGAGAGACTCTGAGGGAGGGAGGAGAGACTCTGAGGGAGGGAGGAGAGACTATGAGAGAGGAGAGACTCTGAGGGAGGAGAGACTCTGAGGGAAGAGAGACTGTGAGGGAGGAGAGACTCTGAGAGAGGAGAGACTGTGAGGGAGGAGAGACTCTGAGGGGGAGAGACTCTGAGGGAGGAGAGACTCTGAGGGAGGAGAGACTCTGAGGGGGAAGACTGTGAGAGAGGAAAGACTCTGAGGGAGGAAAGACCCCGAGGGAGGGAGGAGAGACTCTGAGGGGGGGAGACTGTGAGGGAGGAGAGACTCTGAGGGAGGAGAGACTCTGAGGGAGGAGAGACTCTGAGGGAGGAGAGACTCTGAGGGATGGAGGAGAGACTCTGAGGGAGGGAGGAGAGACTATGAGAGAGGAGAGACTCTGAGGGAGGAGAGACTCTGAGAGAGGAGAGACTGTGAGGGAGGAGAGACTCTGAGGGGGAGAGACTCTGAGGGAGGAGAGACTCTGAGGGAGGAGGGACTCTGAGGGAGGAGAGATTCTGAGGGGGAGAGACTGTGAGAGAGGAGAGACTCTGAGGGAGGAAAGACCCTGAGGAAGGGAGGAGAGACTCTGAGGGAGGAAAGACCCTGAGGGAGGGAGGAGAGACTCTGAGGGAGGAGACTCTGAGAGAGGAGAGACTCTGAGAGAGGAGAGACTCTGAGAGAGGAGATACTCTGAGGGAGGAGAGACTGAGAAAGGAGAGACTCTGAGAGAGGAGAGACTCTGAGAGAGGAGAGACTCTGATGGAGGAGAGACTCTGAGGGAGGAGAGACTCTGAGAGAGGAGAGACTCTGAGGGAGGAGACTCTGAGAGAGGAGAGACTCTGAGAGAGGAGAGACTCTGAGGGAGGAGAGACTCTGAGGGGGAGAGACTGTGAGAGAGGAGAGACTCTGAGGGAGGAAAGACCCCCAGGGAGGGAGGAGAGACTCTGAGGGGGGGAGACTGTGAGGGATTAGAGACTCTGAGGGAGGAGAGACTCTGAGGGAGGAGAGACTATGAGAGAGGAGAGACTCTGAGGGAGGAGAGACTCTGATGGAGGAGAGACTGTGAGGGAGGAGAGACTCTGAGAGAGGAGAGACTGTGAGGGAGGAGAGACTCTGAGGGGGAGAGACTCTGAGGGAGGAGAGACTCTGAGGGAGGAGAGACTCTGAGGGGGAGAGACTGTGAGAGAGGAGAGACTCTGAGGGAGGAAAGACCCTGAGGGAGGGAGGAGAGACTCTGAGGGAGGAAAGACCCTGAGGGAGGGCGGAGAGACTCTGAGGGAGGAGACTCTGAGAGAGGAGAGACTCTGAGAGAGGAGAGACTCTGAGGGAGGAGAGACTGAGAAAGGAGAGACTTTGAGAGAGGAGAGACTCTGAGAGAGGAGAGACTCTGATTGAGGAGAGACTCTGAGGGAGGAGAGACTCTGAGAGAGGAGAGACTCTGAGGGAGGAGACTCTGAGAGAGGAGAGACTCAGAGAGAGGAGAGACTCTGAGGGAGGAGAGACTCTGAGGGAAGAGTGACTCTGAGAGAGGAGAGACTCTGAGAGAGGAGAGACTCTGAGAAAGGAGAGACTCTGAGAGAGGAGAGACTCTGATGGAGGACAGACTCTGAGGGAGGAGAGACTCTGAGAGAGGAGAGACTCTGAGGGAGGAGAGACTCTGAGAAAGGAGAGACTCTGAGAGAGGAGAGACTCTGAGAGAGGAGAGACTCTGATGGAGGAGAGACTCTGAGGGAGGAGAGACTATGAGAGAGGAGAGACTCTGAGGGAGGAGAGACTTTGAGGGAGGAGAGACTCTGAGAGAGGAGAGACTCTGAGGGAGGAGAGACTCTGAGGGAGGAGAGACTCTGAGGGAACAGTGACTCTGAGAGAGGAGAGACTCTGAGAGAGGAGAGACTCTGAGAAAGGAGAGACTCAGAGAGAGGAGAGACTCTGATGGAGGAGAGACTCTGAGGGAGGAGAGACTATGAGAGAGGAGAGACTCTGAGGGAGGAGAGCCTCTGAGTGAGGAGAGACTCTGAGAGAGGAGAGACCCTGAGGGAGGAGAGACTATGAGGGAGGAGAGACTCTGAGTGAGGAGAGACTCTGAGAGAGGAGAGACTCTGAGGGAGGAGAGACTCTGAGAGAGGAGAGACTCTGAGGGAGGAGAGACTCTGAGAGAGGAGAGACTCTGAGGGAGGAGAGACTATGAGAGAGGAGAGACTAAGAGGGAGGAGAGACTATGAGAGAGGAGAGACTAAGAGGGAGGAGAGACTCTGAGGGAGGAGAGACTCTGAGAGAGGAGAGACTATGAGGGAGGAGAGACTCTGAGAAAGGAGAGACTCTGAGGGAGGGAGGAGAGACTCTGAGGGAGGGAGGAGAGACTATGAGAGAGGAGAGACTCTGAGGGAGGAGAGACTCTGAGGGAGGAGAGACTGTGAGGGAGGAGAGACTCTGAGAGAGGAGAGACTGTGAGGGAGGAGAGACTCTGAGGGGGAGAGACTCTGAGGAAGGAGAGACTCTGAGGGAGGAGAGACTCTGAGGGGGAGAGACTGTGAGAGAGGAGAGACTCCTAGGGAGGAAAGACCCCCAGGGAGGGAGGAGAGACTCTGAGGGGGGGAGACTGTGAGGGAGGAGAGACTCTGAGGGAGGAGAGCCTCTGAGGGAGGGAGGAGAGACTCTGAGGGAGGGAGGAGAGACTATGAGAGAGGAGAGACTTAGAGGGAGGAGAGACTATGAGAGAGGAGAGACTTAGAGGGAGGAGAGACTATGAGAGACCTTGTTTAGACCTGGTTCAGTCCAGAAATGAAACAAAACATTATAAACGTGTTGATTTTATGAGGGAAAGTGAATTTCTTTATAATTTTTATACTTTATACATGTTGTTGTTGTTGTTGTTGTTTTTGTTGTTAGAGGAGCTGGAGATGAAGAACAAGCACAAAGTGTTGACGATTATTGCAGTAAATGTTCTTTTTTTTAAGAGTTTAACCGTGTTTTCAGTCATTGCTATTGTTCTTAGCCTCATTTACTCCTCATTTACAGCGCGTCGAAACGAGACCTCGTCAATCAAAGACAAACGAGCTTTAATTGTCATTTTATTCATGTATTGACAGTATTTCTGAAAGTATTAATAGTATTTCTGCTTCTCTGGACTGTCAGATGAAGCTTTGTGGTAAAACTGCTCTAAAACCTTCATCTCTGCTCAAAAAAAAATATTAAAATTAAATATTGATATGAAAATGATCATTTTTCAGGCCGTGACATTCTTACGCCTGATTAAAAATAGCTGTAATGTCATTAACGTGAGAGGAGCAGAACTAATGAGCTTAATTGGCTTTAATGGAGCTGGACATGAGCTGATCTGTGCTGCCACCTGCTGTTCACACGTGGAACTGACACGACAGGTTCAAAGTGTGAGTGTTTTATTTATGTTTTTACAGAAAATGTCCAAAAACAGACTCAAACTGGACAAAAAAGACAATAAACACAATAAACAGAGAAAGTTATCAAGGCACAAAAAGGTTTTACCACAAAAATAGACTTAAAACTGAAGATGTGAAACTTATTTATAAGATTCATTTATTGATTTATAATTAAGAAACTGTTGCAATTTAAACCTGGTGTTAATTCAGTCAAAGTCCGAGTTTAGTCCCGGTTTAGTTAATGTTATGTGTAAAAACAGCCAAAATGTCTCATATTTGGCACATTTATATCCGAAAAATGTTCTTGCTTTATTCATATTTATTCATAAATCAGACTTAGAATCAGATTTGAACAAATTCTTCTGTTGGATTCATCACAATTTCCACATGAATCTGAGAAATAAACATTAAATATGTGATTGAACTAAATAAAAAACTAAAGTGCTAAACCTCAGTAACATCACAACTAAAAACACTATCACCGACACATGATCCTGGTTTAGACCCGGTTTTAGACCCGGTTTTAGTCCCGGTTTTAGTCCCGGTTTTAGTCCCGGTTTTAGTCCCGGTTTTAGTCCCGGTTTTAGACTCGGTTTAGACTCGGTTTAGTCCCGGTTTAGTCCTGGTCTAAGACAGAACTGGGGCTCAGAAGAATCAGACTTGAAGCAGTTTGAGGACAGGAAACTGCAGCTAACGCCCAAATAAGGCTTAAACTAGGCTCAGGCGGCGTGGGAGGGCATCTGGCCCGCGTGGGTCGGGTTCGGGGATGAAACAGGAAACAGCGGCGGTGTTTAAATGGAGTGCGTCTCGTCTCTTCTCGGACTCAGCGGTCGTACTCTTTGTCGATGAACTTGGCCATGGTCGAGAGCTGCACGTTTGTGGTGCCTTCGTAAATTGTTCCTGTGGAAAAAGAAACGGCGGAAAAATAAACAGGAAGTTCCAGTTTTTGTGCTGTCGAAGTGAGAATATGAAGCAGATCGTGTCTTTTAAAGCGTTTGGGCCTCATTAAACGTCTTTGTGACGTTTAAATATGTGTTTTCAGTGTGTTTGAAGTGCTCGCTGTCGCCCCCTGGAGGAGCTCTCTGACCTGCAGGGGGAGCTCTGACCTGCAGGGGGAGCTCTGACCTGCAGGGGGAGCTCTGACCTGCAGGAGGAGCTCTGACCTGCAGGAGGAGCTCTGACCTGCAGGGGGAGCTCTGACCTGCAGGAGGAGCGCTGACCTGCTGCAGGAGGAGCTCTGACCTGCTGCAGGGGGAGCTCTGACCTGCAGGGGGAGCTCTGACCTGCAGGGGGAGCTCTGACCTGCTGCAGGAGGAGCGCTGACCTGCTGCAGGAGGAGCTCTGACCTGCAGGGGGAGCTCTGACCTGCTGCAGGAGGAGCGCTGACCTGCTGCAGGAGGAGCTCTGACCTGCTGCAGGGGGAGCTCTGACCTGCAGGGGGAGCTCTGACCTGCTGCAGGAGGAGCTCTGACCTGCAGGAGGAGCTCCCTGACCTGCAGGAGGAGGAGCTCTGACCTGCAGGAGGAGGAGCTCTGACCTGCAGGAGGAGCTCCCTGACCTGCAGGAGGAGGAGCTCTGACCTGCAGGAGGAGGAGCTCTGACCTGCAGGAGGAGCTCTGACCTGCAGGAGGAGCTCCCTGACCTGCAGGAGGAGGAGCTCTGACCTGCAGGAGGAGGAGCTCTGACCTGCAGGAGGAGCTCTGACCTGCAGGAGGAGCTCCCTGACCTGCAGGAGGAGGAGCTCTGACCTGCAGGAGGAGGAGCTCTGACCTGCAGGAGGAGCTCCCTGACCTGCAGGAGGAGGAGCTCTGACCTGCAGGAGGAGGAGCTCTGACCTGCAGGAGGAGGAGCTCTGACCTGCAGGAGGAGCTCCCTGACCTGCAGGAGGAGGAGCTCTGACCTGCAGGAGGAGGAGCTCTGACCTGCAGGAGGAGCTCTCTGACCTGCAGGGGGAGCTCTCTGACCTGCAGGAGGAGCTCTGACCTGCAGGGGGAGCTCTGACCTGCAGGAGGAGCTCTCTGACCAGCAGGAGGAGCTCTGACCTGCAGAAGGAGCTCTGACCAGCAGGAGGAGCTCTCTGACCTGCAGGAGGAGCTCTGACCTGCAGGGGGAGCTCTCTGGCCTGCAGGAGGAGCTCTGACCTGCAGGGGGAGCTCTCTGGCCTGCAGGAGGAGCTCTGACCTGCAGGGGGAGCTCTCTGGCCTGCAGGAGGAGCTCTCTGACCTGCAGGGGGAGCTCTGACCTGCAGGAGGAGCTCTCTGACCTGCAGGAAGAGCTCTGACCTGCAGGAAGAGCTCTGACCTGCAGGAGGAGCTCTCTGACCTGCAGGAAGAGCTCTGACCTGCAGGAGGAGCTCTCTGACCTGCAGGGGGAGCTCTCTGACCTGCAGGAGGAGCTCTGACCTGCAGGGGGAGCTCTGTAGTGACCTCACCGATCTTGCAGTCTCTGTAGTATTTCTCGATGGGATAGTCCTTAGTGAAGCCGACTCCGCCCATCCACTCGATGCACTTGGACGTGGTCAACGTCGCCACCTGCAGGACACAACACACACAGAGCTGAGGTCCAGTCTGAGGTCCAGTCTGAGGTCCAGTCTCAGGTCCAGTCTCAGGTCCAGTCTCAGGTCCAGTCTCAGGTCCAGTCTCAGGTCCAGTCTCAGGTCAGTCTCACCTCGGCGCTGAAGTACTTGGCCATACAAGCTTCTTTGATGAAGTCTCGTCCGGCCTCTTTGAGTCGAGCTGCGTTATACGTCAAGAGTCGAGCCGCTTCAATCTGTGTCGCCACGTGAGCGATCTGATGCTGCATGCCCTGCACAACAACAACAACAACAACAACACGTGAGTGATCTGATGCTGCATGCCCTGCACAACAACAACAACAACAACAACACGTGAGTGATCTGATGCTGCATGCCCTGCACAACAACAACAACAACAAGTGAGTAATCTGATGCTGCATGCCCTGCACAACAACAACATCACCACCAACATAACGACAACAACATCAACAACACCAACAAAAATGTCAACAACACACACACACACACCACCACCACCACCACCACCACCACCACCACCAACAACATCAACAACACACAACATCAAAAACACACGTTAAAAAAAACGACAACAACAACGTCAACAACACACACACGCACAACATCAACACACAACAACAACGTCAACAACCCACAACAATGTCAAAAACAACAACAAAAACAACAACAACAACGTCAACAACACACACACAACAACGTCAACACACAACATCAACAACACACAACAATGTAAAAAACAAAAATGACAACACACAACAACGTCAACACACAACAACAATGTCAACAACACACACACCACCACCACCAACAATGTCAACACACAACAACAACAACAAACAAAATCAAAAACACACAACGTAAAAAAAACAAAGACAACAACAACGTCAACAACACACACACGCACAACAACGTCAACACACAACAACGTCAACAACCCACAACAATGTCAAAAATAACTAAAAACGACGACAACACACGCACAACAACAACATCAACAACACACAACAATGTAAAAAACGAAAAGGACAACAAAACAACAATGTCAACAACAACGTCAACAACACACAAAAACAATGTCAACAACAACGTCAACAACACACAACATCAACAACTTCAAAAACAAAAATGACAACGTCAACAACACACGCACAACAACAACATCAACAACAACGTCAACAACACACACACAACATCAACAACACACACACACAACGTCAACAACACACACGCACGCACAACAACGTCAACAACACACACGCACGCACAACAACGTCAACAACAACATCAATCTATCATTGTAGAGTCAAAAAAGTAGTTTATTTTCTGTCAATTCTGCATAAACTCTGAATGGAATGAGCGTCCCTGGTGTGATGTCACTTCCTGTCATACTTCTACACACATTTTCCCACTTTTCTCCACAATCGGACGTTCGATCGGCGTCAAACTAACATTTATATTTACAACATTGACAAACACGCCAGATAGTTAAAATTAGAAAATGGTAAAAACCTGTCGCACGCCCCGTTAAAAACATTACAGAAGTGACTCGACGTACTCGTTACAGTTTAATTGTGAATACTTGGAACGCTTTCACATGAAGTTGGATTATATTAAGTGTAAAAACTGATTCAAAACGTGTTTGCTTGCGGTTTTAGGGCCCGTTTCTCACTTGGAAGTCGAAAATGCGCTTGCCGAACTGCACCCTCTGCCTGGTGTAGGGGACGGCGTGGTCGAAGCAGCCCTGCGCCAAACCCAGCATCTGATCCGGGGGGAAAACAGGTCAAAAACGGGTCAAAAACACGCAGAATGGCGAGCGTTTCACCTGCGCCGAGATCCCGATGCGGCCCTCGTTCAGCATCCCGATGGCGTATTTGTACCCTTGGCCAATCTCGCCCAAAATGTTCTTCTCAGGGACCTGCAAAAGTAAAGGAAAAGCTATGGATCACATTTTAACATTTTCATGTCATAAAATCAGACAAATAATAAAACCCTATTACCATATTAGTCATGGTAAATTCTGCAAGGCATTTATTTTACATTTACATTTAATTTACGTAAATTTTACATTTTATTTATATATTTATATATATTTAATTTACATTCAATTTACATTTATTCTACAATTTATTTTACATTTTATTAATATTTAACTTACATTTTATTTATATTTAATTTACATTCAATCTACATTCATTCTACATTTTATTTTACATTTTATTTAATTCAAATTTATTTTACATTTTATTCAACTTTTATTTAGTTATTTTAAATTTATTTTACATGCCAATCCAAACTAGCAAGGTTTCTTTTGATTATTTAATTAAAAAACATCAAATTTACTTTTTAACAATATTTAGAGTAAAAATATTTTTGGATAAAAAAATGTGTCTTTTTGAAGTACTTCCTGTCCTGTTTTCTCAGCTCAGAGCAGGTTTTAGAGTGTTTAGTTCACAGAAAACCATCATCTGATGAATACGATGATATAATAAATTAACTCTCAGCCCTAATATTTAATGCAGATTGAGCTTTCTGTAATATTATAATGTTCATTTCAATTAATAAAACCGTATCATTCCAGACAGAGCTCAATTCTTTAACATTATTTTAGTTGTCGACTGTTTAACCATTATATCTATTGAACATTGAGACTTTTTAAATATGTTCTATATATTCACCTTCACGTTGTCGAAGTTGAGCGGGCACGTGGACGACGCCCTCAGCCCGAGCTTGTTCTCCTTTTTACAGATCTCCAGCCCGTCTGCGTCTCTGTCCACCAGGAAACACGTGATGCCTCTGTAGCCCTGAGGAGCACAGCACCGTCACTCTGGAGTCTGTGCGCCTTCTGTGTTTTCTTTGGAGGTCTTCTTTCTTTATTTCATTTCTATGACTTATTTATTTTTCGTCTGATTCTTTCGAATCTTTCGAATCTTTCGAATGTGTACCCTATTTTCTAGACTATAAGACGCACATTTTTTCATAGTTTTGGCCGGGGTGAGACTTATACTCCAGAGCGACTTATATGTGATATTATTCATTATTTTCACACTAACAACCACAAGAGGGCGCTCTAGGCTCTAAGCGACGCAGAAGAAGAATCTGCTCTTCCTCTGGAGTTTGTGGAGTTGTTTAGAAGTGACACAGAGGAAGAAGAATTCAATGGATTTAGTGATTTGGGGTAAAACTGATGCTTTGCTAAACTTGTTAGCATGTTCTTTATGCTATAGTTATCTGAATAACTGTTCATATGTTACGTTAACATACCAGACACTTACCACAGTTATGTCTGTGCCTCATGTAGCTGACGGTGTTAGCGTTAGCATACGTACACTCATAGACAATGTTCTGTGACACTCACGGCGGACGGGTCGACGTTGGCCATCACCAGGAACACCCCGGCGTGCTCCGCGTTGCTGATCCACAGTTTGGAGCCGTTGATGACGTAGTGATCGCCGCGTTTCTCCGCTCGGGTTTTCAGGGCGAAGGCGTCGCTCCCGGACTCGGCTTCGGACAGACAGAAGCTGCCGACCTGCGGGGGGCGAGGGGAAGTGAGCTCGGGACGCGGCCACGTCAAAGTGAAGTGTGTGACGCACCATGTCCGTGGAGAGGCGGCTGAGGTAGCGGTCCTTCTGCTCCGGCGTGCCCAGTTTGGACAGCAGCGTGTTGATGAGCGTGTTCTGGATGTCGCAGAGCACGGCCACGGACGGGTCCACTTTGGCCAGCTCCTCGATCACCAGGATGGAGGCGAAGAAGGTGGAGCCGGTGCCGCCGAACTCGGGGTCGATCTCGATGCCCATCAACTGCGGGCAAGAGAGACTCCAGTCTGAAGGGTTCAAAGGTCAACCACGTACTGAGCAGCAGCGATTAAGCGACTCAACGTGACGGATCTTTTGAGCTTCATAATCAGCGTCTCAACAGACTAAACAAGACTTTTAAAAAAAATATATATATATATTTGTCTTTATTATTATTATTATTCATTTGAATTATTATATTTTTTACAATTATTATTTTTTTAACAATTATTTATTTGAATTTTTTTTTTTTTACAATTATTATATATATTTTTTTAACAATTATTATTATTTATTTAATTTTGTCATACTGTCATAATCATGTGCAATAATGTCATAATCATATGCAAAACAATCATGATCATGTGCAATAATGTCATAATCATGTGCAATGTCATAATCATATGCAAAACTATCAATCATGTGCAATAATCATGTGCAATACTGTCATAATCATGTGCAATAATCATGTGCAAAACCATCATAATCATGTGCAATACTGTCATAATTATGTGCAATATAGTTAAAGAACGTCAATATTTTCTGTCCATATAACAGCTGCAAATATTATTTTTTTTAACGTTATCGCTCTTTTTTTTTTTATTCAATATACTTCAGTGCCTACTCTGTGTTGCAACATTGGAATTTTCTCATTGTGGGACAAATAAAGGTTATCTTATATTACAGGTTTATTTGTTTGATAACGCATTTAAAACCAATAGAAAATACTCATTATCTGGACAATATTTTATCTGTGAAATGTCGTTTTACATATTAAAATATTACCATTATTTTAAAGTTTATATTTTTTTTACATTTTCACCTTTAATTGGCACTAAAAAATAATCTATAGATATGATACATTTGCTCACCTCGGCACTGTTATTACTGTGTTTGAGTTCAAATGTGGTTGGATCAGACAAAGCTCTTCAGTGTAATGTTCCGCAGTGGCTTTACGGCGTTTGCACTTACTCCTTGTTCAAACAGCGACTGGATGACCTCCTCGTCCATGTGAGAGCACTCGTCCATGGACGACACCAACGGAGCGATGCGTTCCTGAGCGTATTTCCTGACTGACAACGGAACATAATACAAAACGTTCAATTGTAACCGTGACGACGAAGGTTTAACATCAGAAAATCACAAAATATAAATCACTCTGATGTGAGTCATAACAGAGTCTGGTTTAAAGATGATTCATATTGTATTGTTTGATATAATTGTATTTACAGATACATTTCAATATATTGCATTGCCACAAATGTACGTTTTATGAAGTTTAAAGGATATACTGTACTTATATAATGCACTTTTCTTATATTATGAATTATTATTAAGTATTATAATTATTTGTAAAATTATTGAGTATTATTATTATTATTATTATGTATTCTTCTTCTTGTCTGACCTGCGTCCCTCATCATGGCCTCCTCCTCGGAGAACGTCTGCAGAGGAGGAAACGACACGGCGCTGGTTTGGTCCTGGTCCAGGTCCAGAGCTGAACTGGTGGATCTGAGTCTCCATCGCCCACTCTGCACCGCTCTGAGGGGAGACGAAAGAAGTCTGCAAGACTGTGGAGGAGAGAGGGAGAGAGGGAGGGAGGGAGGGAGAGGGAGGGAGAGGGAGGGAGGAGAGAGGGAGGAGAGAGGGAGGGAGGAGAGGAGGGAGAGAGGAGGGAGGAGAGAGGGAGGGAGATAGAGGGAGGAGAGGAGGGAGAGGGAGGAGAGAGGGAGGAGGTAGGAGGGAGAGAGGGAGGAGAGAGAGAGGGAGAGAGGGGGAGGGGAGGGGGGAGAGAGGGGGAGGGGAGGGAGGAGAGAGAGAGGGAAGGAAGGAGAAGAAAAAACAAGGATTACATTGACTGGACATAATTTTAAAACATTAAAATCTGTTGTCATTTCTTGGCCTTTTTTGGTGTATTTGACTCAAATGTTTCTGTGACGCGCTTATTTAATATAAGATAAGATATTCCTTTATTGTCCCACATGGGGAAATTTAATTGATGCAACGCAGGAAGATACAGAGGTAGATACAGAAGAACAGAGAAAGGAAACATGCAATATTAGACACATTCACTGTTTTGAAGATTAAATTAGTGCGTTTTATTTTTAACTACGAACAACTGTTGTGAACACGTGGATGTACAACTGGACAACTGTATGTAAATCGTACATTAATAAATAGTTGTAATTTTAAGGAAAAGAGGGGACTTTACTCACTTTACTTAGGAGTTATCATTATTTTTCTGATCTAATTACAATCCTGACCAAAACATGGACACGAATCTGGAACATGATACTCGTGGAAGGCTCGAATATGAATATAATCTAACATAAACATTGTAGTAGATATGTATTATGTTTGAACCGACTTGATAAATGGAGCTGCAAAACAGAAGCTCACTGACAGCTAGCTTAGCATTAGCAACACACGTCATTTCAAGGCAAGGTTACCGTGGTTTTGCAAGCGCACAACGTCAAACAAAACCGGACATACCTCACGAAATAATACACAAACTTAAGTTAAGAAGTAGATTGGATTCGTGCGTTACCCTTGACAACGTCCTGACCAAAGAAGAAGCCATGGCGAGAGTTACAAAACTGTTTACATGCGCGAGAGAGCCGCGTTCACGTTCCCTTGGCCATTTACACCTTCAGCGCCGAACAAATCAATTTATACTTCAAAACAACTAAAAATATAAAAAAAATACAACTTGCTAACATATAATCACCATCGCATCAATTGTGCGGTTATTTGTATTTTTTAATCTTAAAACGTGCAAAGAAATGAGTTTGTATTCCGCGGTGACGAATATCTCCGACGGGACCCAAATGCAACGAACCACGTGACTCGGAACCAGAAGTCGCTCGGTTCCGCGGGTCTCGTCACCTAGCAACAGCGGAACGTTTGTACATTTTTAATCGCGTTTTACGCACAGAGTCGCGTTTTTCAGGGGGCGGATGGTGAGCTACGACACCGCGACAGGTCCGTGGACAATGCGGTGACGCGAGGGCTTGTTTTGGGCTGTGATTCCGAGGCACGAAGCTAATGCTAAAGCTAATGCTAAAGCTACTGCATTGACAGCTGTAGTACAGGCTAAAGACCACTGTGGATTCTCTTCACGCGGTAAGTGCGGCGGCCATCTTGTGATTGTAAAAAACAACAATATGACCCGGAAAATCATTAATAAAGGGGTTAATTGAATAATAATGAAGAGATTAGTGGTTCTATTAAATCATCTGTCAGGACATGTTTCTCTGCTTTTAAAAAAATGTGACGATTCAATGTGATAATTCAATAACACTGGTCTGTATTTACTATGGCGACGCGTTCTCTAGTGTTGTATACGCCCTGACGCTACAATGAAACAGACATGCCGTTTTATTTGCTGCTTGTTGTTTACTAGTTTGTTGACGAGGACAACAATGGAGGGCATCAAGACGGAGCCGGTGGATTTCGTGAAGGAGTTCCAGGAGTATCTGAGCCAGCAGACCCAGCATGTCAACATGATCTCTGGCTCGGTGTGCCGGGAGAAGGAGGCGGCCGCGGAGCAGATGTACCCGCCCAGCATGCACGGTCAGGGGGGCTTAAGAACCACACCCATCACCCCAACATGCACGGTCAGGGGGGCTTAAGAACCACACCCATCACCCCAGCATGCACGGTCAGGGGGGCTTAAGAACCACACCCATCACCCCAACATGCACGGTCAGGGGGGCTTTAGAACCACACCCATCACCCCAACATGCACAGTCAGGGGGGCTTAAGAACCACACCCATCACCCCAACATGCACGGTCATGGGGGGCTTAAGAACCACACCCATCACCCCAACATGCACGGTCATGGGGGCTTAAGAACCACACCCATCACCCCAACATGCACAGTCATGGGGGGCTTTAGAACCACACCCATCACCCCAACATGCACGGTCAGGGGGGCTTAAGAACCACACCCATCACCCCAACATGCACGGTCAGGGGGGCTTAAGAACCACACCCATCACCCCAACATGCACAGTCGGGGGGGCTTAAGAACCACACCCATCACCCCAACATGCACAGTCAGGGGGGCTTAAGAACCACACCCATCACCCCAGCATGCACGGTCAGGGGGGCTTAAGAACCACACCCATCACCCCAACATGCACGGTCAGGGGGGCTTTAGAACCACACCCATCACCCCAACATGCACGGTCAGGGGGGCTTAAGAACCACACCCATCACCCCAACATGCACAGTCAGGGGGGCTTAAGAACCACACCCATCACCCCAACATGCACGGTCAGGGGGGCTTTAGAACCACACCCATCACCCCAACATGCACAGTCAGGGGGGCTTAAGAACCACACCCATCACCCCAACATGCACGGTCAGGGGGGCTTAAGAACCACACCCATCACCCCAACATGCACAGTCGGGGGGGCTTAAGAACCACACCCATCACCCCAACATGCACGGTCAGGGGGGCTTAAGAACCACACCCATCACCCCAACATGCACAGTCGGGGGGGCTTAAGAACCACACCCATCACCCCAACATGCACAGTCAGGGGGGCTTAAGAACCACACCCATCACCCCAACATGCACAGTCAGGGGGGCTTAAGAACCACACCCATCAACACGTGGGAGGAACAATATCCTTTTAATTTCTGGTTTATGATGTCGTCAGTATGTGAAATCTAATGCTTTTCTGTCTGATCTGACAATATAACATCAGGCAAAAAAAAATGCTATAATTTGACATGAAAAGGGTAAAAATACTGATTAAAACATTAAATTTAAACATAGGATGCGACTTCCTAGTGTGCAAACATTGTGTGAGTAAAATTAAACATCATATTTAAGTGAAAAACTAAGTGAAGGTTTGGTTGTAAGTATTTTTCAGTTATTTAATTGGGATTGTAAAGATTTGCAAAAAGAATAATGCAGTTCTCTTGAGTTTTCGGACCGACAGATGCATTTAATCAGCTTTGTTTCATATAAATATAGATATTCTTTGTACTTTTCCGTTTGCAAAGTTGTTATTGAGTGAATTTACACAATCTTATGATCTTTTGTTGTCAGATTATGGACATTTGTAATCGTTTTGGGAACTATTCCAGCACTTACGGGTTTCTTTGGTCGACTATTTAACACAACGTATTCCAAAAGCGACTCTGTGCGTACGCAAAAGTGACTCTTCCGTCCTTAGTGGCTCATCAATGTCTTCGTCCATTTTATCAGTGAAAAGGCAAAGTCTGTGTTGTGTTTTCAAAGTGGTTTCCCCCCGTAGAGCCCCAGGCCGCGGCCCAGAGCCCGGCGGACCCCTCGCCCTCGGACGTGGGCCTGTCGCTGGGCGAGGCCCCGGAGCTGCAGGTGGACGGGCTGGAGCGGACGAGCGACGGGAAGTACAAGTGCAACTACTGCAGCTACAGCAACAAGGGCATGGCGCGCCTCATCGAGCACATACGCATTCACACAGGTCAGTGCGCACGGAGGGGGCGGGGCCTTTTCGAGCGCTAAAGGGGGTGTGGCGGGGGTTTACCACGTTCTAATTCTGACTTTATCTGGTGTATTTATATCTGTTGGACATATAAATGATAGAAAACAGAGAAAACGTTGAAAAATCAGAGAGTACCTGACTAAAGTGAAGTATAATCAGAGAGTACATGTCTAAAGTGAAGTATAATCAGAGAGTACCTGACTAAAGTGAAGTATAATCAGAGAGTACCTGTCTAAAGTGAAGTATAATCAGAGAGTACCTGTCTAAAGTGAAGTATAATCAGAGAGTACCTGTCTAAAGTGAAGTATAATCAGAGAGTACCTGTCTAAAGTGAAGTATAATCAGAGAGTACCTGTCTAAAGTGAAGTATAATCAGAGAGTACCTGTCTAAAGTGAAGTATAATCAGAGAGTACCTGACTAAAGTGAAGTATAATCAGAGAGTACCTGACTAAAGTGAAGTATAATCAGAGAGTACCTGGTGTTCCTTCAGGAGAGAAGCCTCACCGGTGCCAGCTGTGCCCGTTCGCCTCTGCGTATGAGCGCCACCTGGAGGCCCACATGCGCTCGCACACCGGGGAGAAGCCGTACAAGTGCGACCAGTGCGCCTTCCGCTGCAGCGACCGCAGCAACCTGTCCCACCACCGGAGGCGCCGCCACAAGCTGCTGCCGCCCCGCGTGCCCCGCCTCCCGCCGTTCAATGCCAAGCGGCTGCACGGCGCGCTGCAGAAGCGGCAGAGCGCGCTCGGGTACGCACGCAGGCTCGTCCTCAACTTCAACCCGGCCCAAGCGCAAAAGCCCGATTACCTGAGCGAGGCGGCGACCCGGCACGACTTCAGGACCGTCCCGGCCAGTTTGGACGAAAGCCGAGCGTGTTTGCCGTTCATGAGCCCCCTGGACCAGCTGTCCACGCTGGCGGCGGGTCAGCCGTCCGACCCGACGCCCGACTCCAGCGAGAACGTGACCGATGAGAAGCCCATCATCATCCAGCATATTGCGAGCCACGCCCAGTGCAGCAGCAGTAGCCGCCGGGCGTCGCCGAGCCCCGCCTCGCCCGGCTGCAGCCCCACCCCCGGCGTCAGCTTCGAGAGCGGCGCCAGCAGCCCGACGGCGGCCGCGCGCCACCAGGGGACCGGGCACACGTGCGTCCACTGCCACGTCCAGTTCGCCGACAACATCCTGTACACCATCCACATGGGTTGCCACGGCTACGAGCGGCCGTTCCAGTGCAACGTGTGCGGGCATCTGTGCAGGGACAAGTACGACTTCGCCTGCCACTTCGCCCGCGGGCAGCACAAAGACCGAGAGGCTTTTATTCACTCAAATGTGGGAGAATGAAACAGGATCATCTGCTGTAGAAGCAGAAGTTTGACTAGAACTGGGTCTTTTTGGATCAACAGTTCACTGGACGATTCACATGAAAAGACCTTTTATAACAACGACAGCGGAATTATTACATCAACTGTTTCTATTATACAACTATTTATCAATAATGCACTTTTTTTGTACATATTCTTTATCTCGGAGCCGCCAGTCGCCACATTTCAACACTTATTTGGTTAAAATTGTATTTAAAAATCAATAATAAATATGGACCGTTACTTTTATTTGTTTTACATTTTTAACATTTATTTTCAGCTTGTAAAATATGAAGGATTCAAAATGTCTGAACAATGCAACACACGACCTTCACGTCCAGTGGAAACAGACAGAAAAGTCACTGTAAATGTATTTAAACTGTATAAAACATCACGTTCTGTTATTCATAAAGCGCTCTTAAACTTGGTCTGGATTCACCTTTTATTCTCTAAAGTCTTAAACAGAACGTCCTCTTTCTGTCGGTCAAAGACCTGCACGGCCGTCGCTGCGTCTCGCTCGGCGCTTTCCGTGTCGGAGCGGGAAACGTCCCGGAGCAAGCGGCTTTTGAAATCCCGGAGAGAGTTGGACTTGAGCTGGTTCAGTTCAGACGCCAGCGAGGCCACGCCCACCGACGGGAGCCCAGCGTCTGGAGGTTAAAGAGGAAACTGTTACTGATGACACGTGTTTAAGACGTCACACGGTCACAGAGGGAGGAGCTGAGCGTCACAGAGGGAGGAGCTGCAGTCGCAGAGGGAGGAGCTGAGCATCACAGAGGGAGGAGCTGAGCGTCAGAGGGAGGAGCTGCAGTCACAAAGGGAGGAGCTGCAGTCAGAGGGAGGAGCCACAGTCACAGGGAGGAGCCACAGTCACAGAGGAAGGAGCTGCAGTCACAGAGGGAGGAGCCGAGCGTCACAGAGGGAGGAGCCGAGCGTCACAGAGGGAGGAGCCGAGCGTCAGAGGGAGGAGCTGCAGTCACAGAGGGAGGAGCCGAGCGTCAGAGGGAGGAGCTGCAGTCACAGAGGGAGGAGCTGCAGTCAGAGGGAGGAGCCAAGCGTCACAGAGGGAGGAGCTGCAGTCACAGAGGGAGGAGCTGCAGTCACAGAGGGAGGAGCTGCAGTCACAGAGGGAGGAGCTGCAGTCACAGAGGGAGGAGCTGCAGTCACAGAGGGAGGAGCTGCAGTCACAGAGGGAGGAGCTGAGCGTCTGGAGGTTAAAGAGGAAACTTACTAAAACAACATACAACAAAATACAACAAAACCCATGACAAAAAATGACAAAACTATATGGTGTCCAGGCCCTGGTAAACTGGGGTTGTCATGACGCTGAATAAGCCTGAGTGCAGAGGTCAAAGGTCGTGTATGACTCTGCACAGTAAACGACAGAAAACTTAAAACGTCATAAAAACATTGAAATGAGTAAATGTCAAACCTCGAGCCGACTTCACAGCGTCAGAGATGAGCTTTCGACAGGCCTGATCTGCCCGATGCACCGCACTGTGGGCACATGCCACCCTGTCATCCTCCTGAAGAACACCAGGAGAACATGAGAACAGCATGAGAACAGCACGAGAACAGCACGAGAAGAACACGAGAACAGCACGAGAACAGCACGAGAACAGCACGAGAACAGCATGAGAACATGAGAGCATCATGAGAACAGCATGAGGACAGCATGAGAACAGCATGAGAACAGCACGAGAACAGCACGAGAAGAACACGAGAAGAACACGAGAACAGCACGAGAACATGAGAGCATCATGAGAACAGCATGAGGACAGCATGAGGACAGCATGAGAACAGCATGAGAACAGCACGAGAAGAACACGAGAACATGAGAGCATCATGAGAGCATCATGAGAACAGCATGAGGACAGCATGAGAACAGCACGAGAAGAACACGAGAACAGCACGAGAAGAACACGAGAACAGCACGAGAACAGCATGAGAACATGAGAGCATCATGAGAACAGCATGAGAACAGCATGAGGACAGCATGAGGACAGCATGAGGACAGCATGAGAACAGCACGAGAACATGAGAACAGCACGAGAACATGAGAACAGCACGAGAACATGAGAACAGCATGAGAACAGCAAGAGAAGAACACGAGAACAGCACGAGAACAGCATGAGAACATGAGAGCATCATGAGAGCATCATGAGAACAGCATGAGGACAGCATGAGGACAGCATGAGGACAGCATGAGAACAGCACGAGAACAGCACGAGAACAGCACGAGAAGAACACGAGAACAGCACGAGAAGAACACGAGAACAGCACGAGAACAGCATGAGAACATGAGAGCATCATGAGAACAGCATGAGAACAGCATGAGGACAGCACGAGAACAGCATGAGAACAGCACGAGAACAGCACGAGAAGAACACGAGAACAGCACGAGAAGAACACGAGAACAGCACGAGAACAGCATGAGAACATGAGAGCATCATGAGAACAGCATGAGAACAGCATGAGGACAGCATGAGGACAGCATGAGAACAGCATGAGAACAGCATGAGAACAGCATGAGAACAGCACGAGAACATGAGAACAGCACGAGAACATGAGAACAGCACGAGAACATGAGAACAGCACGAGAACATGAGAACAGCATGAGAACAGCATGAGAACAGCATGAGAACAGCATGAGAACAGCATGAGAACAGCATGAGAACAACATGAGAACAGCAGAACAGCATAAGAACAGCATGAGAACAGCACGAGAACAGCACGAGAACAGCACGAGAACAGCACGAGAACAGCACGAGAACATGAGAACAGCATGAGAACAGCATGAGAACAGCATGAGAACATGAGAACAGCATGAGAACAGCATGAGAACAGCATGAGAACAGCATGAGAACAGCATGAGAACAGCATGAGAACATGAGAACAGCATGAGAACATGAGAACAGCATGAGAACAGCATGAGAACAGCATGAGAACAGCATGAGAACATGAGAACAGCATGAGAACAGCATGAGAACAGCATGAGAACAGCATGAGAACAGCATGAGAACAGCGTAACTTGTATTTGAGCAGAACTTGCCTTTTGTTCCGTGTCGTCTTGGACGGGTCTCAGTGGATTCTTCAGCGCAAACGAGATCAGATCCAGAACCTTCTGACTGAAAGAAGTCACAGTATAAGTACACAGTATAAGTACACAGTATAAGTACACAGTATAACAGTACACAGTATAACAGTATAAGTACACAGTATAAGTACACAGTATAAGTACACAGTATAAGTACACAGTATAACAGTATAAGTACACAGTATAAGTACACAGTATAAGTACACAGTATAACAGTACAGAGTATAACAGTATAAGTACACAGTATAAGTACACAGTATAAGTACACAGTATAACAGTACACAGTATAACAGTATAAGTACACAGTATAAGTACACAGTATAACAGTACACAGTATAACAGTATAAGTACACAGTATAAGTACACAGTATAACAGTACACAGTATAACAGTACACAGTATAACAGTATAAGTACACAGTATAAGTAACTAGAATATAACTGGAGAAACTGGGATTTCACAAAATAGAAAAATCCAGCTGGTTCAGTCACAGTAAATCCACTCAGACACGTGTGATATTAAAGCTCAGTTTAAACACATTTAATATTGTATTTGAAATCAATTGTTTATTTAATCAAGATTATGATGACACTTTTTTTCTTGGATAAGAATTTATATATTAATGACTTTAGCACAAATTATACTTTTGTGAATCTCCATGGCTAGAAATGTGTATTTTTCCGTTTTTTGAAATAGAAAAACAAAACTAACTGACATTTCGACCTTCTAAAATTCAAAATTGTTAATTATTTTGTGTTTGGATCTGGTGTTCTCTCACATGTCGGCGGCGTCGAGCGCGCCTGCCGTGTCCAGCGCGACGCTGTTCTCCTCCCAGGCGTTCCTCCGACCGTCCGGCGGCTGGAGGCGGCGCTCCATCTCCTCCATCACGGCGCGCGGGATCGGCTCCGCCCTCTTTTGGTTCCTACGGATACACGTCTCCAGGTCGCAGCGGAGGAAGAGCTGACAGAAGCCCAGCGAGTCTGAGGAAAACAACAGGCGGCTTAACGGGGAGCATAAACACGTCTGAGGCCTCAGAACTGTTGCCATGGACACGATAGATGGATACTTCTGGAACATACTCCAGGCAGCCACACAAAATAACATCTACGATCAGGGACTGGATTTAAAAATGGACAAATTTGGACGTTTGGTTGGGCTTAAATTCCTTTAGTTTCACTTTTGATGGAGGACAGAACGGCGGACAGAATGGTAGACAGAATGGTGGACAGAACGGCGGACAGAATGGTGGACAGAACGGCGGACAGAATGGTGGACAGAACGGCGGACAGAACGGCGGACAGAACGGAGGACAGAACGGCAGACAGAACGGCGGACAGAACGGCGGACAGAACGGCGGACAGAACGGAGGACAGAACGGAGGACAGAACGGAGGACAGAGCGGCGGACAGAACGGAGGACAGAGCGGCGGACAGAACGGAGGACAGAATGGCGGACAGAACGGCGGACAGAACGGCGGACAGAACGGCGGACAGAATGGAGGACAGAACGGAGGACAGAACGGAGGACAGAACGGCGGACAGAACGGCGGACAGAACGGCGGACAGAATGGCGGACAGAACGGAGGACAGAACGGAGGACAGAACGGAGGACAGAACGGAGGACAGAGCGGCGGACAGAACGGAGGACAGAGCGGCGGACAGAACGGAGGACAGAATGGCGGACAGAACGGCGGACAGAACGGCGGACAGAATGGAGGACAGAACGGAGGACAGAACGGAGGACAGAACGGCGGACAGAACGGCGGACAGAACGGCGGACAGAATGGCGGACAGAACGGAGGACAGAATGGCGGACAGAACGGCGGACAGAACGGCGGACAGAACGGAGGACAGAACGGCGGACAGAACGGCGGACAGAACGGCGGACAGAACGGAGGACAGAACGGCGGACAGAACGGCGGACAGAACGGCGGACAGAATGGAGGACAGAATGGAGGACAGAATGGCGGACAGAACAGCGGACAGAACGGCGGACAGAATGGCGGACAGAACGGAGGACAGAATGGAGGACAGAACAGCGGACAGAACGGCGGACAGAATGGCGGACAGAACGGAGGACAGAATGGAGGACAGAATGGCGGACAGAACGGCGGACAGAATGGAGGACAGAATGGCGGACAGAACGGCGTTGCGGTCAAACGCTCCGGCGGCGTGTTTTCGGCCTCACGTTTCCTGGCGAGCTGGTGCACCTCGTATCTCATGCTGCGGTAGTAGAAGTTGTCGTCGAGGAGCAGCACCGCGGGGGCCGGTTCAGGCGACGACGCGTTGCTTCCCAGGACGTCCCGGACACGCCTTTGCCACGCCTCTTTGTCGCCGTCGCCGCTCGTCCCGCACACAAAGTCCTCCACGCACCCCAGCACGGCCCGGCGATGTCGCTTCCACGCCGTGTGCTGGAGAAAAGACCGGGATTTAACGACCGCGAACGTCCATCGTGCAACGCAAATGACAGTAAATTACCGTATTTTCCGCACTATAAGCGAAACAAAACGCACACAAAATCGCTTCGAGGTGAGTAAGCACAGGCACAATTCATCCGTATATAAGACACACTGGATTATAAGGCGTTTTTTGAGAAAATTAAAGGCTTTTAAGTGCGCCTTATAGTGCGGAAAATACGGTAAACTTTGAGCGTCATTTGTGAACGCGATTTCACTGGAGAAACTCGGATTAACCTCAGAAAAATCACAAAATATTCAAAGCAAAAGGTGATTTTGTAAAAGGAAAAGCACTCGGACACATTATTAGTTTATTTAAGAGGAGATTATGACAGACACGAGGCATTTTCCATGAAGATTTAAAGATTTTACGGAGCTCAAACGGACAGGAATGTTGACCGCACAAGTTTATCATTTTATTTACAGATGAATTACATATTTTAGAGCGGATTCAGGTTGTCGTGATGCTCGTATGATCTGTCGAAATGTGTGATAAAGACTTAAAACTATTAGTATTTAGGATTCGGGGGCTTTATTTCACCACAAATGCAAAAAGTGTCCGTCAAAATCTCATATTAAACAAACAAATAATGTCAAATCAAATCGTGAATGTGTTTAATCAAGCTCAGATTATTGTGAGAATTAATATTATTAATTTTCCTTCATTCTTTTACATCACTGTTCCATTATCACGTGACCAGCTTTATGGAATTAAACTTTCTGAATGCAAAAGTACAATTATTGTGACATAAACAGCCGGATAAAACCGTTTTTTTCTGGCAAACAAATTGAAATTGAAATTAGTTTAGCTCAAAAATTGTCACGATTATTGGTTTTTAGTCCTTTTAATTAATGTTGTGACTAAAATTATTGTTAATCGTGATAATTCAGGTCACAGTATAATCGTAAGGACTAAAAATGAATAATCGTGACAGTTGTAGAAGCAAAATTAACTGTTTTGATCAATTTATCGTCCAAAAAAATGAACCGAAATGTAAATATTATTCTTTATCTGTCTGTTTTATTTAAAGACATCAGAATACTTAAACACTTGTACATGCAGTGTCTTAAATACTTCTTAAATACTTTGTGTGGAAGTACGACACGTCCACGGTCCACGCACCTCCCCCGGCTCCTCCTCTCGCTCATGCCGGGACACGAACGCCTCCTCCGGGATCAGCTCGTCGTAGTTCACCGCCGCGGACCTCCAGCCGAGCTCCGCCGCGGGTCCACGGAGCTCCCGGGCCAGCGTGGACTTCCCCGCGGCCGGCAAGCCGCACAGGACCACCAGGCAGACCCCCGAGTCACGCGCCGAGGCCATCGGGGCGTTTCACCGGGAAAAGAAGAGCATCGTGTTAACGGGAGCGCGGGGGACGGGGCCGCGGGGAACCGGGAGTCAGGACTTCCGTGTTGTGGTTGTGAGAGCCGTGCGTTGGACCAATCAGAGAGGGAGTTGCGGTCACGTGTGGTCGTCGGACCGAAAATAAAATAAATAAAATAAATAAAATAAATAAAATAAATAAAATAAATAAAATAAATAAAATAAATAAAATAAATAAAATAAATAAAATAAAAATTATGCAATACAAAATATATAAATAGATAAATACAGATAAACACAGAAGTATTTTGTAGATAGTAATACAATGCCAGAGCAGCTGTGTATATACTTAGATCTCACCCCTCGTCCGTTGCAGGTGGTTTGGGCGTCACAGTCGAGCTTTGGCAGAAGAACCGCGGCGTCCACACACTTAGTCTGGATCCACCAGTGATCCGAGTTGAGTCAATACCATCATTTGCTTCAAGACTGGATAAACATCGCTCTCAGCTGTAGTTTCGTTTGTCCCGGGTCCTGTTTGATGACTTGTTTTCCTGCATTGGTGCGCGGACATGTACCAGGACAACAACTACAGACGCCTGTCCATCTGTCCATCTGTCCATCAGGTCAGTACAGAAATATGCATGTCTGAGCGCAATAATAAAGTGTATGTGCTGTGTGTGTGCTGTGTGTGTGCTGTGTGTGTGCTGTGTGTGTGCTGTGTATGTGCTGTGTATCTGCTGTGTATCTGCTTGTGGTTGTGTATAAAACCAATGAAAAGTACATAGATAGTAAAAATTTATATTTTTTTTAGTAAAAAAAACATAGTTTTCATAGCGTTAATATTTTGTTCTAGCGCACCATTTAAAATTCGATTGTGGTATATTTAATGAAACTACAAGTAAACTAAATTTAGGCTATATAGTTATTTGTTTGTTTTATTATTCAGATCTTTTGCCACTGGGGATTTCTACAGGACAATCACCAGCAGCTTCAGGTCCACAACCGAGGACTGGACGTCCACAACAGAGGACTGGACGTCCACAACACACAACACAGAGGACTGGACGTCCACAACACAGAAGTGTTTTTGATAAAGGGATTTTCATATTTATAGCAAAGACCACATGCTCACTCAAGATTGAGCCCAAATGTCTGGTTGTTTACACAGAATGAGATAAAGTTAAATGAATAAAACAGTGAGAAGCTTCTCAGCTCTTTAGTTCTCTGTTCTCTTTACTTCTGTACCTACTTGTGCATTGTAACACTGAAATTTCCCCACTGTGTGGACTAATAAAGGATTATCTCATCTTGTCCTTGTTTGTTTTTGTTTATGATCTTGAATTGTGGTAAATTAAATAAGTACATCTTTAAATAGCCACTGAATTTCCCACAGACTCCCCAGTATTATATATATGAAAAAGATGCATGTAAACAGGACACACATTTTATAATATAAAATAATTTATTTTGTGGAAAAATAGAACAGTAAATAACTATATAGATATATCTATAGATGTATATCTATAGATATAGATAGATATATAGATAGATATATCTATAGATATAGATAGATATATCTATAGAGATATATCTCTATAGATATATATAGATATATCTCTCTATCTATATCTATATATATATCTATATATATATATATATATAGATATATATATATCGTCTGCCATTGTTGTGGTGCCGGTTCTTCTCAGGTGAAATGTGTACGTACATCACCGGAGCGTCATCTCTGATTGGCTGCTGCACCGCCTCGCCGCAGAAAAGCTCAAAATTCTGAACTTATTTGCGGCGAACCGTTTTGATGCTTTGATGCTTATACGCCCGTCAAAGCGTCTCGAGCGGAAAACGCAAAAGCGCGCCCGCCTCGCCGCGCTCCTCGGCGAATCGCGCCGCAAATAAGCGGAAGCCGCGCCGCAAAAACGCAGGAGGTGCTTGACGCGTGTTTACATAGACTTTGAATGTAAACTGGACGCTTTTGCCGCACCGGTCTGAACGGGCCATGAAACGGGAGCGTTTGACATGACTGAGAGCATTTGTGCCGTAACGCAGCGTCTCCATCCGGAACGAGGTACTAAATGTGAGTAAATGTGAGTGAATGCAGGTGAATGCGAGTGAATAGTAAATGCGAGTGAATAGAAAATTCAAATCAAATCAATTTATTTTTGTAAGGCCCAAAATCACAACAACAGTCGCCTCTGAGGGCCGAATCAACAATGTCTGTGGTGGCGATCAAGTCAGACAATGTCTGTGGTGGCGAGGGACGATGTCCCAGGGTCCTCTGTCCTTAGACTCTCCTTCTCGGCCAGGAAAAACTACAAAAAAACCTCTTTGGGAAAAAAGCGTAGAAACCCGGAGGAGTTCCAGTGAAGGAGAGATCCGACTCTCACAGACGAACAGACGGACACGAGGAGACTGGAGCTGGAGCCACTCTTCAGGCAGATGAGGGACCGTCTGAGTCGAGCTGGACCCACTCTTCAGGCAGATGAGGGACCGACTGAGGCGAACTGGACTCACTCTTCAGGCAGATGAGGGACCGTCCACACAGGGCAGGGACCACTTCACCAGGGGAGGGGCATCTGGGTCCACAGGTCCTCAGGAGTGAGAGAAAGAAAAATAAGGCGGTGAACAGTTTGCAAGTGGAATTAAAAAATAAATATTGTTTGATAGCATAAGTAGTCAGAAGAAGAAGAGGATAGTGCTCAAGCTGTCATACTTCCCCCAGCATAGTTACTCCTAGGGCAGCGTAGCTAAAGCTGTGGGTTTATGTTTCTGTTCCTAACTACTCTGACCATAAGCGATTTCGAAGAGGAACGTTTTAAGCCTGGACTTAAATGAAGAGACTGTGTCAGCATATTTAACATGGGTCGGGAGCTGATTCCATAACACAGGAGCTTGGTAGCTAAACGCTCTACCTCCTACAGTACTTTTAGAGACTCTTGGCACCACCAGAAGGCCGGCATTCTGAGAGCGAAGAGCTCTGTTTGGATGATATGGTTCTATAGCATCTTTGAGGTAGGATGGGGCCATGTCATTTATGGCTTTGTAGGTCAAGAGTAGAATTTTGAATTTGATTCTAAACTCGACAGGGAGCCAGTGAAGAGACTTCAGCACCGGCGTAATGTGCTCTCTTCTTTTTGTTCCTGTTAGTAATCTTGCTGCTGCATTTTGAACCAGTTGAAAGCTTTTTATGGAGCTTTTAGGACACGCTGCAAACAGGGAGTTACAGTAGTCTAATCTAGTCGTTACAAATGCATGGATAAGTTTTTCGGCATCACTTTTAGGCAGAATTCTTCTGATTTTGGCTCTTGTTGCGCAAATGGAAATAGGCTGTTTTACAAGCTTGATTTATATGAGCTTTATATGAGAGCTCCTGGTCAAATAAGACTCCAAGGTTTCTTACAGTAGAACTGGAGGCTACACTGACATTGTCCAGTGTGACTATCTGCTCAGATAGTCTCGTAGATGCTTAGGGCCAAGCACAATGACCTTGGTTTTTTCAGGGTTAAGAAGCAGGTAGTTAAGTGTCATCCAGGTTTTTATCTCCTTCACACAAGCACTAAGTCTGTCTACTTGATCGCTCTGATCAGGTTTCATTGATAAATACAGCTGAGTGTCATCTGCATAGCAGTGGAAGTTAATGTCATGCTTTCTGATAATGTTGCCTAATGGCAGCATATAAAGAGTAAACAGAATTGGACCGAGTACCGAACCCTGTGGCACACCGTAAATTACTTTAGAACATGGTGAGGAGCTCTTGTTTACATTAACAAATTGGAACCTATCAGATAAATAGGATTTAAACCAGCTGAGGGCTGTTCCTCCAACACCTACATCACATTCTAACCTCTGCAGTAGAATGTTGTGGTCGATGGTGTCAAACGCTGCGCTGAGGTCCAACAGAACCAGGACTGAGACCAGTCCATCGTCAGCGGCTAATAACAAATCATTTGTGACTTTAACTAGTGCAGTTTCAGTGCTGTGGTGGGCTCTGAACCCTGACTGGAAAACTTCAAATAAGTTATTGTCCTGCAGGTGGCGACAAAGCTGTTTTACTACAACTTTTTCAAGGATTTTAGAGACAAAGGGAAGATTTGAAATAGGTCTGTAGTTTACCAATAGGTCGGGATCTAGATTAGGCTTTTTCAGAAGAGGTTTAATGACTGCATGTTTGAAGGACTGTGGAACATAGCCACTTTCGAGTGAAGTATTTATTATATTAAGAATAGGGTCTATAATTAGGGGAAGAATGTCTTTGAGGAGTCTGCTTGGAATGGGGTCTAGGACACAAGTTGAGCTTTTAGAGGACATAATGGCTGAAGTGATCTCTGCTTGATCAACAGCTGTGAACCTTTCTAAGTTTACAGGTGGATTTATATGAGACGTTAGATTTACAGCTTGGGCTAGTTCACGGCTAATAGCGGGGGTAATTTCATCTAATTTATCTCTGATTGTTTTTATTTTATTGTTAAAAGATAGGAGGAAATCATCAGAGCTAAGTGTAGCTGGGATTGAGGGCTCTACTGCGCTGTGACAGTTTGTTAGCCTAGCTACAGTGCTGAAAAGGAATTTAGTGTTACTTTTGTTGACTTCTATTAGATTTGAATAGTATCTGGTTTGGGCCTTACGCAGAGCCTGCTGATAGGACAGCAGGCAACTTTTGTGTGAGAGCGACGAAATAATCCCTCTAACTTTCTAACTCTTTGTTTATGTGAACGCAGTTATTAATGATAAAACAACAAGTTACATTTTCCTTCACATTATTTAGATTCCATATGTCAAATTGAACATTTATGAATAATTGTAACTTCTCTGCAGTGATGAACCACAAAAGTACAAACCAGTGACAAAACATGTTAGAAACTCTTTCATTTATAATTCATTCAAAAACGTCACACACAAAAATCCATTTGTTTAAAATCCATCATATTTACTCTTGTAACATACAATATTTCCATATTTGTCATATTTGACAACATTTATATTTTTTAATCCTTCATGTGAACTCAAGTGTTTATTCTGTAAAAAAACCTGAGCAGATTGAATTCATATTTAATTTCCCCCCAATCAAATATAAAGTGTAGAAACAGCACAAATCCATCTTCCTTGGATTTGTCTTTTGATTGAAAACTATAATATGAGTGACAGACAGGATTGTAGACAATTTGAAACTAAAAGAGAAACTACTTCATGAGCGACACATTCTTCCTGAAGCTGTTTTTATAAATGCTTCACATAAATAAGAGTAAAACCTGGATAAGAAGTAGAAGTTACTTATTCGACGCTCTGCAGCTAAAATCTAATCGTATTATTACAAAAACATGAGATAAACACAAACAAAAGACATCCATGATAAACATTGGGCCTGAGAATATAGTTTAGTCTGATATTACTGAAGTGGCTGCAGCACTTATCACGTGTTTAAGTGGTTGTACTGATGTGTCTGCACTTATTTAGTCTATTTTTAAATCAAAACAGGAACGGCATTGACATTTAAATCAGATAAACACGATAAACTACTTTAAAATAACATTGGAATCAGCTTTACTTTACGAATGTGCGATCGTCAAGTCGACTTTGGGGGATTTTAAAGGATTTATATTCACAACGGCAGAAAGGATCAAGTTTGTAGAGATGATTTGAGATTTGGGAGTTTAATCTAGTTTTAAACAGATAAATACACGGTTTACACTTGGTTTTCTGCAGAGACATGTGTAACTGTGCCGTCTGTTCAATTTATGAGAGCGTAAACGAGATTCTTGCTGCTCAGGATTTATAGTCGGATTCTTTTGGAGCATTTTCTTGAGCTGTAAAAAGCCGGATAAATCACTTGAAAACTGGCCACACGTGTGTTTTATGCAGTTTGAGGCTCAGGGTAATTTTGACAGCGCGAACAATGCAGTAAAATAGTGTTAAATAGCACCCTCTAGAGGCAAAAATGTGGAGATTCAGGTGCAATTTAGACACTTTTCTGACAGTTTAAACCCTGATTGGACTAAATAAAGGTGTTTTATGGTGTTATTGTGTCAGATCAGAACTGTTGTCATTTATGTGGAGTTTGGCTCTTGTTTACAGTCTGGTTGCTATGGTAACAGCTGTGGAATCACCTCTATCTGTGTCATATTTGTGCTCACGTCCAACCAGGAAGTACAATTATTAAAACAAATGGTCAAATAAACTGGAGACAAACGGGCCAAACGTTGAGTCAAATCTGAAATATAATGGTGTCGAGTGCGTTTTAGTCAAATGTGTCGTTCTAGACTTTAAAGCGTTTGAAGTTAGCGTTTTAGCCGCGCTTTCGATAAGAACTCCACGTACAGTCCGATAAGCGAGGGCCGATTGTGCGCTCCGGTTCCAGGGGTCACGCGTCTGCTTTGGGGGGTCTCGGCGGGATGGGTCTGGGGACTCCCGGACCCTGCCGGTGCGGCAGGGCGGGCGGGGCGGGCGGGGCGGGCGGGATCACCTGGACCTGCGCCGGGTCCGGGACTTGGCCTTGGATGTTCCAGTAATCCAGCTCGCCGTACGTCCAACTGAGAGAGAGAGAGAGGAACAGGGCGTGGCGTTTGAATCCGGCGAGCGGCGACTTGAGAGAACGTGCTCGATAACGCGTGTACTCGGGATGTCACGAGTATTTGGTCGATGATGTCACGAGTATTCGGTCGATGATGTCACGAGTATTGGGTCGATGATGTCACGAGTATTGGGTCGATGATGTCACGAGTATTGGGTCGATCGGGAGTATTTATGACTATTTTAGGATCAAAATAAAGTGGTTTTGATTCAATTCAAGGTTTAAAAAATACATTTACAGAACTTCTAAGTCTAAAACAAGCTGAGCAATAGATTTGTGTTCAAATATTATGCTTTTTGCTTTATCATAAATGTATAAAAAGAACTTTATTTCATCTTCAAAAATCAGTTCTATTCGATCGGTCGAGGCAATAACTGACGTATCGACTTTAAAAAAGTGTGTTAAATAAAATAATTCAATAACGATGCCACAATAGTCTTGTATAAACCTGTGGGAAACGCTGCGTTTCAATATAAATCTGTTCGTTTTTGTCACATTTAGGTTATTTTGTCACTCAGACAGTTGAATTTCATCAAACCTTGAGAAACTGTAACGTGTCAGACATTTTCACACTCAGTCTAATCGTGAGTCATGTTTTCACTCACAATAATCGTGACATCCTGACACCCTGACATCGTGACATCCTGACATCCTGACACCCTGACATCGTGACATCCTGACACCCTGACATCGTGACACCCTGACATCGTGACACCCTGACATCGTGACATCCTGACATCGTGACACCCTGATATCGTGACATCGTGACACCCTGATATCGTGACACCCTGACATCGTGACATCCTGACATCGTGACATCCCTCGTTCATAAATGTTCTTACCCAGGCCCTCCAGGCTGAGGCGGAGGTCCAGGCTTGAAAAGAGAAAAACGTCATTCATCAAAAGACACGATGCATCTCATGTTTTAGACAAGAGTAAATGATTTGGACATTTGCACCGCTTCTTCAGATACAATTTTAGTTCTTCTCGAGTTTCAATCTCTAACTCAATGTTTTGCCCTTTCAATTAAAGGACACATATTATGCAACATTGACTCTTTTAACCCTGTTCCAACATTGTCCCTCATCACAAACTCAGCTGGCATAGCATTTAGCTTCATTTGCGCTAGTTTGATGAATCCTGTTTAGAAAGTCTTCTCCCTCCTGTAGCTCCTCGATAACTGACGTTTCCTCCATAACCATCTTCTCTTCTGTTTTTAACTCCATAAATCGTCTCCAAACTCGCTCTGTGCTTTTCTATCGTCTTGTCATGATCAGTACAACTGCGTGCAGAGACCAGGAAGTAAAACCGCAGTGTGTTGTATGAAATATGCATCTTAAACTGTTGAGGTGGCACCATCTACTGGCTGCAAGGGGGAACTACACCATTTGGAGGGTTGGAAATAAGAGATCCAAATGTAATTTTGTTTGTTCTTTTTCTGTTCTAAAACATGAGCTGCCACTTGAGGCACTCGAGAGCGGGCTTAAAGGCCCAAAACAATAGAAATATTGCACAATGTGTGTGTCCTTTAAATGGAACAATTTATAAATCAGATGTTGCGTCCAGTTTCTCTTACTCGAGTAATAGTTTTGAAATACTTGAGAAACGATTACTTCTAAAAACATGATCTAGTGTGACCTCTGACCTCTGAGCGTCCTTCATGTTTGGCTGATAAAACTGACCCGTGTTAAACCCACAGACGCGGTTCGTAAAGGGCGGAGCTAAGCGGAGGATACATTTACCCTGTCCACGGTCTCCGGGGTCTGAGTGGTCGTGTGCGCCGGCGGCGGAGAGACGCTCCTCTGTGCGGCGGCAGATGTGCCGTTTGTCGAGCTGCGAGATCTGCAAAGATAGACAGAGTTTCAGCTGAAGCTTCTAGACAGAGAACATGTGCGTCTGTGCCGTCCAGAGCTCTGACTTGTGTCTTCTCTTGAGGCAGACGTCCAGCGAGTCTCGTCTGAACACGAAGAGAAGCAGCAACGCCGCGGCGACTAGCAGAGGGACCACCAACAGGAAGAAGATCAGGAGCCCGTTTCTCAGGGAGTGATCTGCAACACACACACACACACACACACACACACACACACCTTCTTTGAGCGTTTAACGACCGTTCCCTCGTCAAAAACGCACCAGAGTCGCGTTTGGCGTCGTTTCACGCTCGATTCGTTAATCCCAGAGGTGAACAGATTTGTCTCATCATCAGAAAACCATAAATCATCTCCAGATTCATTCTGAGCATTTCTGACTCAAATCGCGATCGGTACAACTGCACTTTTACATTAACATGTCGGGCAAGCTAGCTTTTTCTCATCTCACGGCTGTAATTCCCTCTGCTGCCAGTAGATGACGCCCAAAGTCAATGGTGTTGGAGGCGACGTGTGGAGAATATTATAGTGTAGAGTATGTTTAACGGACAAGAATGATAAAAATAACACAATATTTGTCTAGTTTAGTCTCTAAACGTGACTCCAGACGCGTTCTCGGGCGAGGGAACGGCGCGGGAGCAACGTTACGAGGTCAAAAAAACACGCTGGACGACGGCGCGCGGGGCACAAACCGATGGTGGCCGGTCCGCTGTCGACGCTGCCCCCTCGTCCTGAAGCGGCGCAGTCTGGAGGGGCCCAGCCCACGTGGCAGTGGCAGTGGCCCCGGTTGTTACAGACCTGAAATGGACACAAACGAGGACATTACGACTGTAGTGCAGCGTTTACTCGTGTCCTCATTAAACGTCTTTGAGCGCCCCTCTCTCGCTCGTCGTTGTAAATCGGGTAATATTTTTGTAATCCATCAGAAATGTGCAGAAAAGTGCTGTTCATGTTTGTATTTGGATCAAAAAGTCAACGTCGTCGATACAAAGCATTTTCAACGGAACGCTTCACTAAGACGGCGCCGTTTTCACACATTTCCCGTGGATTTCAAAAACGCCATTTAATTATTGTTATCGGGAAAATCAGAACAAAGGTCGAGATGTTCATGATGATGTCATGCTTTGTGTGGCATTTGTGTGTTTTGACGACAAATGTTATTTATTTAAACCCCAAATGTAAAACCGGAAGTCTTCATTTTTCAAATAATACTAGATGAAACACTTGTTGGGCGGAGACAGGGCGGAGACAGGGCACAGACAGGGCACAGACAGGGCAGAGACAGGGCGGAGACAGGGCAGAGACAGGGCAGAGACAGGGCAGAGACAGACAGGGCAGGGCGGACACAGGGCAGAGACAGGGCAGAGACAGGGCAGAGACAGGGCAGAGACAGGGCGGACACAGGGCAGAGACAGGGCGGACACAGGGCACAGACAGGGCGGACACAGGGCAGAGACAGGGCAGAGACAGGGCAGAGACAGGGCAGAGACAGGGCAGAGACAGGGCAGAGACAGGGCACAGACAGAGAAGCAGGAATCCACAACTTTGAGGAAACTGTCTCCGTTAAACCTAAATTATCCTTAAAATCCTGAACATCTTTCATCTTAAGTCTTTTGTGTTTTCAAACCTTAAAACCACTTCTGCTTCTAGATTAGATCAGATCACTACATTCCAATATTGCAGAAAAAGTATTATCTGTCGTGAAGATACTGCCCCAGTACTTTATTTATGTGTCTTGAATTACTTTTATTATTTGTACTTGTATGATGTTTTACAGTGCAGTGGGAAGTATGTCCAATGGAAACATGTCTTTGCAGTGCAGATATGTGTAAGTATTTTCCCCTGTACGTGTGGAATATGAGAGTTCTGTCAAAATCATGTCTAAATGAAGCCTCACTTTGTACTAATATTTGTCTTTTGGTCTTTTCTCTGCAGCTTCTTCTTACACTCATAAACTCTGATCAAACATGTCCTGTGGAAAGAGGGCGGGGCTAAAGACCACGTGTCCCTTTGTCTATTGTACTGTGTAAAAGTACTGTATACTGTGCAACTGTAAAAGTACTGTATACTGTGAAACTGTAAAAGTACTGTATACTGTGAAACTGTAAAAGTACTGTATACTGTGAAACTGTAAAAGTACTGTATACTGTGAAACTGTGTAAAAGTACTTTATACTGTGCAACTGTAAAAGTACTGTATACTGTGAAACTGTAAAAGTACTGTATACTGTGAAACTGTAAAAGTACTGTATACTGTGAAACTGTAAAAGTACTGTATACTGTGAAACTGTAAAAGTACTGTATACTGTGAAACTGTGTAAAAGTACTTTATACTGTGAAACTGTAAAAGTACTGTATACTGTGAAACTGTAAAAGCACTGTAGACTGTGAAACTGTAAAAGTACTTTATACTGTGAAACTGTAAAAGTACTGTATACTGTGAAACTGTAAAAGTACTGTATACTGTGAAACTCTGTAAAAGTACTGTATACTGTGAAACTGTAAAAGTACTGTATACTGTGAAACTGTAAAAGTACTGTATACTGTGAAACTGTAAAAGTACTGTATACTGTGAAACTGTAAAAGTACTGTATACTGTGAAACTGTGTAAAAGTACTGTATACTGTGAAACTGTAAGGTATGTGTATTATTATTGTATTTGTCTATTATGTGTTTTAGACCTCAATAAATAATAGATAAAATAAATAAAATAAATAAAATAAATAAAAGTAAAATCAAAATTATCAATAATAATAATGAAAAAAAAATTATACAATACAAAAAAATACAAATAAATAAATAAATACAGATAAACACAAAAGTATATTGTAGATAGTAATACAATGCCAGAGCAGCTCAAAGGCGTGTGTATATACTTAGATCTCACCCCTCGTCCGTTGCAGGTGGTTTGGGCGTCGCAGTCGAGCTTTGGCAGAAGAACCGCGGCGTCCACACACTTAAAGTCCAGGCAGGTCTGAAACGGGAGCGTTTGACATGACTGAGAGCATTTGTGCCGTAACGCAGCGTCTCCATCCGGAACGAGGTACTAAATGTGAGTAAATGTGACTTCACTGTTGTCTCTGGAGGAGGCGTGTGAGAGCAGGAGGTCCTCTCTGCTGCACACTCAGGCTCAGAGCACATGGTGGAGCAGAGGAGGATATTTGGGCCTCGGGACTCTGTATTTGGGCCTCTTTTTGCTTTATTAATTGCTGGATGTCGACTGTTTTATTCTTCTGTGACGTTTGGCTCTCTGGTCTGGTTTTCGTATTTCATGGTGATTGTTTATATGTTTTTAAAAGAAAAATAATTTAAAAAAAAAAGAAATTCATCATCAGGAAAGAAAGATCCAGAGGTTTTGGTTTTCCAGGTTGAAGGAGCTCGTTTGTAAAGGAAATGTCTTGTTCTATTAATGATTGTCTGACTTTACTCGTTTACAACACGGTGTGACTCTTTAAGACGTTGAACATTAATCAAAATGATGATCTGTCGATGCTGTTTTATTTCTTCTGAGAAACAATAACCACATTATATTTGCTGAATGTCTCGTTTGAGCTTCACACCAAACATGACTGGACCGTGAAATTAAACTAAACTGTAGAAATATCAATTTATACAGTTGTTTGCAATGTTTCACAAGCTTTTCTTTATTTATGTATATATTTGTTTAACTCGAAATTGCACGAGAAAAATTGCAAATTGAAAAATCTAAAATAAGATAATAAGTAAGTGCTTGGAATAAGTGGTATTTATCTTGTTTCGAGTATAGTTTTACCACCTTAAAGTAAGATTGCCAACGGAACAAGCATAAAATGTCTTGTTTTACTTATAGTTGTAACGGACGATTTTTCGCCGATTTGAGAACTCAAGTAGAAGGAAAGGGAAACATGCTGCTCTCCTGGGGACGAGCAGACGAGGCTCTGCAGGTGAACGAGGCTCTGCAGGTGAACGAGGCTCTGCAGGTGAACGAGGCTCTGCAGGTGAACGAGGCTCTGCAGGTGAACGAGGCTCTGCAGGTGAACGAGGCTCTGCAGGTGAACGAGGCTCTGCAGGTGAACCAGGCTCTGCAGGTGAACGAGGCTCTGCAGGTGAACGAGGCTCTGCAGGTGAACGAGGCTCTGCAGGTGAACCAGGCTCTGCAGGTGAACGAGGCTCTGCAGGTGAACGAGGCTCTGCAGGTGAACGAGGCTCTGCAGGTGAACAAGGCTCTGCAGGTGAACCAGGCTCTGCAGGTGAACGAGGTGTCTTTGAAGATGGATGAAGACAATTTTTTTTTCTCCATTTTAGTTTTCTTCATTGTCGTGTTTCAACCTGGTTTTGTTTGTTTTTGCTTGAATATCTATGAAGTATTTTTACTCAAATATTTGTGTTTCAATGAATCGTCCCGACACTTTTGGACCATTGCTGCTGGTCATAAAATGTCATCATAACAGCGACTTTCCTGAGACGATTGTCCACAAATGTCTCAGCTGAGATGTGAGAATGTGCATCTGTTCACAACGCTACATTCATCTGCACAAACGCTTCAATCATCAAACTATTGATAATAAATATGACTCAAAGTTTATTTCCCTGTTATCTCAGTCTGTGATACAACGAGGCATTAATAAACTGACCTTTGGACCTTTTACAACATTCAAAGTGACCAAAGAGTGAACAATCTGAAGGTTTACAACATTTACAGCAGTTTTTCAGGCTGGAGCGTCTTTAGAAGGAGCCACGAGATTATCATTCACCTTTATTCAAAAGGATTTGTACAAGAAGTACTTTCAATACTTCATTTCTACTGCGAATACTTCAGTACTTCAGAGCAAGAGCCAAACTTACAAAAGGACTGACAGATAAAGGCGTTTGCTCAAAGGCACCTCAGCGGCTTCAAACCCTCAACAATCTGCTCCAGCACAGGTCAGTGTTACTAGGCCCACTACTATTACTGCTATTACTACTGCTACTACAACTACTACTACTATTGGTGGTGTAGTTTGGTACTTGGTCCTGCTCCAGGTCCATTTCTCTTCTGCTTCACACACTTACACTGTGATTCTCACTCTTATTCTTATTTAATACCACTAAAGAGAAAACTTCTGCTGCTGCTGTCAATCCTGCACTTTATGTCACCACTTCTTTCATTCAACTCAACATTAGTTTGTCAAATATCAAAATACACTGCAAGAAATGTCATTTCTGTGGAAGTGAAAGTCAAATTTAAAGTCCTCCATTTTGTCTTTGTTCTTTTTCTCTTCAAATGTGGATCTGGAACAGTTTTTACTCATGAAAGTTCAAAAGTTTGTTAGAATTTCATGTCAAACTGTGAAACTGGAGCAGAATGTAAAGAGGATTTAAATCTATCAATATATTTGATACTTTGATTCTCTCCAAATACCAAGAGTCAACAGCTTGTTTTAAATCTTTATGAAATCATTCTTTTAGAAGTGACTTGTTAAACCTTTATTTGATTGAACTCTGAGACTTTAAAGACATTTTGAAGCAGATAAAGGTGTAAATATGTGACTGAAGCTTCTCCACAGAGAATATTGATGAATAAAGTCTATTCTTGATGTTTCTTCTTTTTGGACACTTGAATGTCTCTGTGTTTGTTCTAAAAGCTCTTTTGGTTTGTGTTTTAGAGTCTGTTTAGTCCAGACAAACATGAACATGATTCAAACACTAGTTTAGTCACGATTAGTCCATGAATCTTCTGACGTTTGAATGTGGGAGAGAAAAAGATGAACAGAACACGAGAGAAACCAGATTTATGAAGCACAATGTTCATGTTCAACATGTCTGGACTCGGTCTGGACTCGGTCTGGACTCGGTCTGGACTCGGTCTGGACTCGGTCTGGACTCGGTCTGGACTCGGTCTGGACTCGGTCTGGACTCGGTCAGGTTCAGTTTTCTCTCTTTTCCTCCTGGTGTTTGACTTTTCTGATGGAAAAGACTGATTTTAGAGTAACTGATGTTGACCTTGTGTTTCAGAGATGTCCTCCACAAGTGAAAGGAGCTCTGAGGAGACGTTCTGGTGCTCCATCTGTCTGGAGGTGTTCTCTGAGCCAGTGTCCACTCCATGTGGACACAACTTCTGCAAACGCTGCATCACTGAGGGCCCCTGCACATGTCCTCTGTGTAAGAGGAGCTATGACAGAAGACCTGAGCTCAGCATCAACACACTGCTGCGAGATCTGGTTTCAGAGGCTAAACTGGACAAGAACAAGAGCAGATCTATGAAGGACATGACCTTTAGTGAGGTCCAGTGTGACGTCTGCTCTGAGCCCAAGCTGAAGGCCCTGAAGTCCTGCCTGGTCTGTCTGTCCTCGTTCTGTGAGACCCACCTCCAGCCTCATCTCACAGTTTCTGGGCTGAAAAGACACCAGCTGATGGAGCCTGTGGAGAACCTGGAAGACATGATGTGTCCCACACACCAGCGCCCCCTGGAGCTCTTCTGTGGAACTGATGAGAAGATCGTGTGCATCACGTGCTCCGTTCTAGAGCACAAGAACCATGAGCTGTTGTCTCTGGAGGAGGCGTGTGAGAGCAGGAGGTCCTCTCTGCTGCACACTCAGGCTCAGAGCCAGCACATGGTGGAGCAGAGGAGGCTGAAGGTCCAGGAGATCCAGCGCTGTGTGGAGCTCAGTGACACAGAGGTCCACAGAGAGAGGGCTGTGGGGCTGCAGGCCTTCACTGATCTCATGCAGTCTGTTCAGAGGCGTCAGGACCGGTTCTTAGAGGAGCTGCAGGAGAAGCAGAGCCGGAGCCACAAACGAGCCCAGGAGCTGGTGCAGCAGCTGGAACAGGAGATCTGTGAGCTGGAGAAGAGCAGTACTGAGGCGGAGCGGCTCTCACGCTCTCAAGACCCCCTCCACTTTCTACAGAGCTGCCCTGCACTCACGCCCCCTGCTGGACTGAAGGAGTGGAGCAGCGTGAGCTTTGAGCCGGAGACGTGTGAGGGCAGTGCAGCCCGGGCTCTGACTGAGCTGGAGAAACATCTCTATAAAGACTTTAACAAAGTGTTTAAAGCTGAACTGAAGAGAGTGCAGCAGTTTGTGGTGAACGTCACTCTGGATCCAGACACTGCTCAACCTCATCTCGTTCTGTCTGAAGATCTCAAACAGGTTCATGACACTGATGTGAGGAAGAAGCTCCCAGATTCTCCTCTGAGGTTTGATCCTTGGCCTTGTGTTCTGGGAAAGCAGAGTTTCTCCTCAGGCAGGTTTTACTTTGAGGTTCAGGTCAAAGGGAAAACACGGTGGGATTTAGGAGTCGCCCAAGAGTCCATCAACAGGAAGGGAAAGTTCACTCTGAGTCCTAAAAATGGATTCTGGTGCATCAGGTTGAGAAACAAAGATCAGTTCAAACTCTGCTCCTCTGGTCCTCACTGCAGTTTAGACTTTCAGAGGTCAAAGTGACTAAAACAAGAATAAAAGTTCTGAACTTCAGTCAAATGTAACTGTGGAACCTTTTGACTCCATTTTGGACTGAAAGTACAAAGTTCTTCTCTTTATTGTTTCAGTTCTTTTGAAATGTCTGAAGCTTTATTTGAATCCTGTTCATGGTGACCTCCTGTGAGAGGGTTTTGGGTTCAAGTCTCGGCTTTGAGCAAACTAAATATTTGTATAAAAATGTCTAGAAATTAGAAAATGTTTGGACAAACACTGAATTCAAAAGGAGATTAAAGACTAAAGGTCTAAACCAGATCTAAACCAGGAATACCCCAGGACTAAACCGGGACTAAACCAGGACTAAACCGGGACTAAACCGGGACTAAACCAGGTCTAAACCAGGACTAAACCAGGTCTAAACCAGAACTAAACCAGAACTAAACCAGGATTAAACCGGGACTAAACTGGGACTAAACCAGGACTAAACCAGGACTAAACCAGGTCTAAACCAGGACTAAACCGGGTCTAAACAAGGGCTAAACCAGGACTAAACCAGGACTAAACCGGGTCTAAACCAGGACTAAACCAGGACTAAACCAGGACTAAACCGCGTCTAAACCAGGACTAAACCAGGACTAAACCGCGTCTAAACCAGGACTAAACCAGGACTAAACCGGGTCCAAACCAGGACTAAACCAGGACTAAACCAAGACTAAACCGGGAATAAACCGGGACTAAACCGGGTCTAAACCGGGATTAAACCAGGACTAAAGCAGGACTAAACCAGGACTAAACCAGGTCTAAACCGGGACTAAACCGGGACTAAACCAGGTCCAAACCAGGACTAAACCAGGTCTGAACCAGAACTAAACCAGAACTAAACCAGGATTGAACCGGGACTAAACTGGGACCAAACCAGGACTAAAACAGGAATAAACCAGAACTAAACCAGGACTAAACCAGGACTAAACCAGAACTAAACCAGGACTAAACCGGGTCTAAACCAGGACTAAACCGGGTCTAAACCAGGGCTAAACCAGGACTAAACCAAGACTAAACCGGGACAAAACCGGGACTAAACCGGGTCTAAACCGGGATTAAACCAGGACTAAAGGAGGACTAAACCAGGACTAAACCAGGACTAAACCAGGTCTAAACCAGGTCTAAACCAGGACTAAACTGGGTCTAAACCAGGGCTAAACCAGGACTAAACCAGGACTAAACCAGGTCCAAACCAGGTCTAAACCAGGTCTGAACCGGGACTAAACCAGGACTAAACCGGGACTAAACCAGGACTAAACCGGGTCTAAACCGGGTCTAAACCAAGACTAAACCAGGACTAAACCAGGTCTAAACCAGGTCTAAACCAGGACTAAACCGGGTCTAAACCAGGGCTAAACCAGGACTAAACCAGGACTAAACCGGTCTAAACCAGGGCTAAACCAGGACTAAACCAAGACAAAACCGGGACTAAACCGGGACTAAACAGGGTCTAAACCGGGATTAAACCAGGACTAAAGGAGGACTAAACCAGGACTAAACCAGGACTAAACCAGGTCTAAACCAGGTCTAAACCAGGACTAAACTGGGTCTAAACCAGGGCTAAACCAGGACTAAACCAGGACTAAACCAGGTCTAAACCAGGTCTAAACCAGGTCTGAACCGGGACTAAACCAGGACTAAACCGGGACTAAACCAGGACTAAACCGGGTCTAAACCGGGTCTAAACCGGGTCTAAACCAAGACTAAACCAGGACTAAACCAGGACTAAACCGGGACTAAACCGGGACTAAACCAGGTCTAAACCAGGACTAAACCGGGTCTAAACCAGGACTAAACCAGGTCTAAACAAGGTCTGAACCAGGTCTGAACCAGGACTAAACCAGGACTAAACCGGGTCTAAACCAGGGCTAAACCAGGACTAAACCAGGACTAAACCAGGACTAAACCGGGTCTAAACCAGGACTAAACCGGGACTAAACCAGGACTAAACCAGGTCTAAACCAGGACTAAACCAGGACTAAACCGGGTCTAAACCGGGACTAAACCAGGACTAAACCGGGTCTAAACCAGGACTAAACCGGGTCTAAGTCGGTACTAAACCGGGACTAAGCCTGGACTAAACCAGGACTAAACCGGGTCTAAACCAGGGCTAAACCAGGACTAAACCAGGACTAAACCGGGTCTAAACCAGGACTAAACCAGGACTAAACCGGGTCTAAACCAGGAATAAACCAGGACTAAACCGGGTCCAAACCAGGACTAAACCAGGACTAAACCGGGTCTAAACCAGGACTAAACCGGGTCTAAACCGGGATTAAACCAGGACTAAACCAGGACTAAACCAGGTCTAAACCAGGTCTAAACCAGGACTAAACCGGGTCTAAACCAGGGCTAAACCAGGACTAAACCAGGACTAAACCGGGTCTAAACCAGGACTAAACCAGGACTAAACCAAGACTAAACCGGGACTAAACCGGGACTAAACCGGGTCCAAACCGGGATTAAACCAGGACTAAAGCAGGACTAAACCAGGACTAAACCAGGTCTAAACCGGGACTAAACCGGGACTAAACCAGGTCTAAACCAGGTCTAAACCAGGTCTAAACCAGGTCCGAACCAGGACTAAACCAGGTCCGAACCGGGACTAAAACGGGACTAAACCAGGTCTTAGTTGGGACTAAACCAGGACTAAACCGGGTCTAAACCAGGTCTAAACCAGGTCTACACCAGGAGTAAACCAGGACTAAACCAGGACTAAACCGGGACTAAACCAGGTCTAAACCGGGACTAAACCGGGACTAAACCGGGTCCACGCCGGGACTAAACCAGGACTAAACCGGGAATAAACCGGGACTAAACCAGGTCTAAACCAGGTCTAAACCAGGTCCGAACCAGGACTAAACCGGGTCTAAACCAGGTCTAAACCCGGTCTACACCTGGAGTAAACCAGGACTAAACCGGGACTAAACCAGGAGTAAACCGAGACTAAACCGGGAAAAAAACGGGACTAAACCAGGTCTAAACCGGGACAAAACCAGGACTAAACCGGGAATAAACCGGGACTAAACCAGGACTAAACCAGGTCTAAACCAGGTCTAAACCAGGTCTAAACCAGGACTAAACCAGGACTAAACGGGTCTAAACCGGGACTAAACCAGGTCTGAACCAGGATTAAACCGGGACTAAACCAGGAGTAAACCGGGACTAAACCAGGACTAAACCAGGACTAAACAAGGACTAAATCAGGACTAAATCTGGACTAAACCGGGTCTAAACCGGCATTAAACCAGGACTAAAGCAGGACTAAAGCAGGACTAAACCAGGTCTAAACCGGGACTAAACCAGGTCTGAACCAGGATTAAACCGGGACTAAACCAGGAGTAAACCGGGACTAAACCAGGACTAAACCAGGACTAAACAAGGACTAAATCAGGACTAAATCTGGACTAAACCGGGTCTAAACCGGCATTAAACCAGGACTAAACCAGGTCTAAACCAGGTCTAAACCAGGACTAAACCAGGACTAAACGGGTCTAAACCGGGACTAAACCAGGTCTGAACCAGGATTAAACCGGGACTAAACCAGGAGTAAACCGGGACTAAACCAGGACTAAACCAGGACTAAACAAGGACTAAATCAGGACTAAATCTGGACTAAACCGGGTCTAAACCGGCATTAAACCAGGACTAAAGCAGGACTAAAGCAGGACTAAACCAGGGCTAAACCAGGACTAAACCAGGACTAAACCAGGTCTAAACCAGGTCTAAACCAGGTCTGAACCGGGACTAAACCAGGACTAAACCGGGACTAAACCAGGACTAAACCGGGTCTAAACCGGGTCTAAACCAAGACTAAACCAGGACTAAACCAGGTCTAAACCAGGTCTAAACCAGGACTAAACCGGGTCTAAACCAGGGCTAAACCAGGACTAAACCAGGACTAAACCGGGTCAAAACCAGGGCTAAACCAGGACTAAACCAAGACTAAACCGGGACTAAACCGGGACTAAACAGGGTCTAAACCGGGATTAAACCAGGACTAAAGGAGGACTAAACCAGGACTAAACCAGGACTAAACCAGGTCTAAACCAGGTCTAAACCAGGACTAAACTGGGTCTAAACCAGGGCTAAACCAGGACTAAACCAGGACTAAACCAGGTCTAAACCAGGTCTAAACCAGGTCTGAACCGGGACTAAACCAGGACTAAACCGGGACTAAACCAGGACTAAACCGGGTCTAAACCGGGTCTAAACCAAGACTAAACCAGGACTAAACCAGGACTAAACCGGGACTAAACCGGGACTAAACCAGGTCTAAACCAGGACTAAACCGGGTCTAAACCAGGACTAAACCAGGTCTAAACAAGGTCTGAACCAGGTCTGAACCAGGACTAAACCAGGACTAAACCGGGTCTAAACCAGGGCTAAACCAGGACTAAACCAGGACTAAACCAGGACTAAACCGGGTCTAAACCAGGACTAAACCGGGACTAAACCAGGACTAAACCAGGTCTAAACCAGGACTAAACCAGGACTAAACCGGGTCTAAACCGGGACTAAACCAGGACTAAACCGGGTCTAAACCAGGACTAAACCGGGTCTAAGTCGGTACTAAACCGGGACTAAGCCTGGACTAAACCAGGACTAAACCGGGTCTAAACCAGGGCTAAACCAGGACTAAACCAGGACTAAACCAGGACTAAACCGGGTCTAAACCAGGACTAAACCAGGACTAAACCGGGTCTAAACCAGGAATAAACCAGGACTAAACCGGGTCCAAACCAGGACTAAACCAGGACTAAACCGGGTCTAAACCAGGACTAAACCGGGTCTAAACCGGGATTAAACCAGGACTAAACCAGGACTAAACCAGGTCTAAACCAGGTCTAAACCAGGACTAAACCGGGTCTAAACCAGGGCTAAACCAGGACTAAACCAGGACTAAACCGGGTCTAAACCAGGACTAAACCAGGACTAAACCAAGACTAAACCGGGACTAAACCGGGACTAAACCGGGTCCAAACCGGGATTAAACCAGGACTAAAGCAGGACTAAACCAGGACTAAACCAGGTCTAAACCGGGACTAAACCGGGACTAAACCAGGTCTAAACCAGGTCTAAACCAGGTCTAAACCAGGTCCGAACCAGGACTAAACCAGGTCCGAACTGGGACTAAAACGGGACTAAACCAGGTCTTAGTTGGGACTAAACCAGGACTAAACCGGGTCTAAACCAGGTCTAAACCAGGTCTACACCAGGAGTAAACCAGGACTAAACCAGGACTAAACCGGGACTAAACCAGGTCTAAACCGGGACTAAACCGGGACTAAACCGGGTCCACGCCGGGACTAAACCAGGACTAAACCGGGAATAAACCGGGACTAAACCAGGTCTAAACCAGGTCTAAACCAGGTCCGAACCAGGACTAAACCGGGTCTAAACCAGGTCTAAACCCGGTCTACACCTGGAGTAAACCAGGACTAAACCGGGACTAAACCAGGAGTAAACCGGGACTAAACCGGGAAAAAAAAGGGACTAAACCAGGTCTAAACCGGGACAAAACCAGGACTAAACCGGGAATAAACCGGGACTAAACCAGGACTAAACCAGGTCTAAACCAGGTCTAAACCAGGACTAAACCAGGACTAAACGGGTCTAAACCGGGACTAAACCAGGTCAGAACCAGGATTAAACCGGGACTAAACCAGGAGTAAACCGGGACTAAACCAGGACTAAACCAGGACTAAACAAGGACTAAATCAGGACTAAATCTGGACTAAACCGGGTCTAAACCGGCATTAAACCAGGACTAAAGCAGGACTAAAGCAGGACTAAACCAGGACCAAACCAGGACTAAACCAGGTCAGATGATTTGGAGGGCCGTATTTGGCCCACGGGCCGTGACTTGAATAGAACTACATTAGAGTGAATATATCGACCATAAATTCAATTCATTTTTGTAACGCCCAAAATCACAACAACAGTTTCCTCTGAGGGCGACAGTGAAAAACAGATGAAACAATGTCCGTGGGGACGAGGGACGATGTCCCAGAGTCCTCTGTCCTTAGCCCCTCCTTCTACAGGAAAAACTACAAAAAACCTCTTTGTGAAAAAGTCTAAACCTGGAGGAGTTCCAGATGAAGGAGAAATCTGACTCTCAGACACTAAAAGACTTCACTGTGTTTTTGTTTCATTCTTAATGTTGTTTTGGCTGAAGCAGCTCTGGACCTTTGATTTATGATGTTTGATTAAAAGATCTTAAATAATATATGTAATGGAATAATGTAATGGAATAATGTAATTAAATAATGTAATTAAATACATGCAATTAAACATGGACCGGCCTCCTGCTGGTGCCAGAGTCAGGACTAAACATGGACCGGCCTCCTGCTGGTGCCAGAGTCAGGACTAAACATGGACCGGCCTCCTGCTGGTGCCCAGAGTCAGGACTAAACATGGACCGGCCTCCTGCTGGTGCCAGAGTCAGGACTAAACATGGACCGGCCTCCTGCTGGTGCAAGAGTCAGGACTAAACATGGACCGGCCTCCTGCTGGTGCCAGAGTCAGGACTAAACATGGACCTCCTGCTGGTGCCAGAGTCAGGACTAAACATGGACCGGCCTCCTGCTGGTGCCAGAGTCAGGACTAAACATGGACCGGCCTCCTGCTGGTGCCAGAGTCAGGACTAAACATGGACCAGCCTCCTGCTGGTGCCAGAGTCAGGACTAAACATGGACCGGCCTCCTGCTGGTGCCAGAGTCAGGACTAAACATGGACCGGCCTCCTGCTGGTGCCAGAGTCAGGACTAAACATGGACCGGCCTCCTGCTGGTGCCCCGAGTCAGGACTAAACATGGACCGGCCTCCTGCTGGAGCCAGAGTCAGGACTAAACATGGACCGGCCTCCTGCTGGTGCCAGAGTCAGGACTAAACATGGACCGGCCTCCTGCTGGTGCCAGAGTCAGGACTAAACATGGACCGGCCTCCTGCTGGTGCCAGAGTCAGGACTAAACATGGACCGGCCTCCTGCTGGTGCCAGAGTCAGGACTAAACATGGACCGGCCTCCTGCTGGTGCAAGAGTCAGGACTAAACATGGACCGGCCTCCTGCTGGTGCCAGAGTCAGGACTAAACATGGACCGGCCTCCTGCTGGTGCCAGAGTCAGGACTAAACATGGACCGGCCTCCTGCTGGTGCCAGAGTCAGGACTAAACATGGACCGGCCTCCTGCTGGTGCCAGAGTCAGGACTAAACATGGACCGGCCTCCTGCTGGTGCCAGAGTCAGGACTAAACATGGACCGGCCTCCTGCTGGTGCCAGAGTCAGGACTAAACATGGACCGGCCTCCTGCTGGTGCCAGAGTCAGGACTAAACATGGACCGGCCTCCTGCTGGTGCCAGAGTCAGGACTAAACATGGACCGGCCTCCTGCTGGTGCCAGAGTCAGGACTAAACATGGACCGGCCTCCTGCTGGTGCCAGAGTCAGGACTAAACATGGACCGGCCTCCTGCTGGTGCCAGAGTCAGGACTAAACATGGACCGGCCTCCTGCTGGTGCCAGAGTCAGGACTAAACATGGGGAATCTGCGTTTCAGTTTTATGCAGCTAAAATCTGTTCTACTCTAACAATGTTCAAATCTAAGCTGAAAACAGTTTTGTTTAGCTGTGCATATGACTGAAAGGATTTTTCTTTGCACTCTTCTCTTTTATGACTTCAATTGTTTTTAATTAGTTAATTTTATTGTATTTCTGTTTCTGTAATATCTTTGTGATTTGAATGCATTTTTCCTGCTGTGAAGCACTTTGAATTGCCTTGTGTATGAAATGTGCTACAAATAAACTTGCCTTTACGCCTCTGAATTTGCTTCTAAAATTGTCACGATTGTTATTTTTTGGTCCTTTTAATTCATGTTGTGACTCAAATTGTTCGGTTAATCGTGATAATTCAGGTCACAATATAATAGTAAGGACTAAAAATGAATAATCGTGACAGTTGTAGAAGCAAAATTAAATATGTTTTGATCGTCAAAAAAATAAACCAAAATGTAAATAACTTTTTTATTTGGCTGTTTTATTTAAAGACATCAGAATACTTAAACACTTGTACATGCAGTGTCTTAAATACTTCTTAAATACTTTGTGTGGAAGTACGACACGTCCACGGTCCACGCACCTCCCCCGGCTCCTCCTCTCGCTCACGCCGGGACACGAACGCCTCCTCCGGGATCAGCTCGTCGTAGTTCACCGCCGCGGACCTCCAGCCGAGCTCCGCCGCGGGTCCACGGAGCTCCCGGGCCAGCGTGGACTTCCCCGCGGCCGGCAAGCCGCACAGGACCACCAGGCAGACCCCCGAGTCACGCGCCGAGAGAGATGCGGTCACGTGTTGTCGGCCCGAAGAAATAAAATAAATAAAGTGTGAAATTTATTTTACATTTCCGGACCATGAAATGGAAATGTAAAACAATAATTTAACTATAAAGTAGAAAATACATAATAGCTGAATATAAAACAAAACCAAAAAAGAAAAATTGTTTGAGGAATTAATTTAATTGGTTTTATACCGCTTTCTATAAATAGAATAGCAATATAGAAATGTTTATAATATTCTGAATGTTTGAATATCAAATACAGTTTTTAATCAAATAAACACCTAAAAATATGGCAAAAAGAGCAATTCTAAATTAATAAAATAAATTTCTGCACTTGAGTTTGTAATTTAAATAAATGTATTCAAACTATAATTTAGCACATTTCTGTCTGGAGAATATCAGCATATTTGTTTGTCGCAGCCTTGGTTAAAAATCTATCCAATCAAATCAAATCAAATCAATTTATTTTTGTAAGGCCCAAAATCACAACAACAGTTGCCTCTGAGGGCCACAGGGAGAAATGAATCAACAATGTCTGTGGTGGCGAGGGAGTCAGACAATGTCTGTGGTGGCGAGGGACGATGTCCCAGGGTCCTCTGTCCTTAGACTCTCCTTCTCGGCCAGGAAAATCTACAAAAAAACCCTCTTTGGGAAAAAAGCGTAGAAACCTGGAGGAGTTCCAGTGAAGGAGAGATCCGACTCTCACAGACGGACAGACGGACACGAGGGAGACTGGAGCTGGACCCACTCTTCAGGCAGATGAGGGACCGTCTGAGTCGAGCTGGACCCACTCTTCAGGCAGATGAGGGACCGACTGAGGCGAGCTGGACCCACTCTTCAGGCAGATGAGGGACCGTCTGAGGCGAGCTGGACCCACTCTTCAGGCAGATGAGGGACCGTCTGAGGCGAGCTGGACCCACTCTTCAGGCAGATGAGGGACCGTCTGAGGCGAGCTGGACCCACTCTTCAGGCAGATGAGGGACCGTCTGAGTCGAGCTGGAGCCACTCTTCAGGCAGATGAGGGACCGACTGAGGCGAGCTGGACCCACTCTTCAGGCAGATGAGGGACCGTCTGAGGCGAGCTGGACCCACTCTTCAGGCAGATGAGGGACCGTCGGAGGCGAGCTGGACCCACTCTTCAGGCAGATGAGGGACCGTCTGAGGCGAGCTGGACCCACTCTTCAGGCAGAAGAGGGACCGTCTGAGGCGAGCTGGACCCACTCTTCAGGCAGATGAGGGACCTTCGGGGGCGAGCTGGACCCACTCCTCAGGCAGATGAGGGACCGTCCACACAGGGCAGGGACCACTTCACCAGGGGAGGGGCATCTGGGTCCACAGGTCCTCAGGAGTGAGAGAAAGAAAAGAAGGCGGTGAACAGTTTGCAAGTGGAATCAAAAAATAAATATTGTTTGATAGCATAAGTAGTCAGGAGAAGAAGAGGATAGTGCTCAAGCTGCCATACTTCCCCCAGCATAGTTACTCCTAGGGCAGCGTAGCTGAAGCTGTGGGTTTATGTTTCTGTTCCTAACTACTCTGACCATAAGCGATTTCGAAGAGGAACGTTTTAAGCCTGGACTTAAATGAAGAGACTGTGTCAGCATATTTAACATGGGTCGGGAGCTGATTCCACAACACAGGAGCTTGGTAGCTAAACGCTCTACCTCCTACAGTACTTTTAGAGACTCTTGGCACCACCAGAAGGCCGGCATTCTGAGAGCGAAGAGCTCTGTTTGGATGATATGGTTCTATAGCATCTTTGAGGTAGGATGGGGCCATGTCATTTATGGCTTTGTAGGTCAAGAGTAGAATTTTGAATTTGATTCTAGACTCGACAGGGAGCCAGTGAAGAGACTTCAGCACTGGCGTAATGTGCTCTCTTCTTTTTGTTCCTGTTAGTAATCTTGCTGCTGCATTTTGAACCAGTTGAAAGCTTTTTATGGAGCTTTTAGGACACGCTGCAAACAGGGAGTTACAGTAGTCTAATCTAGTCGTTACAAATGCATGGATAAGTTTTTCGGCATCACTTTTAGGCAGAATTCTTCTGATTTTGGCTCTTGTTGCGCAAATGGAAATAGGCTGTTTTACAAGCTTGATTTATATGAGCTTTAAATGAGAGCTCCTGGTCAAATAAGACTCCAAGGTTTCTTACAGTAGAACTGGAGGCTACACTGACATTGTCCAGTGTGACTATCTGCTCAGATAGAGCGTCTCGTAGATGCTTAGGGCCAAGCACAATGACCTTGGTTTTTTCAGGGTTAAGAAGCAGGTAGTTAAGTGTCATCCAGGTTTTTATCTCCTTCACACAAGCACTAAGTCTGTCTACTTGATCGCTCTGATCAGGTTTCATTGATAAATACAGCTGAGTGTCATCTGCATAGCAGTGGAAGTTAATGTCATGCTTTCTGATAATGTTGCCTAATGGCAGCATATAGAGTAAACAGAATTGGACCGAGTACCGAACCCTGTGGCACACCGTAAATTACTTTAGAGCTTGGTGAGGAGCTCTTGTTTACATTAACAAATTGGAACCTATCAGATAAATAGGATTTAAACCAGCTGAGGGCTGTTCCTCCAACACCTACATCACATTCTAACCTCTGCAGTAGAATGTTGTGGTCGATGGTGTCAAACGCTGCGCTGAGGTCCAACAGAACCAGGATTGAGACCAGTCCATCGTCAGCGGCTAATAACAAATCATTTGTGACTTTTACTAGTGCAGTTTCAGTGCTGTGGTGGGCTCTGAACCCTGACTGGAAAACTTCAAATAAGTTATTGTCCTGCAGGTGGCGACAAAGCTGTTTTACTACAACTTTTTCAAGGATTTTAGAGACAAAGGGAAGATTTGAAATAGGTCTGTAGTTTACCAATAGGTCGGGATCTAGATTAGGCTTTTTCAGAAGAGGTTTAATGACTGCATGTTTGAAGGACTGTGGAACATAGCCACTTTCGAGTGAAGTATTTATTATATTAAGAATAGGGTCTATAATTAGGGGAAGAATGTCTTTGAGGAGTCTGCTTGGAATGGGGTCTAGGACACAAGTTGAGCTTTTAGAGGACATAATGGCTGAAGTGATCTCTGCTTGATCAACAGCTGTGAACCTTTCTAAGTTTACAGGTGGATTTATATGAGACGTTAGATTTACAGCTTGGGCTTGTTCAGGGCTAATAGCGGGGGTAATTTCATCTAATTTATCTCTGATTGTTTTTATTTTATTGTTAAAAAATAGGAGGAAATCATCAGAGCTGAGTGTAGCTGGGATTGAGGGCTCTACTGCGCTGTGACAGTTTGTTAGCCTAGCTACAGTGCTGAAAAGGAATTTAGTGTTACTTTTGTTGACTTCTATTAGATTTGAATAGTATCTGGTTTGGGCCTTACGCAGAGCCTGCTGATAGGACAGCAGGCAACTTTTGTGTGAGAGCGACGAAATAATCCCTCTAACTTTCTAACTCTTTGTTTATGTGAACGCAGTTATTAATGATAAAACAACAAGTTACATTTTCCTTCACATTATTTAGATTCCATATGTCAAATTGAACATTTATGAATAATTGTAACTTCTCTGCAGTGATGAACCACAAAAGTACAAACCAGTGACAAAACATGTTAGAAACTCTTTCATTTATAATTCATTCAAAAACGTCACACACAAAAATCCATTTGTTTAAAATCCATCATATTTACTCTTGTAACATACAATATTTCCATATTTGTCATATTTGACAACATTTATATTTTTTAATCCTTCATGTGAACTCAAGTGTTTATTCTGTAAAAAAACCTGAGCAGATTGAATTCATATTTAATTTCCCCCCAATCAAATATAAAGTGTAGAAACAGCACAAATCCATCTTCCTTGGATTTGTCTTTTGATTGAAAACTATAATATGAGTGACAGACAGGATTGTAGACAATTTGAAACTAAAAGAGAAACTACTTCATGAGCGACACATTCTTCCTGAAGCTGTTTTTATAAATGCTTCACATAAATAAGAGTAAAACCTGGATAAGAAGTAGAAGTTACTTATTCGACGCTCTGCAGCTAAAATCTAATCGTATTATTACAAAAACATGAGATAAACACAAACAAAAGACATCCATGATAAACATTGGGCCTGAGAATATAGTTTAGTCTGATATTACTGAAGTGGCTGCAGCACTTATCACGTGTTTAAGTGGTTGTACTGATGTGTCTGCACTTATTTAGTCTATTTTTAAATCAAAACAGGAACGGCATTGACATTTAAATCAGATAAACACGATAAACTACTTTAAAATAACATTGGAATCAGCTTTACTTTACGAATGTGCGATCGTCAAGTCGACTTTGGGGGATTTTAAAGGATTTATATTCACAACGGCAGAAAGGATCAAGTTTGTAGAGATGATTTGAGATTTGGGAGTTTAATCTAGTTTTAAACAGATAAATACACGGTTTACACTTGGTTTTCTGCAGAGACATGTGTAACTGTGCCGTCTGTTCAATTTATGAGAGCGTAAACGAGATTCTTGCTGCTCAGGATTTATAGTCGGATTCTTTTGGAGCATTTTCTTGAGCTGTAAAAAGCCGGATAAATCACTTGAAAACTGGCCGCACGTGTGTTTTATGCAGTTTGAGGCTCAGGGTAATTTTGACAGCGCGAACAATGCAGTAAAATAGTGTTAAATAGCACCCTCTAGAGGCAAAAATGTGGAGATTCGGGTGCAATTTAGACACTTTTCTGACAGTTTAAACCCTGATTGGACTAAATAAAGGTGTTTTATGGTGTTATTGTGTCAGATCAGAACTGTTGTGTCGTTTATGTGGAGTTTGGCTCTTGTTTACAGTCTGGTTGCTATGGTAACAGCTGTGGAATCACCTCTATCTGTGTCATATTTGTGCTCACGTCCAACCAGGAAGTACAATTATTAAAACAAATGGTCAAATAAACTGGAGACAAACGGGCCAAACGTTGAGTCGAATCTGAAATATGATGGTGTCGAGTGCGTTTTAGTCAAATGTGTCGTTCTAGACTTTAAAGCGTTTGAAGTTAGCGTTTTAGCCGCGCTTTCGATAAGAACTCCACGTACAGTCCGATAAGCGAGGGCCGATTGTGCGCTCCGGTTCCAGGGGTCACGCGTCCGCTTTGGGGGGTCTCGGCGGGATGGGTCTGGGGACTCCCGGACCCTGCCGGTGCGGCGGGGCGGGCGGGGCGGGCGGGGCGGGCGGGGCGGGCGGGATCACCTGGACCTGCGCCGGGTCCGGGACTTGGCCTTGGATGTTCCAGTAATCCAGCTCGCCGTACGTCCAACTGAGAGAGAGAGAGAGGAATAGGGCGTGGCGTTTGAATCCGGCGAGCGGCGACTTGAGAGAACGTGCTCGATAACGCGTGTACTCGGGATGTCACGAGTATTCGGTCGATGATGTCACGAGTATTCGGTCGATGATGTCACGAGTATTCGGTCGATGATGTCACGAGTATTCGGTCGATCGGGAGTATTTATGTCACGTATAGAAGTAAAACATAATGAGCGCGACTATTTTAGGATCAAAATGAAGTGGTTTTGATTCAATTCAAGGTTTAAAAAAATACATTTACAGAACTTCTAAGTCTAAAACAAGCTGAGCAATAGATTTGTGTTCAAATATTATGCTTTTTGCTTTATCATAAATGTATAAAAATAACTTTATTTCATCTTCAAAAATCAGTTCTATTCGATCGGTCGAGGCAATAACTGACGTATCGACTTTAAAAAAGTGTGTTAAATAAAATAATTCAATAACGATGCCACAATAGTCTTGTATAAACCTGTGGGAAACGCTGCGTTTCAATATAAATCTGTTCGTTTTTGTCACATTTAGGTTATTTTGTCACTCAGACAGTTGAATTTCATCAAACCTTGAGAAACTGTAACGTGTCAGACATTTTCACACTCAGTCTAATCGTGAGTCATGTTTTCACTCACAATAATCGTGACACCGTGACACCGTGACACCGTGACACCGTGACACCCTGACACCGTGACATCGTGACACCGTGACATCGTGACATCCTGACATCCTGACACCGTGACATCCTGACACCGTGACACCCTGACATCGTGACACCCTGACATCGTGACACCCTGACATCGTGACACCCTGACATCGTGACACCGTGACACCCTGACACCCTGACACCCTGACACCGTGACATCCTGACACCCTGACATCCTGACACCGTGACATCCTGACACCGTGACACCCTGACATCGTGACACCGTGACATCCTGACACCCTGACATCCTGACACCGTGACATCCTGACACCGTGACACCCTGACACCGTGACACCCTGACACCGTGACACCCTGACATCGTGACACCCTGACATCCTGACACCGTGACATCCTGACACCGTGACACCGTGACACCCTGACATCGTGACACCCTGACATCGTGACACCCTGACATCGTGACACCGTGACATCCTGACACCGTGACACCGTGACACCCTGACACCCTGACACCCTGACACCCTGACACCCTGACACCCTGACATCGTGACACCGTGACACCGTGACACCCTGACATCGTGACACCCTGACATTGTGACACCGTGACACCGTGACACCCTGACACCCTGACACCCTGACACCCTGACACCCTGACATCGTGACACCCTGACATCGTGACACCGTGACACCCTGACACCCTGACACCCTGACACCCTGACATCCTGACACCCTGACATCGTGACACCGTGACATCGTGACACCGTGACACCCTGACATCGTGACACCGTGACACCCTGACATCGTGACACCCTGACATCGTGACACCCTGACATCGTGACACCGTGACACCCTGACACCCTGACACCCTGACACCCTGACATCGTGACACCGTGACACCGTGACACCCTGACATCGTGACACCCTGACATCGTGACACCCTGACATCGTGACACCCTGACATCGTGACACCCTGACATCGTGACACCGTGACACCGTGACACCGTGACACCCTGACACCCTGACACCCTGACATCGTGACACCCTGACATCGTGACACCGTGACACCCTGACACCCTGACACCCTGACATCCTGACACCCTGACATCGTGACACCGTGACATCGTGACACCGTGACACCGTGACATCGTGACACCGTGACACCGTGACACCGTGACACCCTGACATCGTGACACCGTGACACCGTGACATCGTGACATCGTGACATCGTGACATCCCTCGTTCATAAATGTTCTTACCCAGGCCCTCCAGGCTGAGGTGGAGGTCCAGGCTGGAAAAGAGAAAAACGTCATTCATCAAAAGACACGATGCATCTCATGTTTTAGACAAGAGTAAATGATTTGGACATTTGCACCGCTTCTTCAGATACAATTTTAGTTCTTCTCGAGTTTCAATCTCTAACTCAATGTTTTGCCCTTTCAATTAAAGGACACATATTATGCAACATTGACTCTTTTAACCCTGTTCCAACATTGTCCCTCATCACAAACTCAGCTGGCATAGCATTTAGCTTCATTTGCGCTAGTTTGATGAATCCTGTTTAGAAAGTCTTCTCCCTCCTGTAGCTCCTCGATAACTGACGTTTCCTCCATAACCATCTTCTCTTCTGTTTTTAACTCCATAAATCGTCTCCAAACTCGCTCTGTGCTTTTCTATCGTCTTGTCATGATCAGTACAACTGCGTGCAGAGACCAGGAAGTGAAACCGCAGTGTGTTGTATGAAATATGCATCTTAAACTGTTGAGGTGGCACCATCTACCGGCTGCAAGGGGGAACTACACCATTTGGAGGGTTGGAAATAAGAGATCCAAATGTAATTTTGTTTGTTCTTTTTCTGTTCTAAAACATGAGCTGCCACTTGAGGCACTCGAGAGCGGGCTTAAAGGCCCAAAACAATAGAAATATTGCACAATGTGTGTCCTTTAAATGGAACAATTTATAAATCAGATGTTGCGTCCAGTTTCTCTTACTCGAGTAATAGTTTTGAAATACTTGAGAAACGATTACTTCTAAAAACATGATCTAGTGTGACCTCTGACCTCTGAGCGTCCTTCATGTTTGGCTGATAAAACTGACCCGTGTTAAACCCACAGACGCGGTTCGTAAAGGGCGGAGCTAAGCGGAGGATACATTTACCCTGTCCACGGTCTCCGGGGTCTGAGTGGTCGTGTGCGCCGGCGGCGGAGAGACGCTCCTCTGTGCGGCGGCAGATGTGCCGTTTGTCGAGCTGCGAGATCTGCAAAGATAGACAGAGTTTCAGCTGAAGCTTCTAGACAGAGAACATGTGCGTCTGTGCCGTCCAGAGCTCTGACTTGTGTCTTCTCTTGAGGCAGACGTCCAGCGAGTCTCGTCTGAACACGAAGAGAAGCAGCAACGCCGCGGCGACCAGCAGAGGGACCACCAACAGGAAGAAGATCAGGAGCCCGTTTCTCAGGGAGTGATCTGCAACACACACACACACACACACACACACACACACACACCTTCTTTGAGCGTTTAACGACCGTTCCCTCGTCAAAAACGCACCAGAGTCGCGTTTGGCGTCGTTTCACGCTCGATTCGTTAATCCCAGAGGTGAACAGATTTGTCTCATCATCAGAAAACCATAAATCATCTCCAGATTCATTCTGAGCATTTCTGACTCAAATCGCGATCGGTACAACTGCACTTTTACATTAACATGTCGGGCAAGCTAGCTTTTTCTCATCTCACGGCTGTAATTCCCTCTGCTGCCAGTAGATGACGCCCAAAGTCAATGGTGTTGGAGGCGACGTGTGGAGAATATTATAGTGTAGAGTATGTTTAACGGACAAGAATGATAAAAATAACACAATATTTGTCTAGTTTAGTCTCTAAACGTGACTCCAGACGCGTTCTCGGGCGAGGGAACGGCGCGGGAGCAACGTTACGAGGTCAAAAAAACACGCTGGACGACGGCGCGCGGGGCACAAACCGATGGTGGCCGGTCCGCTGTCGACGCTGCCCCCTCGTCCTGAAGCGGCGCAGTCTGGAGGGGCCCAGCCCACGTGGCAGTGGCAGTGGCCCCGGTTGTTACAGACCTGAAATGGACACAAACGAGGACATTACGACTGTAGTGCAGCGTTTACTCGTGTCCTCATTAAACGTCTTTGAGCGCCCCTCTCTCGCTCGTCGTTGTAAATCGGGTAATATTTTTGTAATCCATCAGAAATGTGCAGAAAAGTGCTGTTCATGTTTGTATTTGGATCAAAAAGTCAACGTCGTCGATACAAAGCATTTTCAACGGAACGCTTCACTAAGACGGCGCCGTTTTCACACATTTCCCGTGGATTTCAAAAACGCCATTTAATTATTGTTATCGGGAAAATCAGAACAAAGGTCGAGATGTTCATGATGATGTCATGCTTTGTGTGGCATTTGTGTGTTTTGACGACAAATGTTATTTATTTAAACCCCAAATGTAAAACCGGAAGTCTTCATTTTTCAAATAATACTAGATGAAACACTTGTTGGGCGGAGACAGGGCGGAGACAGGGCACAGACAGGGCACAGACAGGGCAGAGACAGGGCGGAGACAGGGCAGAGACAGGGCAGAGACAGGGCAGAGACAGACAGGGCAGGGCGGACACAGGGCAGAGACAGGGCAGAGACAGGGCAGAGACAGGGCAGAGACAGGGCGGACACAGGGCACAGACAGGGCGGACACAGGGCACAGACAGAGAAGCAGGAATCCACAACTTTGAGGAAACTGTCTCCGTTAAACCTAAATTATCCTTAAAATCCTGAACATCTTTCATCTTAAGTCTTTTGTGTTTTCAAACCTTAAAACCACTTCTGCTTCTAGATTAGATCAGATCACTACATTCCAATATTGCAGAAAAAGTATTATCTGTCGTGAAGATACTGCCCCAGTACTTTATTTATGTGTCTTGAATTACTTTTATTATTTGTACTTGTATGATGTTTTACAGTGCAGTGGGAAGTATGTCCAATGGAAACATGTCTTTGCAGTGCAGATATGTGTAAGTATTTTCCCCTGTACGTGTGGAATATGAGAGTTCTGTCAAAATCATGTCTAAATGAAGCCTCACTTTGTACTAATATTTGTCTTTTGGTCTTTTCTCTGCAGCTTCTTCTTACACTCATAAACTCTGATCAAACATGTCCTGTGGAAAGAGGGCGGGGCTAAAGACCACGTGTCCCTTTGTCTATTGTACTGTGTAAAAGTACTGTATACTGTGCAACTGTAAAAGTACTGTATACTGTGAAACTGTAAAAGTACTGTATACTGTGAAACTGTAAAAGTACTGTATACTGTGAAACTGTAAAAGTACTGTATACTGTGAAACTGTAAAAGTACTGTATACTGTGAAACTGTAAAAGTACTGTATACTGTGCAACTGTAAAAGTACTGTATACTGTGAAACTGTAAAAGTACTGTATACTGTGAAACTGTAAAAGTACTGTATACTGTGAAACTGTAAAAGTACTGTATACTGTGAAACTGTGTAAAAGTACTTTATACTGTGCAACTGTAAAAGTACTGTATACTGTGAAACTGTAAAAGTACTGTATACTGTGAAACTGTAAAAGTACTGTATACTGTGAAACTGTAAAAGTACTGTATACTGTGAAACTGTAAAAGTACTGTATACTGTGAAACTGTAAAAGTACTGTAGACTGTGAAACTGTAAAAGCACTGTAGACTGTGAAACTGTGTAAAAGTACTTTATACTGTGCAACTGTAAAAGTACTTTATACTGTGAAACTGTAAAAGTACTGTATACTGTGAAACTGTAAAAGTACTGTATACTGTGAAACTCTGTAAAAGTACTGTATACTGTGAAACTGTAAAAGTACTGTATACTGTGAAACTCTGTAAAAGTACTGTATACTGTGAAACTGTAAAAGTACTGTATACTGTGAAACTGTAAAAGTACTGTATACTGTGAAACTGTAAAAGTACTGTATACTGTGAAACTGTAAAAGTACTGTATACTGTGAAACTGTAAAAGTACTGTATACTGTGAAACTGTAAAAGTACTGTATACTGTGAAACTGTGTAAAAGTACTGTATACTGTGAAACTGTGTAAAAGTACTGTATAATGTGAAACTGTAAAAGTACTGTATACTGTGAAACTGTAAGGTATGTGTATTATTATTGTATTTGTCTATTATGTGTTTTAGACCTCAATAAATAATAGATAAAATAAATAAAATAAATAAAATAAATAAAAGTAAAATCAAAATTATCAATAATAATAATGAAAAAAAAATTATACAATACAAAAAAATACAAATAAATAAATAAATACAGATAAACACAAAAGTATATTGTAGATAGTAATACAATGCCAGAGCAGCTCAAAGGCGTGTGTATATACTTAGATCTCACCCCTCGTCCGTTGCAGGTGGTTTGGGCGTCGCAGTCGAGCTTTGGCAGAAGAACCGCGGCGTCCACACACTTAAAGTCCAGGCAGGTCTGAAACGGGAGCGTTTGACATGACTGAGAGCATTTGTGCCGTAACGCAGCGTCTCCATCCGGAACGAGGTACTAAATGTGAGTAAATGTGACTTCACTGTTGTCTCTGGAGGAGGCGTGTGAGAGCAGGAGGTCCTCTCTGCTGCACACTCAGGCTCAGAGCACATGGTGGAGCAGAGGAGGATATTTGGGCCTCGGGACTCTGTATTTGGGCCTCTTTTTGCTTTATTAATTGCTGGATGTCGACTGTTTTATTCTTCTGTGACGTTTGGCTCTCTGGTCTGGTTTTCGTATTTCATGGTGATTGTTTATATGTTTTTAAAAGAAAAATAATTTAAAAAAAAAAGAAATTCATCATCAGGAAAGAAAGATCCAGAGGTTTTGGTTTTCCAGGTTGAAGGAGCTCGTTTGTAAAGGAAATGTCTTGTTCTATTAATGATTGTCTGACTTTACTCGTTTACAACACGGTGTGACTCTTTAAGACGTTGAACATTAATCAAAATGATGATCTGTCGATGCTGTTTTATTTCTTCTGAGAAACAATAACCACATTATATTTGCTGAATGTCTCGTTTGAGCTTCACACCAAACATGACTGGACCGTGAAATTAAACTAAACTGTAGAAATATCAATTTATACAGTTGTTTGCAATGTTTCACAAGCTTTTCTTTATTTATGTATATATTTGTTTAACTCGAAATTGCACGAGAAAAATTGCAAATTGAAAAATCTAAAATAAGATAATAAGTAAGTGCTTGGAATAAGTGGTATTTATCTTGTTTCGAGTATATTTTTACCACCTTAAAGTAAGATTGCCAACGGAACAAGCATAAAATGTCTTGTTTTACTTATAGTTGTAACGGACGATTTTTCGCTGATTTGAGAACTCAAGTAGAAGGAAAGGGAAACATGCTGCTCTCCTGGGGACGAGCAGACGAGGCTCTGCAGGTGAACGAGGCTCTGCAGGTGAACGAGGCTCTGCAGGTGAACGAGGCTCTGCAGGTGAACGAGGCTCTGCAGGTGAACGAGGCTCTGCAGGTGAACGAGGCTCTGCAGGTGAACCAGGCTCTGCAGGTGAACGAGGCTCTGCAGGTGAACGAGGCTCTGCAGGTGAACGAGGCTCTGCAGGTGAACCAGGCTCTGCAGGTGAACGAGGCTCTGCAGGTGAACGAGGCTCTGCAGGTGAACGAGGCTCTGCAGGTGAACGAGGTGTCTTTGAAGATGGATGAAGACAATTTTTTTTTCTCCATTTTAGTTTTCTTCATTGTCGTGTTTCAACCTGGTTTTGTTTGTTTTTGCTTGAATATCTATGAAGTATTTTTACTCAAATATTTGTGTTTCAATGAATCGTCCCGACACTTTTGGACCATTGCTGCTGGTCATAAAATGTCATCATAACAGCGACTTTCCTGAGACGATTGTCCACAAATGTCTCAGCTGAGATGTGAGAATGTGCATCTGTTCACAACGCTACATTCATCTGCACAAACGCTTCAATCATCAAACTATTGATAATAAATATGACTCAAAGTTTATTTCCCTGTTATCTCAGTCTGTGATACAACGAGGCATTAATAAACTGACCTTTGGACCTTTTACAACATTCAAAGTGACCAAAGAGTGAACAATCTGAAGGTTTACAACATTTACAGCAGTTTTTCAGGCTGGAGCGTCTTTAGAAGGAGCCACGAGATTATCATTCACCTTTATTCAAAAGGATTTGTACAAGAAGTACTTTCAATACTTCATTTCTACTGCGAATACTTCAGTACTTCAGAGCAAGAGCCAAACTTACAAAAGGACTGACAGATAAAGGCGTTTGCTCAAAGGCACCTCAGCGGCTTCAAACCCTCAACAATCTGCTCCAGCACAGGTCAGTGTTACTAGGCCCACTACTATTACTGCTATTACTACTGCTACTACAACTACTACTACTATTGGTGGTGTAGTTTGGTACTTGGTCCTGCTCCAGGTCCATTTCTCTTCTGCTTCACACACTTACACTGTGATTCTCACTCTTATTCTTATTTAATACCACTAAAGAGAAAACTTCTGCTGCTGCTGTCAATCCTGCACTTTATGTCACCACTTCTTTCATTCAACTCAACATTAGTTTGTCAAATATCAAAATACACTGCAAGAAATGTCATTTCTGTGGAAGTGAAAGTCAAATTTAAAGTCCTCCATTTTGTCTTTGTTCTTTTTCTCTTCAAATGTGGATCTGGAACAGTTTTTACTCATGAAAGTTCAAAAGTTTGTTAGAATTTCATGTCAAACTGTGAAACTGGAGCAGAATGTAAAGAGGATTTAAATCTATCAATATATTTGATACTTTGATTCTCTCCAAATACCAAGAGTCAACAGCTTGTTTTAAATCTTTATGAAATCATTCTTTTAGAAGTGACTTGTTAAACCTTTATTTGATTGAACTCTGAGACTTTAAAGACATTTTGAAGCAGATAAAGGTGTAAATATGTGACTGAAGCTTCTCCACAGAGAATATTGATGAATAAAGTCTATTCTTGATGTTTCTTCTTTTTGGACACTTGAATGTCTCTGTGTTTGTTCTAAAAGCTCTTTTGGTTTGTGTTTTAGAGTCTGTTTAGTCCAGACAAACATGAACATGATTCAAACACTAGTTTAGTCACGATTAGTCCATGAATCTTCTGACGTTTGAATGTGGGAGAGAAAAAGATGAACAGAACACGAGAGAAACCAGATTTATGAAGCACAATGTTCATGTTCAACATGTCTGGACTCGGTCTGGACTCGGTCTGGACTCGGTCTGGACTCGGTCTGGACTCGGTCTGGACTCGGTCTGGACTCGGTCTGGACTCGGTCTGGACTCGGTCAGGTTCAGTTTTCTCTCTTTTCCTCCTGGTGTTTGACTTTTCTGATGGAAAAGACTGATTTTAGAGTCACTGATGTTGACCTTGTGTTTCAGAGATGTCCTCCACAAGTGAAAGGAGCTCTGAGGAGACGTTCTGGTGCTCCATCTGTCTGGAGGTGTTCTCTGAGCCAGTGTCCACTCCATGTGGACACAACTTCTGCAAACGCTGCATCACTGAGGGCCCCTGCACATGTCCTCTGTGTAAGAGGAGCTATGACAGAAGACCTGAGCTCAGCATCAACACACTGCTGCGAGAGCTGCTTTCAGAGGCTAAACTGGACAAGAACAAGAGCAGATCTATGAAGGACATGACCTTTAGTGAGGTCCAGTGTGACGTCTGCTCTGAGCCCAAGCTGAAGGCCCTGAAGTCCTGCCTGGTCTGTCTGTCCTCGTTCTGTGAGACCCACCTCCAGCCTCATCTCACAGTTTCTGGGCTGAAAAGACACCAGCTGATGGAGCCTGTGGAGAACCTGGAAGACATGATGTGTCCCACACACCAGCGCCCCCTGGAGCTCTTCTGTGGAACTGATGAGAAGATCGTGTGCATCACGTGCTCCGTTCTAGAGCACAAGAACCATGAGCTGTTGTCTCTGGAGGAGGCGTGTGAGAGCAGGAGGTCCTCTCTGCTGCACACTCAGGCTCAGAGCCAGCACATGGTGGAGCAGAGGAGGCTGAAGGTCCAGGAGATCCAGCGCTGTGTGGAGCTCAGTGACACAGAGGTCCACAGAGAGAGGGCTGTGGGGCTGCAGGCCTTCACTGATCTCATGCAGTCTGTTCAGAGGCGTCAGGACCGGTTCTTAGAGGAGCTGCAGGAGAAGCAGAGCCGGAGCCACAAACGAGCCCAGGAGCTGGTGCAGCAGCTGGAACAGGAGATCTGTGAGCTGGAGAAGAGCAGCACTGAGGCGGAGCGGCTCTCACGCTCTCAAGACCCCCTCCACTTTCTACAGAGCTGCCCTGCACTCACGCCCCCTGCTGGACTGAAGGAGTGGAGCAGCGTGAGCTTTGAGCCGGAGACGTGTGAGGGCAGTGCAGCCCGGGCTCTGACTGAGCTGGAGAAACATCTCTATAAAGACTTTAACAAAGTGTTTAAAGCTGAACTGAAGAGAGTGAAGCAGTTTGTGGTGGACGTCACTCTGGATCCAGACACTGCTCAACCTCATCTCGTTCTGTCTGAAGATCTCAAACAGGTTCATGACACTGATGTGTGGAAGAAGCTCCCAGATTCTCCTCTGAGGTTTGATCCTTGGCCTTGTGTTCTGGGAAAGCAGAGTTTCTCCTCAGGCAGGTTTTACTTTGAGGTTCAGGTCAAAGGGAAAACAGCCTGGGATTTAGGAGTGGCCCAAGAGTCCATCAACAGGAAGGGAAAGTTCACTCTGAGTCCTAAAAATGGATTCTGGTGCATCAGGTTGAGGAACAAAGATCAGTTCAAACTCTGCTCCTCTGGTCCTCACTGCAGTTTAGACTTTCAGAGGTCAAAGTGACTAAAACAAGAATAAAAGTTCTGAACTTCAGTCAAATGTAACTGTGGAACCTTTTGACTCCATTTTGGACTGAAAGTACAAAGTTCTTCTCTTTATTGTTTCAGTTCTTTTGAAATGTCTGAAGCTTTATTTGAATCCTGTTCATGGTGACCTCCTGTGAGAGGGTTTTGGGTTCAAGTCTCGGCTTTGAGCAAACTAAATATTTGTATAAAAATGTCTAGAAATTAGAAAATGTTTGGACAAACACTGAATTCAAAAGGAGATTAAAGACTAAAGGTCTAAACCAGATCTAAACCAGGAATACCCCAGGACTAAACCGGGACTAAACCAGGACTAAACCGGGACTAAACCGGGACTAAACCAGGTCTAAACCAGGACTAAACCAGGTCTAAACCAGAACTAAACCAGAACTAAACCAGGATTAAACCGGGACTAAACTGGGACTAAACCAGGACTAAACCAGGACTAAACCAGGTCTAAACCAGGACTAAACCGGGTCTAAACAAGGGCTAAACCAGGACTAAACCAGGACTAAACCGGGTCTAAACCAGGACTAAACCAGGACTAAACCAGGACTAAACCGCGTCTAAACCAGGACTAAACCAGGGCTAAACCGCGTCTAAACCAGGACTAAACCAGGACTAAACCGGGTCCAAACCAGGACTAAACCAGGACTAAACCAAGACTAAACCGGGAATAAACCGGGACTAAACCGGGTCTAAACCGGGATTAAACCAGGACTAAAGCAGGACTAAACCAGGACTAAACCAGGTCTAAACCGGGACTAAACCGGGACTAAACCAGGTCCAAACCAGGACTAAACCAGGTCTGAACCAGAACTAAACCAGAACTAAACCAGGATTGAACCGGGACTAAACTGGGACCAAACCAGGACTAAAACAGGAATAAACCAGAACTAAACCAGGACTAAACCAGGACTAAACCAGAACTAAACCAGGACTAAACCGGGTCTAAACCAGGACTAAACCGGGTCTAAACCAGGGCTAAACCAGGACTAAACCAAGACTAAACCGGGACAAAACCGGGACTAAACCGGGTCTAAACCGGGATTAAACCAGGACTAAAGGAGGACTAAACCAGGACTAAACCAGGACTAAACCAGGTCTAAACCAGGTCTAAACCAGGACTAAACTGGGTCTAAACCAGGGCTAAACCAGGACTAAACCAGGACTAAACCAGGTCCAAACCAGGTCTAAACCAGGTCTGAACCGGGACTAAACCAGGACTAAACCGGGACTAAACCAGGACTAAACCGGGTCTAAACCGGGTCTAAACCAAGACTAAACCAGGACTAAACCAGGTCTAAACCAGGTCTAAACCAGGACTAAACCGGGTCTAAACCAGGGCTAAACCAGGACTAAACCAGGACTAAACCGGTCTAAACCAGGGCTAAACCAGGACTAAACCAAGACAAAACCGGGACTAAACCGGGACTAAACCAGGACTAAACCGGTCTAAACCAGGGCTAAACCAGGACTAAACCAAGACAAAACCGGGACTAAACCGGGACTAAACAGGGTCTAAACCGGGATTAAACCAGGACTAAAGGAGGACTAAACCAGGACTAAACCAGGACTAAACCAGGTCTAAACCAGGTCTAAACCAGGACTAAACTGGGTCTAAACCAGGGCTAAACCAGGACTAAACCAGGACTAAACCAGGTCTAAACCAGGTCTAAACCAGGTCTGAACCGGGACTAAACCAGGACTAAACCGGGACTAAACCAGGACTAAACCGGGTCTAAACCGGGTCTAAACCGGGTCTAAACCAAGACTAAACCAGGACTAAACCAGGACTAAACCGGGACTAAACCGGGACTAAACCAGGTCTAAACCAGGACTAAACCGGGTCTAAACCAGGACTAAACCAGGTCTAAACAAGGTCTGAACCAGGTCTGAACCAGGACTAAACCAGGACTAAACCGGGTCTAAACCAGGGCTAAACCAGGACTAAACCAGGACTAAACCAGGACTAAACCGGGTCTAAACCAGGACTAAACCGGGACTAAACCAGGACTAAACCAGGTCTAAACCAGGACTAAACCAGGACTAAACCGGGTCTAAACCGGGACTAAACCAGGACTAAACCGGGTCTAAACCAGGACTAAACCGGGTCTAAGTCGGTACTAAACCGGGACTAAGCCTGGACTAAACCAGGACTAAACCGGGTCTAAACCAGGGCTAAACCAGGACTAAACCAGGACTAAACCGGGTCTAAACCAGGACTAAACCAGGACTAAACCGGGTCTAAACCAGGAATAAACCAGGACTAAACCGGGTCCAAACCAGGACTAAACCAGGACTAAACCGGGTCTAAACCAGGACTAAACCGGGTCTAAACCGGGATTAAACCAGGACTAAACCAGGACTAAACCAGGTCTAAACCAGGTCTAAACCAGGACTAAACCGGGTCTAAACCAGGGCTAAACCAGGACTAAACCAGGACTAAACCGGGTCTAAACCAGGACTAAACCAGGACTAAACCAAGACTAAACCGGGACTAAACCGGGACTAAACCGGGTCCAAACCGGGATTAAACCAGGACTAAAGCAGGACTAAACCAGGACTAAACCAGGTCTAAACCGGGACTAAACCGGGACTAAACCAGGTCTAAACCAGGTCTAAACCAGGTCTAAACCAGGTCCGAACCAGGACTAAACCAGGTCCAAACCGGGACTAAACCAGGTCCGAACCGGGTCTAAACCAGGACTAAACCAGGACTAAACCAAGACTAAACCGGGACTAAAACGGGACTAAACCAGGTCTTAGTTGGGACTAAACCAGGACTAAACCGGGTCTAAACCAGGTCTAAACCAGGTCTACACCAGGAGTAAACCAGGACTAAACCAGGACTAAACCGGGACTAAACCAGGTCTAAACCGGGACTAAACCGGGACTAAACCGGGTCCACGCCGGGACTAAACCAGGACTAAACCGGGAATAAACCGGGACTAAACCAGGTCTAAACCAGGTCTAAACCAGGTCCGAACCAGGACTAAACCGGGTCTAAACCAGGTCTAAACCCGGTCTACACCTGGAGTAAACCAGGACTAAACCGGGACTAAACCAGGAGTAAACCGAGACTAAACCGGGAAAAAAACGGGACTAAACCAGGTCTAAACCGGGACAAAACCAGGACTAAACCGGGAATAAACCGGGACTAAACCAGGACTAAACCAGGTCTAAACCAGGTCTAAACCAGGACTAAACCAGGACTAAACGGGTCTAAACCGGGACTAAACCAGGTCTGAACCAGGATTAAACCGGGACTAAACCAGGAGTAAACCGGGACTAAACCAGGACTAAACCAGGACTAAACAAGGACTAAATCAGGACTAAATCTGGACTAAACCGGGTCTAAACCGGCATTAAACCAGGACTAAAGCAGGACTAAAGCAGGACTAAACCAGGTCTAAACCGGGACTAAACCAGGTCTGAACCAGGATTAAACCGGGACTAAACCAGGAGTAAACCGGGACTAAACCAGGACTAAACCAGGACTAAACAAGGACTAAATCAGGACTAAATCTGGACTAAACCGGGTCTAAACCGGCATTAAACCAGGACTAAACCAGGTCTAAACCAGGTCTAAACCAGGACTAAACCAGGACTAAACGGGTCTAAACCGGGACTAAACCAGGTCTGAACCAGGATTAAACCGGGACTAAACCAGGAGTAAACCGGGACTAAACCAGGACTAAACCAGGACTAAACAAGGACTAAATCAGGACTAAATCTGGACTAAACCGGGTCTAAACCAGCATTAAACCAGGACTAAAGCAGGACTAAAGCAGGACTAAACCAGGGCTAAACCAGGACTAAACCAGGACTAAACCAGGTCTAAACCAGGTCTAAACCAGGTCTGAACCGGGACTAAACCAGGACTAAACCGGGACTAAACCAGGACTAAACCGGGTCTAAACCGGGTCTAAACCAAGACTAAACCAGGACTAAACCAGGTCTAAACCAGGTCTAAACCAGGACTAAACCGGGTCTAAACCAGGGCTAAACCAGGACTAAACCAGGACTAAACCGGGTCAAAACCAGGGCTAAACCAGGACTAAACCAAGACTAAACCGGGACTAAACCGGGACTAAACAGGGTCTAAACCGGGATTAAACCAGGACTAAAGGAGGACTAAACCAGGACTAAACCAGGACTAAACCAGGTCCAAACCAGGTCTAAACCAGGACTAAACTGGGTCTAAACCAGGGCTAAACCAGGACTAAACCAGGACTAAACCAGGTCTAAACCAGGTCTAAACCAGGTCTGAACCGGGACTAAACCAGGACTAAACCGGGACTAAACCAGGACTAAACCGGGTCTAAACCGGGTCTAAACCAAGACTAAACCAGGACTAAACCAGGACTAAACCGGGACTAAACCGGGACTAAACCAGGTCTAAACCAGGACTAAACCGGGTCTAAACCAGGACTAAACCAGGTCTAAACAAGGTCTGAACCAGGTCTGAACCAGGACTAAACCAGGACTAAACCGGGTCTAAACCAGGGCTAAACCAGGACTAAACCAGGACTAAACCAGGACTAAACCGGGTCTAAACCAGGACTAAACCGGGACTAAACCAGGACTAAACCAGGTCTAAACCAGGACTAAACCAGGACTAAACCGGGTCTAAACCGGGACTAAACCAGGACTAAACCGGGTCTAAACCAGGACTAAACCGGGTCTAAGTCGGTACTAAACCGGGACTAAGCCTGGACTAAACCAGGACTAAACCGGGTCTAAACCAGGGCTAAACCAGGACTAAACCAGGACTAAACCAGGACTAAACCGGGTCTAAACCAGGACTAAACCAGGACTAAACCGGGTCTAAACCAGGAATAAACCAGGACTAAACCGGGTCCAAACCAGGACTAAACCAGGACTAAACCGGGTCTAAACCAGGACTAAACCGGGTCTAAACCGGGATTAAACCAGGACTAAACCAGGACTAAACCAGGTCTAAACCAGGTCTAAACCAGGACTAAACCGGGTCTAAACCAGGGCTAAACCAGGACTAAACCAGGACTAAACCGGGTCTAAACCAGGACTAAACCAGGACTAAACCAAGACTAAACCGGGACTAAACCGGGACTAAACCGGGTCCAAACCGGGATTAAACCAGGACTAAAGCAGGACTAAACCAGGACTAAACCAGGTCTAAACCGGGACTAAACCGGGACTAAACCAGGTCTAAACCAGGTCTAAACCAGGTCTAAACCAGGTCCGAACCAGGACTAAACCAGGTCCGAACCGGGACTAAAACGGGACTAAACCAGGTCTTAGTTGGGACTAAACCAGGACTAAACCGGGTCTAAACCAGGTCTAAACCAGGTCTACACCAGGAGTAAACCAGGACTAAACCAGGACTAAACCGGGACTAAACCAGGTCTAAACCGGGACTAAACCGGGACTAAACCGGGTCCACGCCGGGACTAAACCAGGACTAAACCGGGAATAAACCGGGACTAAACCAGGTCTAAACCAGGTCTAAACCAGGTCCGAACCAGGACTAAACCGGGTCTAAACCAGGTCTAAACCCGGTCTACACCTGGAGTAAACCAGGACTAAACCGGGACTAAACCAGGAGTAAACCGGGACTAAACCGGGAAAAAAACGGGACTAAACCAGGTCTAAACCGGGACAAAACCAGGACTAAACCGGGAATAAACCGGGACTAAACCAGGTCTAAACCAGGTCTAAACCAGGACTAAACCAGGACTAAACGGGTCTAAACCGGGACTAAACCAGGTCAGAACCAGGATTAAACCGGGACTAAACCAGGAGTAAACCGGGACTAAACCAGGACTAAACCAGGACTAAACAAGGACTAAATCAGGACTAAATCTGGACTAAACCGGGTCTAAACCGGCATTAAACCAGGACTAAAGCAGGACTAAAGCAGGACTAAACCAGGACTAAACCAGGACTAAACCAGGACTAAACCAGGTCAGATGATTTGGAGGGCCGTATTTGGCCCACGGGCCGTGACTTGAATAGAACTACATTAGAGTGAATATATCGACCATAAATTCAATTCATTTTTGTAACGCCCAAAATCACAACACAGTTTCCTCTGAGGGCGACAGTGAAAAACAGATGAAACAATGTCCGTGGGGACGAGGGACGATGTCCCAGAGTCCTCTGTCCTTAGCCCCTCCTTCTACAGGAAAAACTACAAAAAACCTCTTTGTGAAAAAGTCTAAACCTGGAGGAGTTCCAGATGAAGGAGAAATCTGACTCTCAGACACTAAAAGACTTCACTGTGTTTTTGTTTCATTCTTAATGTTGTTTTGGCTGAAGCAGCTCTGGACCTTTGATTTATGATGTTTGATTAAAAGATCTTAAATAATATATGTAATGGAATAATGTAATGGAATAATGTAATTAAATAATGTAATTAAATACATGCAATTAAACATGGACCGGCCTCCTGCTGGTGCCAGAGTCAGGACTAAACATGGACCGGCCTCCTGCTGGTGCCAGAGTCAGGACTAAACATGGACCGGCCTCCTGCTGGTGCCCAGAGTCAGGACTAAACATGGACCGGCCTCCTGCTGGTGCCAGAGTCAGGACTAAACATGGACCGGCCTCCTGCTGGTGCAAGAGTCAGGACTAAACATGGACCGGCCTCCTGCTGGTGCCAGAGTCAGGACTAAACATGGACCTCCTGCTGGTGCCAGAGTCAGGACTAAACATGGACCGGCCTCCTGCTGGTGCCAGAGTCAGGACTAAACATGGACCGGCCTCCTGCTGGTGCCAGAGTCAGGACTAAACATGGACCAGCCTCCTGCTGGTGCCAGAGTCAGGACTAAACATGGACCGGCCTCCTGCTGGTGCCAGAGTCAGGACTAAACATGGACCGGCCTCCTGCTGGTGCCAGAGTCAGGACTAAACATGGACCGGCCTCCTGCTGGTGCCCCGAGTCAGGACTAAACATGGACCGGCCTCCTGCTGGAGCCAGAGTCAGGACTAAACATGGACCGGCCTCCTGCTGGTGCCAGAGTCAGGACTAAACATGGACCGGCCTCCTGCTGGTGCCAGAGTCAGGACTAAACATGGACCGGCCTCCTGCTGGTGCCAGAGTCAGGACTAAACATGGACCGGCCTCCTGCTGGTGCCAGAGTCAGGACTAAACATGGACCGGCCTCCTGCTGGTGCAAGAGTCAGGACTAAACATGGACCGGCCTCCTGCTGGTGCCAGAGTCAGGACTAAACATGGACCGGCCTCCTGCTGGTGCCAGAGTCAGGACTAAACATGGACCGGCCTCCTGCTGGTGCCAGAGTCAGGACTAAACATGGACCGGCCTCCTGCTGGTGCCAGAGTCAGGACTAAACATGGACCGGCCTCCTGCTGGTGCCAGAGTCAGGACTAAACATGGACCGGCCTCCTGCTGGTGCCAGAGTCAGGACTAAACATGGGGAATCTGCGTTTCAGTTTTATGCAGCTAAAATCTGTTCTACTCTAACAATGTTCAAATCTAAGCTGAAAACAGTTTTGTTTAGCTGTGCATATGACTGAAAGGATTTTTCTTTGCACTCTTCTCTTTTATGACTTCAATTGTTTTTAATTAGTTAATTTTATTGTATTTCTGTTTCTGTAATATCTTTGTGATTTGAATGCATTTTTCCTGCTGTGAAGCACTTTGAATTGCCTTGTGTATGAAATGTGCTACAAATAAACTTGCCTTTACGCCTCTGAATTTGCTTCTAAAATTGTCACGATTGTTATTTTTTGGTCCTTTTAATTCATGTTGTGACTCAAATTGTTCGGTTAATCGTGATAATTCAGGTCACAATATAATAGTAAGGACTAAAAATGAATAATCGTGACAGTTGTAGAAGCAAAATTAAATATGTTTTGATCGTCAAAAAAATAAACCAAAATGTAAATAACTTTTTTATTTGGCTGTTTTATTTAAAGACATCAGAATACTTAAACACTTGTACATGCAGTGTCTTAAATACTTCTTAAATACTTTGTGTGGAAGTACGACACGTCCACGGTCCACGCACCTCCCCCGGCTCCTCCTCTCGCTCACGCCGGGACACGAACGCCTCCTCCGGGATCAGCTCGTCGTAGTTCACCGCCGCGGACCTCCAGCCGAGCTCCGCCGCGGGTCCACGGAGCTCCCGGGCCAGCGTGGACTTCCCCGCGGCCGGCAAGCCGCACAGGACCACCAGGCAGACCCCCGAGTCACGCGCCGAGAGAGATGCGGTCACGTGTTGTCGGCCCGAAGAAATAAAATAAATAAAGTGTGAAATTTATTTTACATTTCCGGACCATGAAATGGAAATGTAAAACAATAATTTAACTATAAAGTAGAAAATACATAATAGCTGAATATAAAACAAAACCAAAAAAGAAAAATTGTTTGAGGAATTAATTTAATTGGTTTTATACCGCTTTCTATAAATAGAATAGCAATATAGAAATGTTTATAATATTCTGAATGTTTGAATATCAAATACAGTTTTTAATCAAATAAACACCTAAAAATATGGCAAAAAGAGCAATTCTAAATTAATAAAATAAATTTCTGCACTTGAGTTTGTAATTTAAATAAATGTATTCAAACTATAATTTAGCACATTTCTGTCTGGAGAATATCAGCATATTTGTTTGTCGCAGCCTTGGTTAAAAATCTATCCAATCAAATCAAATCAAATCAATTTATTTTTGTAAGGCCCAAAATCACAACAACAGTCGCCTCTGAGGGCCACAGGGAGAAATGAATCAACAATGTCTGTGGTGGCGAGGGAGTCAGACAATGTCTGTGGTGGCGAGGGACGATGTCCCAGGGTCCTCTGTCCTTAGACTCTCCTTCTCGGCCAGGAAAATCTACAAAAAAACCCTCTTTGGGAAAAAAGCGTAGAAACCTGGAGGAGTTCCAGTGAAGGAGAGATCCGACTCTCACAGACGGACAGACGGACACGAGGGAGACTGGAGCTGGAGCCACTCTTCAGGCAGATGAGGGACCGTCTGAGTCGAGCTGGACCCACTCTTCAGGCAGATGAGGGACCGACTGAGGCGAGCTGGACCCACTCTTCAGGCAGATGAGGGACCGTCTGAGGCGAGCTGGACCCACTCTTCAGGCAGATGAGGGACCGTCTGAGGCGAGCTGGACCCACTCTTCAGGCAGATGAGGGACCGTCTGAGGCGAGCTGGACCCACTCTTCAGGCAGATGAGGGACCGTCTGAGTCGAGCTGGAGCCACTCTTCAGGCAGATGAGGGACCGACTGAGGCGAGCTGGACCCACTCTTCAGGCAGATGAGGGACCGTCTGAGGCGAGCTGGACCCACTCTTCAGGCAGATGAGGGACCGTCGGAGGCGAGCTGGACCCACTCTTCAGGCAGATGAGGGACCGTCTGAGGCGAGCTGGACCCACTCTTCAGGCAGAAGAGGGACCGTCTGAGGCGAGCTGGACCCACTCTTCAGGCAGATGAGGGACCTTCGGGGGCGAGCTGGACCCACTCCTCAGGCAGATGAGGGACCGTCCACACAGGGCAGGGACCACTTCACCAGGGGAGGGGCATCTGGGTCCACAGGTCCTCAGGAGTGAGAGAAAGAAAAGAAGGCGGTGAACAGTTTGCAAGTGGAATCAAAAAATAAATATTGTTTGATAGCATAAGTAGTCAGGAGAAGAAGAGGATAGTGCTCAAGCTGTCATACTTCCCCCAGCATAGTTACTCCTAGGGCAGCGTAGCTGAAGCTGTGGGTTTATGTTTCTGTTCCTAACTACTCTGACCATAAGCGATTTCGAAGAGGAACGTTTTAAGCCTGGACTTAAATGAAGAGACTGTGTCAGCATATTTAACATGGGTCGGGAGCTGATTCCATAACACAGGAGCTTGGTAGCTAAACGCTCTACCTCCTACAGTACTTTTAGAGACTCTTGGCACCACCAGAAGGCCGGCATTCTGAGAGCGAAGAGCTCTGTTTGGATGATATGGTTCTATAGCATCTTTGAGGTAGGATGGGGCCATGTCATTTATGGCTTTGTAGGTCAAGAGTAGAATTTTGAATTTGATTCTAGACTCGACAGGGAGCCAGTGAAGAGACTTCAGCACTGGCGTAATGTGCTCTCTTCTTTTTGTTCCTGTTAGTAATCTTGCTGCTGCATTTTGAACCAGTTGAAAGCTTTTTATGGAGCTTTTAGGACACGCTGCAAACAGGGAGTTACAGTAGTCTAATCTAGTCGTTACAAATGCATGGATAAGTTTTTCGGCATCACTTTTAGGCAGAATTCTTCTGATTTTGGCTCTTGTTGCGCAAATGGAAATAGGCTGTTTTACAAGCTTGATTTATATGAGCTTTAAATGAGAGCTCCTGGTCAAATAAGACTCCAAGGTTTCTTACAGTAGAACTGGAGGCTACACTGACATTGTCCAGTGTGACTATCTGCTCAGATAGAGCGTCTCGTAGATGCTTAGGGCCAAGCACAATGACCTTGGTTTTTTCAGGGTTAAGAAGCAGGTAGTTAAGTGTCATCCAGGTTTTTATCTCCTTCACACAAGCACTAAGTCTGTCTACTTGATCGCTCTGATCAGGTTTCATTGATAAATACAGCTGAGTGTCATCTGCATAGCAGTGGAAGTTAATGTCATGCTTTCTGATAATGTTGCCTAATGGCAGCATATAGAGTAAACAGAATTGGACCGAGTACCGAACCCTGTGGCACACCGTAAATTACTTTAGAGCTTGGTGAGGAGCTCTTGTTTACATTAACAAATTGGAACCTATCAGATAAATAGGATTTAAACCAGCTGAGGGCTGTTCCTCCAACACCTACATCACATTCTAACCTCTGCAGTAGAATGTTGTGGTCGATGGTGTCAAACGCTGCGCTGAGGTCCAACAGAACCAGGATTGAGACCAGTCCATCGTCAGCGGCTAATAACAAATCATTTGTGACTTTTACTAGTGCAGTTTCAGTGCTGTGGTGGGCTCTGAACCCTGACTGGAAAACTTCAAATAAGTTATTGTCCTGCAGGTGGCGACAAAGCTGTTTTACTACAACTTTTTCAAGGATTTTAGAGACAAAGGGAAGATTTGAAATAGGTCTGTAGTTTACCAATAGGTCGGGATCTAGATTAGGCTTTTTCAGAAGAGGTTTAATGACTGCATGTTTGAAGGACTGTGGAACATAGCCACTTTCGAGTGAAGTATTTATTATATTAAGAATAGGGTCTATAATTAGGGGAAGAATGTCTTTGAGGAGTCTGCTTGGAATGGGGTCTAGGACACAAGTTGAGCTTTTAGAGGACATAATGGCTGAAGTGATCTCTGCTTGATCAACAGCTGTGAACCTTTCTAAGTTTACAGGTGGATTTATATGAGACGTTAGATTTACAGCTTGGGCTTGTTCAGGGCTAATAGCGGGGGTAATTTCATCTAATTTATCTCTGATTGTTTTTATTTTATTGTTAAAAAATAGGAGGAAATCATCAGAGCTGAGTGTAGCTGGGATTGAGGGCTCTACTGCGCTGTGACAGTTTGTTAGCCTAGCTACAGTGCTGAAAAGGAATTTAGTGTTACTTTTGTTGACTTCTATTAGATTTGAATAGTATCTGGTTTGGGCCTTACGCAGAGCCTGCTGATAGGACAGCAGGCAACTTTTGTGTGAGAGCGACGAAATAATCCCTCTAACTTTCTAACTCTTTGTTTATGTGAACGCAGTTATTAATGATAAAACAACAAGTTACATTTTCCTTCACATTATTTAGATTCCATATGTCAAATTGAACATTTATGAATAATTGTAACTTCTCTGCAGTGATGAACCACAAAAGTACAAACCAGTGACAAAACATGTTAGAAACTCTTTCATTTATAATTCATTCAAAAACGTCACACACAAAAATCCATTTGTTTAAAATCCATCATATTTACTCTTGTAACATACAATATTTCCATATTTGTCATATTTGACAACATTTATATTTTTTAATCCTTCATGTGAACTCAAGTGTTTATTCTGTAAAAAAACCTGAGCAGATTGAATTCATATTTAATTTCCCCCCAATCAAATATAAAGTGTAGAAACAGCACAAATCCATCTTCCTTGGATTTGTCTTTTGATTGAAAACTATAATATGAGTGACAGACAGGATTGTAGACAATTTGAAACTAAAAGAGAAACTACTTCATGAGCGACACATTCTTCCTGAAGCTGTTTTTATAAATGCTTCACATAAATAAGAGTAAAACCTGGATAAGAAGTAGAAGTTACTTATTCGACGCTCTGCAGCTAAAATCTAATCGTATTATTACAAAAACATGAGATAAACACAAACAAAAGACATCCATGATAAACATTGGGCCTGAGAATATAGTTTAGTCTGATATTACTGAAGTGGCTGCAGCACTTATCACGTGTTTAAGTGGTTGTACTGATGTGTCTGCACTTATTTAGTCTATTTTTAAATCAAAACAGGAACGGCATTGACATTTAAATCAGATAAACACGATAAACTACTTTAAAATAACATTGGAATCAGCTTTACTTTACGAATGTGCGATCGTCAAGTCGACTTTGGGGGATTTTAAAGGATTTATATTCACAACGGCAGAAAGGATCAAGTTTGTAGAGATGATTTGAGATTTGGGAGTTTAATCTAGTTTTAAACAGATAAATACACGGTTTACACTTGGTTTTCTGCAGAGACATGTGTAACTGTGCCGTCTGTTCAATTTATGAGAGCGTAAACGAGATTCTTGCTGCTCAGGATTTATAGTCGGATTCTTTTGGAGCATTTTCTTGAGCTGTAAAAAGCCGGATAAATCACTTGAAAACTGGCCGCACGTGTGTTTTATGCAGTTTGAGGCTCAGGGTAATTTTGACAGCGCGAACAATGCAGTAAAATAGTGTTAAATAGCACCCTCTAGAGGCAAAAATGTGGAGATTCGGGTGCAATTTAGACACTTTTCTGACAGTTTAAACCCTGATTGGACTAAATAAAGGTGTTTTATGGTGTTATTGTGTCAGATCAGAACTGTTGTGTCGTTTATGTGGAGTTTGGCTCTTGTTTACAGTCTGGTTGCTATGGTAACAGCTGTGGAATCACCTCTATCTGTGTCATATTTGTGCTCACGTCCAACCAGGAAGTACAATTATTAAAACAAATGGTCAAATAAACTGGAGACAAACGGGCCAAACGTTGAGTCGAATCTGAAATATGATGGTGTCGAGTGCGTTTTAGTCAAATGTGTCGTTCTAGACTTTAAAGCGTTTGAAGTTAGCGTTTTAGCCGCGCTTTCGATAAGAACTCCACGCACAGTCCGATAAGCGAGGGCCGATTGTGCGCTCCGGTTCCAGGGGTCACGCGTCCGCTTTGGGGGGTCTCGGCGGGATGGGTCTGGGGACTCCCGGACCCTGCCGGTGCGGCGGGGCGGGCGGGGCGGGCGGGATCACCTGGACCTGCGCCGGGTCCGGGACTTGGCCTTGGATGTTCCAGTAATCCAGCTCGCCGTACGTCCAACTGAGAGAGAGAGAGAGGAATAGGGCGTGGCGTTTGAATCCGGCGAGCGGCGACTTGAGAGAACGTGCTCGATAACGCGTGTACTCGGGATGTCACGAGTATTCGGTCGATGATGTCACGAGTATTCGGTCGATGATGTCACGAGTATTCGGTCGATGATGTCACGAGTATTCGGTCGATGATGTCACGAGTATTCGGTCGATCGGGAGTATTTATGTCACGTATAGAAGTAAAACATAATGAGCGCGACTATTTTAGGATCAAAATGAAGTGGTTTTGATTCAATTCAAGGTTTAAAAAAAATACATTTACAGAACTTCTAAGTCTAAAACAAGCTGAGCAATAGATTTGTGTTCAAATATTATGCTTTTTGCTTTATCATAAATGTATAAAAATAACTTTATTTCATCTTCAAAAATCAGTTCTATTCGATCGGTCGAGGCAATAACTGACGTATCGACTTTAAAAAAGTGTGTTAAATAAAATAATTCAATAACGATGCCACAATAGTCTTGTATAAACCTGTGGGAAACGCTGCGTTTCAATATAAATCTGTTCGTTTTTGTCACATTTAGGTTATTTTGTCACTCAGACAGTTGAATTTCATCAAACCTTGAGAAACTGTAACGTGTCAGACATTTTCACACTCAGTCTAATCGTGAGTCATGTTTTCACTCACAATAATCGTGACACCGTGACACCGTGACACCGTGACACCCTGACACCGTGACATCGTGACACCGTGACATCGTGACATCCTGACATCCTGACACCGTGACATCCTGACACCGTGACACCCTGACATCGTGACACCCTGACATCGTGACACCCTGACATCGTGACACCCTGACATCGTGACACCCTGACATCGTGACACCGTGACACCCTGACACCCTGACACCCTGACATCCTGACACCGTGACATCGTGACACCGTGACACCCTGACATCGTGACACCCTGACACCCTGACATCGTGACACCGTGACACCGTGACATCGTGACATCGTGACATCGTGACATCGTGACATCGTGACATCGTGACATCCCTCGTTCATAAATGTTCTTACCCAGGCCCTCCAGGCTGAGGCGGAGGTCCAGGCTTGAAAAGAGAAAAACGTCATTCATCAAAAGACACGATGCATCTCATGTTTTAGACAAGAGTAAATGATTTGGACATTTGCACCGCTTCTTCAGATACAATTTTAGTTCTTCTCGAGTTTCAATCTCTAACTCAATGTTTTGCCCTTTCAATTAAAGGACACATATTATGCAACATTGACTTTTTTAACCCTGTTCCAACATTGTTCCTCGTCACAAACTCAGCTGGCATAGCATTTAGCTTCATCTAGCTTCATTTGCGCTAGTTTGATGAATCCTGTTTAGAAAGTCTTCTCCCTCCTGTAGCTCCTCGATAACTGACGTTTCCTCCATAACCATCTTCTCTTCTGTTTTTAACTCCATAAATCGTCTCCAAACTCGCTCTGTGCTTTTCTATCGTCTTGTCATGATCAGTACAACTGCGTGCAGAGACCAGGAAGTGAAACCGCAGTGTGTTGTATGAAATATGCATCTTAAACTGTTGAGGTGGCACCATCTACCGGCTGCAAGGGGGAACTACACCATTTGGAGGGTTGGAAATAAGAGATCCAAATGTAATTTTGTTTGTTCTTTTTCTGTTCTAAAACATGAGCTGCCACTTGAGGCACTCGAGAGCGGGCTTAAAGGCCCAAAACAATAGAAATATTGCACAATGTGTGTGTCCTTTAAATGGAACAATTTATAAATCAGATGTTGCGTCCAGTTTCTCTTACTCGAGTAATAGTTTTGAAATACTTGAGAAACGATTACTTCTAAAAACATGATCTAGTGTGACCTCTGACCTCTGAGCGTCCTTCATGTTTGGCTGATAAAACTGACCCGTGTTAAACCCACAGACGCGGTTCGTAAAGGGCGGAGCTAAGCGGAGGATACATTTACCCTGTCCACGGTCTCCGGGGTCTGAGTGGTCGTGTGCGCCGGCGGCGGAGAGACGCTCCTCTGTGCGGCGGCAGATGTGCCGTTTGTCGAGCTGCGAGATCTGCAAAGATAGACAGAGTTTCAGCTGAAGCTTCTAGACAGAAAATATGTGCGTCTGTGCCGTCCAGAGCTCTGACTTGTGTCTTCTCTTGAGGCAGACGTCCAGCGAGTCTCGTCTGAACACGAAGAGAAGCAGCAACGCCGCGGCGACCAGCAGAGGGACCACCAACAGGAAGAAGATCAGGAGCCCGTTTCTCAGGGAGTGATCTGCAACACACACAACACACAACACACACACAAACAAACAAACAAACAAACAAACACACAAACAAACAAACACGAACACACACAAACGAACACACACAAACGAACACGAAAACACAAACACACACAAACACACACAAACACGAGGATTTAAAAAGACACAAATATTAAACAAAATGGACTTCTTTGAGCGTTTAACGACCGTTCCCTCGTCAAAAACGCACCAGAGTCGCGTTTGGAGTCGTTTCGCGCTCGTTTCACGCTCGTTTTGTTAATCCCAGAGTTGAACAGATTTGTCTTGTCATCAGAAAAACAATAAATCATCTCCAGATTCATTCTGAGCATTTCTGACTCAAATCGCGATCGGTACAACTGCACTTTTACATTAGCATGTCGGGCAAGCTAGCTTTTTCTCATCTCACGGCTGTAATTCCCTCTGCTGCCAGTAGATGACGCCCAAAGTCAATGGTGTTGGAGGCGACATGTGGAGAATATTATAGTGTAGAGTATGTTTGACGGACAAGAACAATAAAAATAACAGAATATTTGTTTAGTTTAGTCCCTAAACGTGACTCCGGACGCGTTCTCGGGCGAGGGAACGGCGCGGGAGCAACGTTACGAGGTCAAAAAAACACGCTGGACGACGGCGCGCGGGGCACAAACCGATGGTGGCCGGTCCGCTGTCGACGCTGCCCCCTCGTCCTGAAGCGGCGCAGTCTGGAGGGGCCCAGCCCACGTGGCAGTGGCAGTGGCCCCGGTTGTTACAGACCTGAAATGGACACAAACGAGGACATTACGACTGTAGTGCAGCGTTTACTCGTGTCCTCATTAAACGTCTTTGAGCGCCCCTCTCTCGCTCGTCGTCATAAATCGGGTAATATTTTTGTAATCCATCAGAAATGTGCAAAGAAAAGTGCTGTTCATGTTTGTATTTGGATCAAAAAGTCAACGTCGTCGATACAAAGCATTTTCAACGGAACGCTTCACTAAGACGGCGCCGTTTTCACACATTCCCTTGGATTTCAAAAACGCCATTTAATTATTGTTATCGGGAAAATCAGAACAAAGGTCGAGATGTTCATGATGATGTCATGCTTTGTGTGGCATTTGTGTGTTTTGACGACAAATGTTATTTATTTAAACCCCAAATGTAAAACCGGAAGTCTTCATTTTTCAAATAATACTAGATGAAACGCTTGTTGGGCGGAGACAGGGTAGAGACAGGGCAGAGACAGGGCAGAGACAGGGCGGAGACAGGGCGGAGACAGGGCAGAGACAGGGCAGAGACAGGGCAGAGACAGGGCGGAGACAGGGCGGAGACAGGGCAGAGACAGGGCAGAGACAGGGCGGAGACAGGGCGGAGACAGGGCGGAGACAGGGCAGAGACAGGGCAGAGACAGGGCAGAGACAGGGCAGAGACAGGGCAGAGACAGAGAAGCAGGAATCCACAACTTTGAGGAAACTGTCTCCGTTACACCTAAATTATTCTAAAAATCCTGAACATCTTTCATCTTATTTAAGTCTTTTGTGTTTTCAAACCTTAAAACCACTTCTGCTTCTAGATTAGATCAGATCACTACATTCCAATATTGCAGAAAAAGTATTATCTGTCGTGAAGATACTGCCCCAGTACTTTATTTATGTGTCTTGAATTACTTTTATTATTTGTACTTGTATGATGTTTTACAGTGCAGTGGGAAGTATGTCCAATGGAAACATGTCTTTGCAGTGCAGATATGTGTAAGTATTTTCCCCTGTACGTGTGGAATATGAGAGTTCTGTCAAAATCATGTCTAAATGAAGCCTCACTTTGTACTAATATTTGTCTTTTGGTCTTTTCTCTGCAGCTTCTTCTTACACTCATAAACTCTGATCAAACATGTCCTGTGGAAAGAGGGCGGGGCTAAAGACCACGTGTCCCTTTGTCTATTGTACTGTGTAAAAGTACTGTATACTGTGCAACTGTAAAAGTACTGTATACTGTGAAACTGTAAAAGTACTGTATACTGTGAAACTGTAAAAGTACTTTATACTGTGCAACTGTAAAAGTACTGTATACTGTGAAACTGTAAAAGTACTGTATACTGTGAAACTGTAAAAGTACTGTATACTGTGAAACTGTAAAAGCACTGTAGACTGTGAAACTGTGTAAAAGTACTTTATACTGTGCAACTGTAAAAGTACTTTATACTGTGAAACTGTAAAAGTACTGTATACTGTGAAACTGTAAAAGTACTGTATACTGTGAAACTAAGGTATGTGTATTATTATTGTATTTGTCTATTATGTGTTTTAGACCTCAATAAATGATAAAATAAATAAAATAAATAAAAGTAAAATCAAAATTATCAATAATAATAATGAAAAAAAAATTATACAATACAAAAAAATACAAATAAATAAATAAATACAGATAAACACAAAAGTATATTGTAGATAGTAATACAATGCCAGAGCAGCTCAAAGGCGTGTGTATATACTTAGATCTCACCCCTCGTCCGTTGCAGGTGGTTTGGGCGTCGCAGTCGAGCTTTGGCAGAAGAACCGCGGCGTCCACACACTTAAAGTCCAGGCAGGTCTGAAACGGGAGCGTTTGACATGACTGAGAGCATTTGTGCCGTAACGCAGCGTCTCCATCCGGAACGAGGTACTAAATGTGAGTAAATGTGAGTGAATGCAGGTGAATGAAAGAGACAGAATTAGACACGAGCTCAACTAATGCTTATGATGTCGTGATTATGAGCTCTTGATGTGTTAAAGGACAAATATTATGCATTATTTCTGTTTTTATTGGCTTTAAACATTAGTTTAGCATTTCATGTTTTAGAACAAAAAACACAATCTTAAGCCTCGGACAGACCGCGGCGGCCGAAGCGTCCAGTTTACATTCAAAGTCTATGTAAACGCGCGTCGAGCACGTCGTGCGTTTCCCGCGGCGCGATTTCTTCGTTTTTACGCTCTTGACGCTTTGCGGGAGGCGCCCGAAGCGGCCGGCGCGACATGTTCAGTTTTGTTCAGCTTTCTGCAGCAGATGCGCCGCAGCAGCCAATCAGAGATGACGAGCCGGAAAAAGACCCAAAACAAACCCGCAAAAAAAAAAAAAAAATCCTTAAAACGCAGCTCTTGGAGCAAATAATGATATTGACTAAACTCTGCTCAGCTCTGAATTATGTGCGGGTCCCAGACGGGCCCCGGGGCCCATCACCTCCGCTTTTGGACTTTGTAAAGTTAATAAACCAAAACCATCGTCCAACATTAAACTCCATTTACACCACGAGAAAAGTAACACAGCACAACTCCTCCACTGAGCATGTGCAGGATGACTCGACTCCACTGAGCATGTGCAGACGACTCGACTCCACTGAGCATGTGCAGACACACGTCTGCTGCTGAGTGTTTTTTACGGACATGAGTCCGAGGCGTTTGTCTTTCAAATGTACACGCGCTCAACAACTTCTGCGTCGGGCGCGATTCGGCCGCCGCGGTCTGTACGAGCCATAACTTTTCCACAGCCTTGGGATAAACTGAGCTTTGGCTCCATCTATTGGCTGCAGAGGGAATTACACAATGAAGTTGTCTCATGGTTTAGTCCTGGTTTAGTCCTGGTTTAGTCCTGGTTTAGTCCTGGTTTAGACCTGGTTTAGACCTGGTTTAGACCTGGTTTAGACCTGGTTTAGACCTGGTTTAGGAACGGGTGAAGTTCAGAGCTGGTTTTGTAGATAGTGTCTGTGACGTTTAAGGATTAAAACATACAAATCTAAAGCCTAATATAATCCTGCTTCATGTTCCATAGGTGTTTCCTGATGTGCAGAATGACACTCAAAGCACTAAACAAGCTGCTACAGATATAAGAATTACTCATGATGTTTCTGTGTTGGATTTGAGTCACTTTTTGTGCTTCCTGAACCTCAACACAAACATTTCCAGGTTTTGCATATTTCTGATGAGTAAAAAAAGGTCTGATTATGTTTGATCCTGAGAAGATAATAAACTAGAATTTGCAATGGCTGAAGCCATTGCGAGTGTCTGCATTCTTGCTAAAAGTGTGTAATAGTAAAACATGTGTGTAAGTACTAATTTGTTGACGTGTGAAGTTGTTTGAAGTAGTTTAATTGTGAAAAATTGCTGAATTTGTGTAAAAGTACGTTTGTGTAAAAGTACTTGTGTGTAAAAGTACTTGTGTGTAATAGTACTTTTTGTGTAAAAGTACTTTTTTGTGTAAAAGTACTGCATGTGTGTAAGAGTACTACATGTGTGTAAGAGTACTGCATGTGTGTAAGAGTACTACATGTGTGTAAGAGTACTGCATGTGTGTAAGAGTACTACATGTGTGTAAGAGTACTACATGTGTGTAAGAGTACTATGTGTGTAAATATTAATTTGTTGAAGTGTGAAGTGGTTTAAAGTAGTTTAATTGTGTAAAATTGCTGAATTTGTGTAAAAAGTACTTTTGTGTGTAAAAGTACTGCATGTGTGTAAAAGTACTACATATTTGTAAAAGTACTACATGTGTGTAAGTACTAATTTGTTGAATTCTGAATGTGTTGAAAGTGTTTAGAAGTGTGGAAGGGTTTCATATTTGTTGAAAAACTGAATTGTGTTCAATGCCACATTTATTACAATGGGATAAAGTACTTTTGAAAATACTGCAAAAAGTACAAGTAGTACAAATGTCAAAAGTAATAGCAATAATGAGGTATAACTTGTTGAAATCGGTTGAAGCGTTAAGGAGTTGAAACGCGCCGAATGGAAAATATAATAAAAATAAAAAACACAAGAACATATAGTGACATGACGGAGACTAAATAAAGAGTCGTTTGTCAAAGTCGCTCAGCTCGAGCCTGAATCTGCTTCAGTTTGAGGCGTTTTCATGTTTGGACAAAATAGAATGAAGAATTTACAACATTTGAACATTTAAACGTTTAGTTTGCTTTGTTTTTATTCAGTTTAAGTCAAATGTTGTGTTGTTCTTTCAGTTGGAGCCAGAACTGAGGTGATTTGAGTCCCTGGACCAGAGACCGGGTCCAGCCCAGGTCCAGATCTGGATCAAGTCCAAAGACCAGACCAGGACTACAGTCCAGACCAAGTCCAGACCAACAGCGCTCTGAATGCTTTTTACTGACTCATTTATTTATGAGGACAGATCTACTTTCTTCTGAGTTTGTCTTTTGTCTTTTCTTCAATTTTTTTCCTATTTTTTCCTATTTTTTTCTAATTTTGAAGTTGTAGCACATCTTATTTTTGATCCTTCTTCTTTTAAAGTGAATAAATCAGAATCACAAATAACTCCAAACTGTCCTTCAGCTCACGACTGAAGAATGTGGAGTACAAAAAGCTCAGGAGAGTTTATTAACAAATGTAAATGAGTCTAAAAAAAACGCAGTATTCTCTTGTGTGAATGTGAAACTTTCAAAATAAAAGCACACCTGACTTTTCTCCAGTTTGTTCTTTTATTTAGGAGAAAACTTTATTTGGAATTTTTCTAAAGTTTGAGGCTCTTTTTTGCCCCAAAAACTTTTCTCAAGCATCTTGTTGTATCTTAATCAATCTTTAGTAAAAATGTCAACACTGTAGCAGTACTTGTACTGCAGTACAAGTACTTTGTTACTTCCTTTGCAGACTGTGTTTTTTGTAGTTGCTCCAGAGCCGTTTACAATGTTGTACAGTGTGATTTAAACTGTCAACGTCACATGATCAGAGCCAGAACCAAAGTCTGCAGATAAACCTGTCTCACCTGTGCCCCGCCCCTCTGCCCTACCTGACTCCTCCCTCTTCCCTCCCTGACTCCTCCCTCTGCCGTCGCAGACTGAAGCAGGAAACACTCGTTTGCTCAAAGGCACCTCAGCGGCTTCAAACCCTCAACAATCTGCTCCAGCACAGGTCAGTGTTACTAGGCCCACTACTATTACTGCTATTACTACTGCTACTACAACTACTACTACTATTGGTGGTGTAGTTTGGTACTTGGTCCTGCTCCAGGTCCATTTCTCTTCTGCTTCACACACTTACACTGTGATTCTCACTCTTATTCTTATTTAATACCACTAAAGAGAAAACTTCTGCTGCTGCTGTCAATCCTGCACTTTATGTCACCACTTCTTTCATTCAACTCAACATTAGTTTGTCAAATATCAAAATAAACTGCAATAAATGTCATTTCTGTGGAAGTGAAAGTCAAACTTAAAGTCCTCCATTTTGTCTTTGTTCTTTTTCTCTTCAAATGTGGATCTGGAACAGTTTTTACTCATGAAAGTTCAAAAGTTTGTTAGAATTTCATGTCAAACTGTGAAACTGGAGCAGAATGTAAAGAGGATTTAAATCTATCAATATATTTGATGCTTTGATTCTCTCCAAATACCAAGAGTCAACAGCTTGTTTTAAATCTTTATGAAATCATTCTTTTAGAAGTGACTTGTTAAACCTTTATTTGATTGAACTCTGAGACTTTAAAGACATTTTGAAGCAGATAAAGATGTAAATATGTGACTGAAGCTTCTCCACAGAGAATATTGATGAATAAAGTCTATTCTTGATGTTTCTTCTTTTTGGACACTTGAATGTCTCTGTGTTTGTTCTAAAAGCTCTTTTGGTTTGTGTTTTAGAGTCTGTTTAGTCCAGACAAACATGAACATGATTCAAACACTAGTTTAGTCACGATTAGTCCATGAATCTTCTGACGTTTGAATGTGGGAGAGAAAAAGATGAACAGAACACGAGAGAGACCAGATTTATGAAGCACAATGTTCATGTTCAACATGTCTGGACTCGGTCTGGACTCGGTCTGGACTCGGTCTGGACTCGGTCTGGACTCGGTCTGGACTCGGTCTGGACTCGGTCTGGACTCGGTCTGGACTCGGTCTGGTTCAGTTTTCTCTCTTTTCCTCCTGGTGTTTGACTTTTCTGGTGGAAAAGACTGATTTTAGAGTCACTGATGTTGACCTTGTGTTTCAGAGATGTCCTCCACAAGTGAAAGGAGCTCTGAGGAGACGTTCTGGTGCTCCATCTGTCTGGAGGTGTTCTCTGAGCCAGTGTCCACTCCATGTGGACACAACTTCTGCAAACGCTGCATCACTGAGGGCCCCTGCACATGTCCTCTGTGTAAGAGGAGCTATGACAGAAGACCTGAGCTCAGCATCAACACACTGCTGCGAGATCTGGTTTCAGAGGCTAAACTGGACAAGAACAAGAGCAGATCTATGAAGGACATGACCTTTAGTGAGGTCCAGTGTGACCTCTGCTCTGAGCCCAAGCTGAAGGCCCTGAAGTCCTGCCTGGTCTGTCTGTCCTCGTTCTGTGAGACCCACCTCCAGCCTCATCTCACAGTCTCTGGGCTGAAAAGACACCAGCTGATGGAGCCTGTGGAGAACCTGGAAGACAGGATGTGTCCCACACACCAGCGCCCCCTGGAGCTCTTCTGTGGCACTGACCAGAGCTGTGTCTGTTCCCTGTGTGGCCTTCTAGAGCACAAGAACCATGAGCTGTTGTCTCTGGAGGAGGCGTGTGAGAGCAGGAGGTCCTCTCTGCTGCACACTCAGGCTCAGAGCCAGCACATGGTGGAGCAGAGGAAGCTGAAGGTCCAGGAGATCCAGCGCTGTGTGGAGCTCAGTGACACAGAGGTCCACAGAGAGAGGGCTGTGGGGCTGCAGGCCTTCACTGATCTCATGCAGTCTGTTCAGAGGCGTCAGGACCGGTTCTTAGAGGAGCTGCAGGAGAAGCAGAGCCGGAGCCACAAACGAGCCCAGGAGCTGGTGCAGCAGCTGGAACAGGAGATCTGTGAGCTGGAGAAGAGCAGCACTGAGGCGGAGCGGCTCTCACGCTCTCAAGACCCCCTCCACTTTCTACAGAGCTGCCCTGCACTCACGCCCCCTGCTGGACTGAAGGAGTGGAGCAGCGTGAGCTTTGAGCCGGAGACGTGTGAGGGCAGTGCAGCCCGGGCTCTGTCCGAGCTGGAGAAACATCTCTCTGAAGACTTTAAACAACTGTCTTCAAGATTAGAACTGAAGAGAGTGAAGCAGTTTGTGGTGGACGTCACTCTGGATCCAGACACTGCTCATCCTGATCTCGTTCTGTCTGAAGATCTCAAACAGGTTCATGACACTGATGTGAACTTCTTCACATCAGTGTCATGAACCTGTTTGAGATCTTCTCTGAGGTTTGATTATTGTGTTAATGTTCTGGGAAAGCAGAGTTTCTCCTCAGGCAGGTTTTACTTTGAGGTTCAGGTCAAAGGGAAAACAGGGTGGACTTTAGGAGTGGCCAAAGAGTCCATCAACAGGAAGGGAAGGATCCATCTGAAAAAAAATGGAATCTGGTGCATCGTGTTGAGAAACAAAGATCAGTACAAAGCTTGTTCAGACTCTCTTGTCCCTCTGTCTCTGCAGCGAGCTCCTCAGAAGGTCGGGGTGTTTGTGGACTATGGTGAGGGTCTGGTCTCCTTTTATGATGCAGATTCTGCAGATCTTCTCTTCTCCTTCAGCAGCTGCTGCTTCAGAGAGAAACTGTTTCCATTTTTCAGTCCCAGTAACAATGCTAAAGGTTCAAACTCTGCTCCTCTGGTCCTCACTGCAGTTTAGACTTTCAGAGGTCAAAGTGACTAAAACAAGAATAAAAGTTCTGAACTTCAGTCAAATGTAACTGTGGAACCTTTTGACTCCATTTTGGACTGAAAGTACAAAGTTCTTCTCTTTATTGTTTCAGTTCTTTTGAAATGTCTGAAGCTTTATTTGAATCCTGTTCATGGTGACCTCCTGTGAGAGGGTTTTGGGTTCAAGTCTCGGCTTTGAGCAAACTAAATATTTGTATAAAAATGTCTAGAAATTAGAAAATGTTTGGACTGAATTCAAAATGAGATTAAAGACTAAAGGTTTAAACCAGGTCTAAACCAGGACTAAACCAGCTCTAAACCAGGTCCGAACCGGGACTAAAACGGGACTAAACCAGGTGTAAGTTGGGATTAAACCGGGTCAAAGCCGGGCCTAAACCAGGACTAAACCAGGTCTAAACCGGGACTAAACCAGGTCAGATGATTTGGAGGGCCGTATTTGGCCCGCGGGCCGTGACTTGAATAGAACTACATTAGAGTGAATATATCGACCATAAATTCAATTCAATTCATTTTTGTCAAGACCAAAATCACAACAACAGTTTCCTCTGAGGGCGACAGTGAAAAACAGATGAAACAATGTCCGTGGGGACGAGGGACGATGTCCCAGAGTCCTCTGTCCTTAGCCCCTCCTTCTACAGGAAAAACTACAAAAAACCTCTTTGTGAAAAAGTCTAAACCTGGAGGAGTTCCAGATGAAGGAGAAATCTGACTCTCAGACACTAAAAGACTTCACTGTGTTTTTGTTTCATTCTTAATGTTGTTTTGGCTGAAGCAGCTCTGGACCTTTGATTTATGACGTTTGATTAAAAGATCTTAAATAAATGTAATTAAATACATGTAATTAAATATAATTAAACAGGGACCCGCCTCCAAATAAACTTGACTTGAACCTTTGTGAACTTTGTCCATTTGGCTCCTCCCATGAACCACTCCGTCACCTTTAATACCGACAAACTTGCTTTTTTCTTCAGTTTCAAAGCTCAACATTTGACCATCTTAGTTCTTCCCCTCGAAAAACGGCTTCTTCGCTCGCCACAAACGCGTTTGACTTCACGTGCCACTTCCTCAAGTCAACATTATTCAATGGTATAAAGGTGTGATGGGCCCTTTAAAGCTCGGGGGCGTGGTTACAAAGTGCACTCTGACCTGAACCCGGTCGTCTGTGGCATTGTGGATGTGACAGTTTAAACACAGAGCTGATGATTCTAACCAAGAGCTTTATTTGAACATGTACACGCTCTGAAGACACGTGTGGATGAGGGATGCAGACCTAAACCCACGTTCAGGTTCAGGCCCGGACCTAATGAGTCCGGGCCTGAACCCATGACAGATTTGCAGAATGTTAACACAGCATAACACAACTTGGCTCAGTTAAAAGGTGTAATGGACAATTTTTGGCGCCAAATCTGAGTCTCATTTCCTCGTGGCGTGGACTGTCCATTAGTCCTGCCACGTATCCTTCTGGCTCGTCCACAGGAGAGCGAGTTTACGAGTACTTTTCTGTATATATGTTGTTTTTTTGCGTCGACTACTCGGTTGAGAGGGCATGTCTTTGGTCTACTTGGAGTTTCTTTAGCCTTAACGGTCGTTGTATTTGATGAAAACACTCTTCAGTCCATAAAACGGCTTCACTTCAGCTTCATCTACGTCAAATCCAGTGAAAATACTTCCACTGTGTGACTAAACAACTTATCAGTTAATCAGAACAATAGCGCATTATCCGGAGCATGAGTTGCACCAGCCAAAAAATGCATAATAGAGAAGAAAAAAACATAAGTTGCACTGGAGTAGAAGTCGCATTTTTTGAGGTAATGTATTTGATCAAATCCAAGACCAAGAACAGACATTTCATCTTGAAATGCAGTTTAAAATAATTAAAGAAAATGGTGAATAGGTGTACGTATGCTAACGCTAACACCTTCAGCTACATGACGTATGCTAACGCTAACACCTTCAGCTACATAAGATAAGATAAGATAAGATATTCCTTTATTGTCCCACATGGGGAAATTTCATTGGTGCAACGCAGGTAGATACAGAGGCAGATACAGAAGAACAGATCACTTATAGGAAGTCTGAAAAACACTTTCAGTAGAAGATCTCCTATGAATAAATAAAAACTCCCATAGACAAATAAATAAATAAATACATGAGGCACAGACAGAACTGTGGTAAGTGTCTGGTATGTTAGCGTAACATATGAACAGTTATTCAGATAACTATAGCATAAAGAACATGCTAACAAGTTTAGCAAAGCATCAGTTTTACCCCAAATCACTAAATCCATTGAATTCTTCTTCCTCTGTGTCACTTCTAAACAACTCCACAAACTCCAGAGGAAGAGGAAGTGCAGATTCTTCTTCTGCGTCGCTTAGAGCCTAGAGCGCCCTCTTGTGGTTGTCAGTGTGAAAATAACGAATAATATCACATATAAGTCGCTCTGGAGTATAAGTCGCACCCCGACCACACTATGAAAAAAGGTGCAACTTATAGTCCGGAAAATACGGTATTCACTGGACTAAATAATGAGCGAAATGGCCATCAGTCGCAGAGCTGGTGTGAAACTTCGTGCACATGTATTAATCGTTTGTCTGTACTTTGTCATTTTCTTTTGTCAGTTTCTCTCACCATTCCCGGAGCGCAGGGGCTGCCCGGGTTACTGTAGCCCGGGTCCAGCACGTCGGGGCCCAGGTTGAAGTGGGCGTTCACGCAGCTCGACCCGTTTATCTCCTGGATGCTGATGCTGCCCCCCGGTGGAGGGTTGTTGGCGTCCACGTTCGTACACTGCACCTTCCCGCACATCACGTCTCTGCGGCCAAACAGAGTTATATAGATATTATAAGCGACTCGTTTCCATGCCGCTGGAGCAGCTCGAAGCCGCGGTCGGTGACGCCAGCGGGGCGGGCGACTTACGCTATCGGGCACTTGATGAAGCCTTCGGAGTTGGTTGGACCGCAGTTGCCGAACTCTGTCCCTTTAATGTTCGCCGTCTTGAAGCAAATGTCTGCGGCTTTGATGGCCGGGTCTGCGAAATAAGAACCAGAAGAATAAGAACCGGGAGAACAGGCTTTTAGATAGAGGGACGTCCTTCGGTATTTTGGATGGGGTATTTTAAAATGTGGACGGGCATTTTTGAGTGCAGGGACGGCGCACACGGCACACACACGGTAAACGAGCGCACGGCGTAACTTCAGATGGCGCACGGCGTTAAAAGCGCCGCTTTAGTTAGTAAAAGATACGGCGCAATATGCCGCTCCTAAGTGGTGAAGTGTGATCATAATTTTGGCTTTCCACATTCGGCTCGCGCGCCGTAGGCTTAAGTACTTTTTGCAGACAAAATTATTTGGACGGGGTGTTTTCAAATCCTATCTAAAAGCCTGCGGGAGAATAAGAACCAGAAGAAGAGCGGTTTGTTTCAGCAGCTAATGCTAACGCTAGCGGCTATGCTAATAAATGTTTGCCTACTCGCAGACAGTTTTAAGGAGCCTCATTTCCAACTGTTCAGTTGTTATATTTTAGGATCAGACACAAAGCTTTGAGGGCGTGTCCAGAGCAGAGGGCGTGTCCGGAGCAGAGGGCGTGTGGACAACCCTTTTCATGTTCACTTTTAAGCTCTGTTCTTTGTCACGACTCTCAAACAGCGAGAGGCGACAATCATGTGACCTTTTCAACATTTGACAAGAACCAATGACAAGCACGTGAACAGTATGATTACTACACATTCTCTGGATCGTCAGCTGTTCACAGACACTTCTTATGGCTACTCGAGTTCCCTACTGACAAATCATAGTCCGTCTCTTGTGTGTAACTCAAAATTTATTGCCCAAGTCCGCATTTCAAAGGACCATCTTTCCGAGCGGCGAGGAAGCGTCCCGTTGAACTCAAAGCCACACCCTGGAGCAGAAAAGGGGGTGTGGACCTGGGCTGAAGAGCTGCCTGCACTGGTAGTCGTAGGTCTGGCAGCGTCCCTCGTAGCAGTATGCGGCGCCGCTCTGACACTGAAGCCCGTCCATCAGGTAAAAGTCGTCGGGACAGAAGGCGTCCGTCCCGTTGCAGAACTCGGGCAGGTCGCAGCCGTCCTCGGAGCTCCTGCAGGGGGAACCGGCCACTTTGAGCTGGAAACGAGAGGCAAACGAGACGAGCTTGACTAGGATTCATCGCGTTTGATTGAACTGTGAGCAAATACTTCATCTAGTTACTCTGTTGTTATGCATTTACATTGAATCACAAGTAAATTTTATTTCTAGTAACTTATTTTATGTATACAATTGTCATCTAGACTTTGCAAATGTTAAAACGCATAAGAAAAGACCTTTAATAACACAGACAGCAGCATTTTCAAATCAAAATGTCCCAAAAATCATTAAAAATGGCAGATTTTCATCAATAAAACACTTTATTCATAGATATTCTCCATTTAGAAGCAGTCAATCCCCATATTTCAACTCTTATTTGGTTAAAAATGCAAAAAAAAAGAATAATGTGACTAGTCGACTACTAAAGTAATTGTTGGTCGCAGCCCTACATTTTATTTTCTCACATTTTACCACCATTTGTCGCCACAGTACATTCCTATTTTCAAAATGTTGTTCACTATCAAAGGCAATAAAGCGTGTAGGATTAAGTGTTGTCGACTGTGATAATAACCGTGGGGGATTTTAATCTGCATTTCCAATATCGTAGCAGTTATTCTTGTTCCTCATATTTACGCCACATTTTGTCACATAAACCGCCAGTTACCGCTTCACAATCCCTCATTCGCTCGTAAACCTCGTCTCTAGCTCTTAAAACCGACATATTTTGGAGTCATTTGTGGTATTTCTCCAGGTTGAAAGTCCAGTGAAGCGTTACTGACCTGACAGTTCTCACAACACCTCCCGGCCGCGCACACCGAGCCTCGAGTGAAGCTGCAGGTCGCGGCGTCGCAACATTTGTCTTTGCACTTCTGAATGAAAACAACACAAGTATTCATAAGAGTGTGAGAGAGAGAGACAGACAGACAGACACACACACTCACTAAGTGAGTATGCTAACGCTAACACCTTCAGCTACATGACGTATGCTAACGCTAACACCTTCAGCTACATGAGGCACAGACAGAACTGTGGTAAGTGTCTGGTATGTTAACGTAACATATGAACAGTTATTCAGATAACTATAGCATAAAGAACATGCTAACAAGTTTAGCAAAGCATCAGTTTAACCCCAAATCACTAAATCCATTGAATTCTTCTTCCTCTGTGTCACTTCTAAACAACTCTACAAACTCGAGAGGCAGAGGAAGTGCAGATTCTTCTTCTGCGTCGCTTACAGCCTAGAGCGCCCTCTTGTGGTTGCCAGTGTTAAAATAATGAATAATATCACGTATAAGTCGCTCTGGAGTATAAGCCACAACTATGAAAAAAGGTGCGACTTAAAGTGCGGAAAATACGGTACAAAAGTGTTTACGTCCTTTAAAAAAAAAAAAACCTTGGTGCGTCTCTTATTTGCAACAACTTATGCGTAACTAGCGTGAATTCCTAACGCGAGTCAAGTTCTGTCAAAACAAAACTCAGTTGGTCATGTAGAGTAGATAACCAACCGGGAGATCATAAAGTTGAATTATTGTTTTAATTATATCATTTTTTGGGTTTGCCATATATGCCAGGCCATCGAGGACTACATGACGATACAATGAACTTAGAGCGCCCCCTACAGGTCGGACGAACCATTGAACTAAAACGTAAAAAACGTATAATTGTACTTCCTGGTTGGACGTGAGCACAAATATGACAGAGGTGATTCTACAGCTGTTACCATAGCAACCAGACTGTAAACACGCCCTTCCTCCGTTCTCACCTGGGGCGTCCCGCAGTCGCACTGCTCCCCGTCCTCCAGGAGGCCGTTGCCGCACTTGGCGACGCCCACGATGTCCGAGTGCGACGGGACGTTCCTCAGGCACGCGCCCCTCCCCAGAAAGATGAGCTTCTCGAAGTCGCTACCGCTGCAGGAGCTGAAGGTCGAGCCGCTGCAGAAAGAACCGACACAAGACGGCGGCTGAACATGCGGGAAACTTTACTTTTACAAACGGAGGTCGAGAGTGAGTAATTTAACCCTGGACGGCGAAAAGGTTCAGGTTTTAACTCTTCAGAATGTGTGAATCTGGCATGATCATGGGGCCGCGTCTTTGGCGTTCGAGACCGTCCGGTACCGCATTTCCAGCACTATAAGGCGCACTGGATTATAAAGCGCACTGTTAATGAATGGTCCATTTTCGATCAATTTTTCATGCATAAGGCGCATTAAGAGAAACAAAACGTGTACCACACAAAACTGCTTCCAGGTCCGTAAAAACAACCAGAATCAATCCATATATAATATGGATTATAAGGATTAAAGGCTTTCAAGTGCGCCTTATAGTGCGGAAAATACGGTAATCGTGTCCCTGCCGTTCAGCTGAAGGTTTTACTTAAGAATAAAGAGTGCTGCGTCCTACCCTCCTCCTCCCATGATGCAGCCTCCGTCACAGGTGCATCGCTTGTCGTCGTGGTTCATGCCCAGGTTGTGCCCGATCTCGTGAGCGACGATGGTGGAGAAGTACGGCAACTTCGCTGTGTCTGTGAACTGCGGAGAAAAGACTTTGGGTTCCCGGCTCGCTTTGGGTTCCCGGCTCGCTTTGGGTTCCCGGCTCGCTTTGGGTTCCCGGCTCGCTTTGGGTTCCCGGCTCGCTTTGGGTTCCCGGCTCGCTTTGGGTTCCCGGCTCGCTTTGGGTTCCCGGCTCGCTTTGGGTTCCCGGCTCGCTTCGGGTTCCCGGCTCGCTTCGGGTTCCCGGCTCGCTTCGGGTTCCCGGCTCGCTTTATCAAAGTAACATCAAACTTGGGAAACTGGTGCGTAAGCTGTCACTGAACCGCTGTCGTTAAAAGCCGCTAACCAGAAGCACACCGAGTCTCTTTACATTTGTTGACTTTAAACGGCTTGTATTATTGCGTTATTGAATTCGCTCGTGCATCCTTTCTGAACTGGTGCAATAACTTCACACCTAAATTGTTGTTCTTTCATATTCAGACCCTCAGACTATCATTTTGACTCCTTTGGTACGTTTTGTGATTTTAATGCATCCCACTTATTCCCGTCAAGTATTTTGAGTTACAGATTGCAAACGAGCCCTTGGACGTGCTTCGAGCCTTTTGTCAGCCAATTTTCCACAAAGGAAACTGGATATCTCGCGAGTAAACGTGCCACAAAACCAGCCGCTTATTGCGTTTTCTCAGAGGAATGTTTGGAGTGGAAGAGCGGCTTCACGGCGGCACTTTCAGGAGCACGTTCAACCCGTTCGGCGTCTGTTATGGAGAAAGACTTTTCATAAATTATGCAAAAGCGGGGATCGGTTTCTGTCGAGACAAAAGGAGAAGGCGGCAGGTGTCGGCCCGAGTTAAACGTGAAAAAAGCATTTGACCTGGTGAAATAAAAAAAGAGGGAAATCCACTTGAAATTCCAACGCGAATAAATACAAATGGGAATGATTTACATAAAATGACCAAACTAAATGTCCTTGCGTCTCCATGGGTTCTTGTTCGGAGTAAACAACCTGATAATAAAGTAGTTTAGACCAATCTACACAAGTAAATGTTTCGAAGTACTCCTTTAAAAATGTACTTTAAGAGGAAAAAGTACTTCATATGGATTTTGAAAGCTGTTCAATGGCGGTGATGTGTATATTTGGGACGTGAACTCAAAACCTTTAGGTAGAGCGTCACCAAAAGTACAGTTTACTTTTCCTTTTCAGTTCTAAACTTTGACGGAGTAGAAAGTACAAATCCTGCTCTCAAATGTAGCGACGTAGAAAGTTGAAAAGTATTCACGGCAATAGTACCTGAAGCAAAGTACAGATACCTACGTTCCTCCGAAGAACAGTACTTTTACTTTACCTACTTGTACTTTGTTGCGGGGTTTGAACTCACCACGTTGATGCCGCCGCCGGAGGCCACGGAGCAAACGGTCCCGACGAAGGCCATTCCCAACACGTTTCCGTAAGCGCCGGGGCGACCGCTGGAGCGAGCGGCGGGGCGAGGGCGGGGCAAGGCGAGGTCAAAGCGTGGCAAAGTTAAAACGTGTTAGAGGACAGACAGGACAGAAAGAGGACAGACAGAGGCCCGTGTAAATATGGGCCGTTGGTGAAGGAAATACACAAACAGAAACGACACGAATATTGAAGTTTGTGATTTTAAATCGTGTTTTTCTACAATTTTCACCCAATTATAAAACTTTACTCTACATCACATCCCTTTGATTAATAAAAGTGAATTCTTGAGCAGCGTTTCTCCAGTAGGTCTAGTGTTTAGTCACACTTTTACACACATTGTTGTTCATTTCACAGGTTAAACTACTGTGGCAGAGGTGTTTTCCGACTTAAGACCGGGTTTCGGCCTTATTTACACCTGCAGGAGTGTTTTACAGGCACGATTTAGACCTGGTGCGACACGGAAAGCCACTTGTTTTCAATGCCTTGTAATGTCGAGATTATTGGGTTTTCACGTCACAATAGAATCGTGAGAACTAAAAACTAAATCTCAATGTAAAGAACTTTATTTTATCTGGCAGTTTTTGTCACATTTAACTATATTTTGTCTTTCAGAGAGTTCGGTTTCTTGAAGCTGGTCACAAATATGAGGAAATATAACATGTTAAAACAACAAGCAATTAAAGAGTTCCCTGTTTGGTCACAGTTTCAATAATCGCGAATAATCGTTAAGTCGTGATACATTTTCTCACAATGATGGTAAAACTAAAAGTCGATATCGTGACATCTCCAGTCCTTTGCTAGTGCTGTGGACACTAATTTTGTATTATGATTTTAGCATAAATTGAGCTCTACAAATAGCTCCGAGCTCTTCCATTCTTATAATAAAGACAGTAAATTAAAGTTCTTGGGGTCAAAATGAGTCCACTGTGCACCGTCTGCATCTAATAATACAGGGTTTTAATCCCTTTAAATCAGGACGTGCAAAACGCCACTTAGAGCTCTGAAAAGTTGTAAAAAACGACCTCAAACTCCTCGCAGTGAAGAGTTATGATGCTAGGACAGTGTTTGGAAAGTGAGGAATAAGTTTGTACCGCTGCAAACTATTTAAAATTAATTCGTTTTTAGACAAAATCTGTGAAAAAAATGTGCACAAAAGCTGTTCAAGTTGGTAAACATGTAAAAAAACGTGCGTTAATCCTGCGCAGTATTAACACAAATGTCTGACTGAACCCGTCTCTTTACCTCACGTCAAAAACAAAGCTGCACTCACATCACAAACTGCCCCACGTCGTTCCGCACTCGGGGCATCAGGTTCTCTTTACGCCACGCGACGAAGCGTCCCAGGACTTCTCCGGCCGTGCCCTCCACGCTGAACGGATTGGACTCTTTGAAGATGTCCAGGTGAACCAGCATCACGCGGATGTTCAGGCGCTTGTAGTACTGAGGGAGGCCACACGAGGGACAGGTTCAATACGCGATACTTTCTCAGACAATACACACCGAGTAATAGTACTTTAGTAGCATCACACGGATGTTCAGGCGCTTGTAGTACCGAGGGAGGCCACACGAGTAATAGTACTTTAAGATAAGATAAGATAGTCCTTTAGTAGCATCACAAGGATGTTCAGGCGCTTGTAGTACCGAGGGAGGCCACACGAGGGACAGCTTCAATACGCGATACTTTCTCAGACAATACACACAGAGTAATAGTACTTTCTTCTTGTTACCTAGTGGTTTTCTGCTAGTTCTGGTAAAGCTCGAGATGGTTCTAAAACGTTTCGGGAAAGGTCCAATTCTGTCCCGTTTATGTACTTTTAGCTATCGATGAGTTCTAATGAGTTTTAGTTTTGTTAGTATCTGATTTTCAACGAATACTACAACTAATACTCAATTAATAGTGCTCAATTTTGTCAAAAGTACTAACACAGGAGCAAAAAATAAACAAATACTCCAGTGAAAGTAAAAGTAGCGCGTACGAAAATCATCGTTTGACTTTGAGTCTAGTATAGTCTAGATAACTTATTATGAAAACACAACTACAATAAAAATGTGTTATAGTTGACTGGTCACGATAAGTCAGTTAATCGTTGAAGCCAGATTGATTTCTCTGCAAAAAACACATGTAAAACTTTAAAAATTCAAAAAATAATAATAATAACCAAGCGGTTTTTAAATTAATTAATCAGATTTTGAATTAAATTGAAGGCCTTTTGTTCATTAGTTTCCACATCACAAGTACTCAAGATTTTAATATATATCCTTTTTCAAATGGCCTTTGGGAAAAATAAAAATTTACTTCCAGCACAAACAGAAATCCTCTCAATCTGGAAATGTTATCTACTTATTAATGGTGCATATGAATGTTGAAATCACCCCTCACCCCATCGACCAAATTGACCGTTTCCACCATCTCCTCACGAACCGCCGTCTCGTTTTTCTTCTTGAAGTTATACTGAAAAGACAAAAAACACCATGAGCGATTTGAATTCATCGACAAAGACGATGTAGAAAGAAGATAAAAAGTGGCGAGTCACCCTATTATTATCCACGAGCAAAGCCAGCTCCACGTAACTGGTGGTCGGCAAATCCCGCTTTTTCTGTTCACAGACAAAACAGAAGAAATTGTGCTTTAAGTTAACGTTTAAAACAGGTAAAACGTCTGCAAATGTGACACGCTTGATAAAAATTCTATTAGACGTTTTTTATGTCATTTTTGAGACCGAACCAGGACAGACAGAACCACGACAGGCAGAAGCAGGACAGACAGAAGGCTCAACACATTTAGTAGTCTCATTGACACGTTCAGTAGTCATAATATTATTATTATTAATATTATTAATATTAATATTAATATTAATATTAATATTAATATTAATATTAATATTAATATTAATATTAATATTAATATTAATATTAATATTAATATTAATATTAATATTAATATTAATATTAATATTAATATTAATATTAATATTAATAATAATAATAATATTAATATTAATAATAATAATAATAATAATAATAATAATAATAATAATAATAATAATAATAATAATAATAATAATAATAATAATTAATATTAATTATTATTATTATTATTATTATTATTATTATTATTATTATTATTATTATTATTATTATTATTATTATTATTATTATTATTATTATTATTATTATTATTATTATTATTATTATTATTATTATTATTATTATTATTATTAATAATAATAATAATAAATATAGCCGCAAGCGGCAATGATCGGCCCTCGCCACGCCGCCGCCACGCCGCAAGAGGAGGGGGCGCTAACGCGCCCCAATTGTCCTTTTATCACACCTACTGCTGAATCTGTGACGCTGTCACATGTTCTCCCCTTTGTTTTACCATCAAAAAGCAATTTTATTTTGAATTCTTGGCAAAATGTGCGGCTTTGCCGCACAGACACCGTGACTCTTTGAATGAAAATGTGGATAACTTTTGATGGTCCTGAAGATGAGTCTCACCAAATTTCAGGTTAATAGGGCTGACGCCCTGGGAGGAGTTTGTGAAAGTCTAAAGTGTAAACATGTTCTGGCCCCATTGGAATAACATGGGAGGTTTCGGTCATCGTTACGGCAACGCCATAACAATTATGACATGGGTCTCATTGACTTTTTTGATGGGGATGCTAAAATTGAGTTGTGTGTCAAATTTCATATAATTTCGCAAAACTAAACATTTAACCTCCATATAAAATCTGTAGGGGGCGCTGTGGCGCCAAATGAATTTATTTCACTTCAAGTAGGTTTAGGGCAAAGAGTTTAACAACTGATTCTAATTTGACGCAATTCGGACTTTATCTGCGCAAACGGCAGAAATTTTAAATATGGGAGATTTCTGAAATTTTAGTTACAGTTTGCGGCTTCGCCGCACAGAGACCGTGAGAGGTATCAATGTAATTTGGATAACTTTTGATGTCCCACTCCTCAGTAGCATTTTCACCAAATTTCAGCTTTTTAGGGCCAACGCCCTGGGAGGAGTTCGTAAAAGTACGACGTTTGGAAAAACTCCGAAGTCATGTTTAGCCATTTTTGAAGCAATATGGCCGACATTTGGTTCGGGGGACGGCGTTGCCGTAATAATATTTTTTACTTCTCTTGTCACCATCTACCTCTGCGCCAAATTTCATGATTCTACGATCAGATTTTTTTTGGGTCATTTCCCATCTCTCAATGCATTTTTGGTACATTTGGTGGCGCTGACGCGCCAATTTTTTTTATTTTAGAAAAGGGAAATAGCCAGAATGTAGAGAGGCACGATTTTTAGAGGTGTGCAAATTTTTGTGACTTTTCGTCAATGTTCACTGGGTGAAAAATAGGGGGGTTGGTCCCGAGAAGAAGAAAGAAAGAAAGAAAGAATAATATTCCGATGCGAAAACAATGTTTCCCATTTTTCAAATATCATAAACTATACATTTTCGGAAAGCGCTCGCGCTTTCCTACCTCATGGTGTGGGTCCCTGGTCACTGACGGGTACTTTCGATAATTTTGAGTGGGCTCCGCCCACTTTGTGTTTTTGGCCCTCTATACAGTAATAATGTTCAATTTTTGCATTACATGCTTATATGCACGGAACATGCAAGAGATGGGGAACGTATTCGTGAGCTACTTAGCGCAAATGAGTGCTTTATATGGGGATGACGACCGCTTCGCGGTCGTCATCCCAATGTAAAGTGCTCGTTTAGTGCGAACTTTTGCACGGGCTTCGCCCGTTTACAACGGTAATGTTTCATTTTCCTACAACTAATTAGTATGCACGGGGCGTGCATGAGTGGAGGAGTGCGTTAGTGAGTGTTTGGAAGTGGGCGAGCGCTTTGCGCTCGATTTCGTGCGCACTACGTGCGCACTTTCGCAGCCGTGCTTCGCACGGCCTTACGAGATTAATAGGCCTCTCGGCAGCTTGTGGCGCTCGGGCCTAATAATGATAATAATAACTTTTATTTATATAGCGCTTTGCAGTGACCCAAAGACGCTGAACATAATAAAAACAAGGGGGGGTATTTACAGACAGGGGGGGACAACACGTACAATACACATTAATATACAGATAAAATGAACAAGACAGAAGAAGTAGAGAGAAAAAGATGGGGATGTAAAAGGGGGTAGAAGAGTAGGCAATGGGGTAGAGGAGGCTAGGGGAGGTCATAGGCTTGGGTGAAGAGGTATGTTTTTAGGCGGGATTTGAATGTTGTGAGTGAGGGAGAGTGGCGGACAGGTTGGGGGAGGGAGTTCCAGAGTCGGGGTGCTGTTCGGGAGAATGCTCTGTCGCCAAAAGTTTTGAGTCGGGATGTTGGTGCAGTCAGGGTGAGAGAGGAGGAGGATCGGAGAGCTCGGGTGGGGCGGTGGGGGATGAGGAGGTCAGACAGGTAGGGGGGGGCAAGGTGGTGAAGAGCTTTGAAGGTGAGGAGGAGTATTTTAAAGTTTATGCGCTGCTTGATGGGGAGCCAGTGGAAAGAGCGGAGAACGGGAGTGATGTGATCACGGGACCGGGTGTGGGTGAGGAGGCGGGCAGCGGAGTTTTGGACCATTTGGAGTCTGTGGAGGGAATGGGAGGAGATGCCTGTGAGGAGGGAGTTGCAGTAGTCGAGGCGGGAGGAGATGAAGGCATGGATGAGGGATTCAGCAGCGGGGAGGGTGAGGCAGTGTCGGATTTTGGCGATGCGGCGGAGGTGGAAGTATGAGGTCTTGACGATGTGGCTGACATGGGGAGTGAAGGAGAGGGTGGGGTCCATGATGACACCGAGATTGCGTACCAGGGTAGAGGGGGTGATGGTCGAGGTGTCGATGCTGAGTGAAAAGGGACCAGTTTTATTGAGAGTGGATTTGGTGCCAATGAGGAGGAGCTCTGTTTTGTCACTGTTCAGTTTGAGGAAGTTGAGAGTGAGCCATGATTTTATTGTAGAGATGCAGGTTTCGATGTGGCTGAGGGGAGGGTTTTGGGTGGATTTGGTGGTGAGGTATATCTGGGTGTCGTCAGCGTAGCAGTGAAAGTCCAGGTTGAGTTGGCGGAGGATGTGACCAAGGGGGAAGATGTAGCAGATGAAGAGGAGGGGGCCGAGGACTGAGCCCTGGGGGACCCCTGCGTTACTGGGGAGAGGGTGGATGAGTGATGGAGTTAATGGAGACGGCAGTCATGGAGCTGTTGATTTTGGAAATTTTGTCATTGAAGGCAAGGAGGAAAGAGTTGCAGAGGTCAGGGGAGGAGGGTGGAGTGATGTCCGGTGGCTGGAGCAGCTTGTTGACGGTGGAGACCAGGGTGCGAGGGCTCCGGTGGGAGCTGTTGATGAGGGTGGAGAGGTGGGCAGATTTGGCGGCTTGGAGAGCGTCACGGTAGGAGGAGATGTGTAATTTGAAAGCTTCGGCGTGGACGGTGAGGCGGGTTCTTTTGAGGAGTCGTTCGAGTTGGCGGCCAGTCTGCTTCATGGTGCGGAGTTCAGGGGTGTACCAGGGGGCGGGGTTGATGTATGAGACGGAGGTTTTCCAGGGGGCTAGGGAGTCAAGGGAGTCGGAGAGGGTGGTGTTGAGCATGACAGCATAGTCGTCGGGGGAAGAGGGGGGGAGTCAGGGGGGAAAGCAGAGGATATGAGCTGGGAGAGCGTGATGGGGGTTGACTGACTTGATATTGCGGTAGGTGATGGTGCGTTTTTTGGGGTTGTGGGGCGAGGGTAGGGGGGCGGAGAAAAGGATGCAGAGATGATCAGAGAGTGGGAAGGGGAGGGGGTGGGGCTTAGATATGGGTAGGAGAGAGGAACAGACTAAGTCCAGAGTGTGGCCTTTGGTATGGGTGGGGAAGTCAATATGTTGGGTGAGATGGAAGCAGTCCAGGAGAGAGAGGAAGTCGGATGTCAGTGGGGCATTGGGGCAGTCAATGTGGATGTTGAAGTCACCAGTGAGTAGGAGGCGGGCAGAGAGAGAGGATGCGATGGTGAGGCGTTCAGACAATTCAGTGAGGAAAGAGGGGTGGGGCTTTGGGGGACGATAGATCAGGATAGCGGTGATAGAGTTGGGGAGGGAGAAGGCGAGGTATTCAAATGATGAGATGGATGGAAGGTTGAGGTTCAGTTCAGTGATGGATGTAGATTTTTTATGAATAACAGCAAGACCTCCCCCACGCCCGGAGAGGCGGGGTTTGGCAGTGTAAGTGTAGTTGGAGGGAGTGGCTTGGTTGAGAGCATAGAAGTCCAGGGGCTGTTGCCATGTTTCACAGAGGAGAAGCAGGTCAATGTTATTGTCCAGTAGCAGTTCAGATATAACAGGTGATTTGTTGGCGAGGGAGCGGCAGTTCAGCAGTGCAAGGGAGATGGATGGGGGCGCGGAGATGGATGGGGGCGCAGGGGTGGGGGGGGCAGAGGTTGCTGAGGTTGGCAGTGCGGCAGGTGGGGGTGACGGGGGGGCGAAAACTAGTCCAGAGTGAGGGGATAGGTGAGCCGTCGTCGGAGTGGTGGTTATGGGAGAGACCAGAGCCCCTGTGGATGTAACGGGGCCGGCGAAGGATCCCAGCTGAGCTAGCTGCAGAGGCAGCAGCAGCTGGGAGACGGTGGTTATGGTTGAGGAGGTGAAGGTCAGCAGCGGTGTAGGTGAGTAGGCGAGGAGGAGATGGAACGTAGCAGCAGATGAGAGTAATCCAGTTAGTATGTTGGCGGTGGCTAGAGGCTGGTTAACTAGAAGCTGGTGGGCAGAGAGTTGTGAAAAAGCAGCAGTGGACCGGGTGTTGAAGCCGGTGGAGTGAGTGGCGTTGGTTGCCCCAGACCTTGTCTGCACGGCAGGGAGGCCCCGCGATATCATGACGGACCTCAGCAGGTGTTAAGCCAGCTGTTAGCTGGCGGCTAGGGCAGTAGATGGTCCAGGAGTGAGGGAGGAGATGAGCGATGGACGGTGCAGTAATGTCCGATGAAGTTAAGGAACAGGGATGTAGACAGAAGACAACACAGAGACGCGGGAACAAAACAAAACAATGGAAACGACTAACAAAACAAAGACGTTGGGACAGAAGCGGCAGTCCACATACCAGACGCCGGCGTTGCTCTAGCCCAATCAAGACGCATTTGAGTCCAGTTTTGTGACCAGATCGCCCCCGTCTGTGGAGCGGGGAAAGCAGAGAAACGGGGCTGTACCTTGGTTGTATGGGGCTGCTTTTCTCCGGGTGGAGCCGGTGCCCCGCTCTCCGTGTCTGCTCCTGTGGCGGGCTGGGGCCACACCTTCGCCCAGGTACAGACCTCCGGGGCGGCGGGTGCGGGAGCGCGGAGCCGGTGTTCGGGCGTGGAAACGCCGGTGCAGCGGAGGAGAAGCGGAGCCGCGTGCGGCTCGTGGCGGTGCGTGCCGCTCGTGGTGGAGCCGGTGATCGGACACGGAAACGCCGGTGCAGCGGAGGAGAAGCGGCGCCGCTCGCTCGTGGTGCGTGCGGCTCGTGGTGGTGCGTGCCGCTCGTGGTGGAGCCGGTGCATTGACATGTTCAGTAGTCTCATTGACACGTTCAGTAGGCTCATTAACACGTGCAGTAGTCTCATTAACACGTGCAGTAGGCTCATTAACACGTGCAGTAGGCTCATTAACACGTGCAGTAGGCTCATTAACACATGCAGTAGGCTCATTAACACGTGCAGTAGTCTCATTAACACGAGCAGTAGTCTCATTAACACGTGCAGTAGTCTCATTAACACGTGCAGTAGTCTCATTAACACGTGCAGTAGTCTCATTAACACGTTCAGGTCCCATCTCGTGAACACAGACAAAGTATGACCTCGCTGCTCCTGTTTCTCTGCTAGCGTCTCTATTGTTGGTCGTCCCTCAGGGCTACGTCGTGGAACCACTCAAGTTCTTCCCACTGTGGCAGACTCACGGGCGCCAAACTGCAGGATGTCGTTCAAGACTCGCCTCAATACTCTCAATTTGTCAAAGTAAAAGTAGTAAAAGTAAAAAAATAAAAGAAACACAAATAAGCAAAATAAGAACGGTACAGGCCTCGGCATAAAGTATAATACAAAATAACCCATGATGTTACGTTCTTACATCATGTCATCAGGATTAAACCAAAGGCCAAATAAAGTTATATTAAAGATCTATAAACTGTTTTAAATCGATGTTTACGTCCAGGTGCAGAGAAAGCAAACGGAAGGAATCACATCGTTTTAGAGAGAATTAAAGGGGAAAAGTAGAAAGTTGCATTGTTGGCAGCTTTAAAGCAGAATAAAACCCAAACACAAGGACAATTCATTCATTAAATAACTAATCTGGAAGGCTAATTTTGAAATATAATACAAATGTACTTATTTTTTAAGACATTGGAATAGGATTAAATGATTGATTTTGTATATTTTTTGTGTCAGTTAAAGAGCGATGAGACAAAACATCAATTAAGATTTTTTTAAATTCAAAACAAATAAAATTGCTTTCAATATTAATTTCCTGAATATAAACAAGACAATTAATCTGTTATAGTGATATAAAATTCCAAAGCGTTTTATCGACATTTATTCAAAAAAGCCGTTTTGTTGATGTCTTATTGTAATTATTATTTTTTAAATCCTAATTTGCCTCTCTCGTCCTGTAGGTCTGTTTTGTGTTATAAACAAAATAACATAAATAACATAACATAAAATAACATAAAGAACATAAATAAAATAAATAAATAAAGATAAAATTAAATAAATTAAATAAATAGACAAAAGACTGTCATTTTCAATATAAAATAATAGCATTTACTTTATTAAACCCTGTGGTCTCATCGTCATTTTAAAAGATCTTTGCAAAACTGTTCAGGAAAAGACAAATTTGATCCCGTTTCTTACTTTTTTCGTATCTATATTTGACAAACGAGCATTTAGTTTGGACACTAGTTTTAGTTTAGACTTGTATCAGATTGTCACTCACCTGCACACTCACCTGCACACTCACCTGCACACTCACCTGCACACTCACCTGCACACTCACCTGCACACTCACCTGCACACTCACCTGCACACTCACCTGCACACTCACCTGCACACTTAGATCAAGATTTAAGCCACAGAAACTAGTCCTTTGATATTCAGTTTAACCTTTCCCATGACCATAACACCCGGACGTCGCTTCTGACCGTTTACACATGAAACACGCCGGAGCGGCTCCTCACCCGCAGCAGCCACGTCAGCGAGTGTCCAAAGTAACTCTCGTTTCCACTCTGGTCGTCTTCTCCACCTCCTCCACCCGAGACGCCGCAGACGCTCGGCTCCTGTTCGACGTCGCTCAGCCGGTACAAACGGTGTCGGCCCGAGCTGGCCCCCGGGAGCGCCTCGAGTCCGAACGCCTCGTCTCCCAGAACGACGACTCCCCTTCCAAACGAAAAGGAGAACGGTTAAAACTCTTGGACTTTTAGTCATTTTCACATGTCGTACGTGTAGTTTTCGGTCACATCATTGCTCCTGCTGCTCGGTCCCCCGTTGCCACGACAACTTCTTCTACTTGCTGTTATGTGTTTTTTTTTCTTCCCCTTTTTGTTTGTAGACTAGGGTAATTATTGTAGACTAGAGTGATCAGTCGTCCCCTTTTACCCAGGACAGTCACCGTTTTGAGCCCTGTGTCCCATGTCCCAACAAATACAGTATTTTCTGGACTATAAGTCGCACCTTTTTTTTTAGATCTGGCCGGGGTGCGACTTATACGTATATATTTATACTCTGGAGCGACTTGTGTGATATTAGATGTTATTTTCACACTTGCCACAGCATTTCATACTCCAGTGCGAATTATTTATGTTTTTTTCTTCTCTATTATGCATTTTTTATGTCTTATAGTCCGGAAAATACGGTAATTCTCTTTTATTCGACTCTTCCTCAAGTTTGTGACTAACTTTTACGAAATTGAACTCTCTGAACGACAAAATGAAGTAAAATGTGACAAAAAACAGCCAAATAAAAAACAAGTTCTTAACATTTATGTCTATTTTTGGACTTTAAATTATACAAAAAATACCGGATGTTCCGGATTTTAAGTCACACCTTTTTAGTTTTGGCCGGGGTGCGACTTATACTTATATTTATACTTATATACTTATACTCCGGAGCGACTTATGTGATATTATTTGTTATTTTCACACTTGCAACTGCATTTCATACTCCAGTGAGACTTATTTATGTTTTTTTCTTCTCTATTATGCATTTTCCCGACTGCGACTTTTACTCCGGAAATAGGGTACATTGATTTGCCCCAGTTGTCCCGCTTTCTGACCACTTTGACGCCCGCCAACAGTAAAGAGGGGAATATATTGTCATTTATTTAGACAAAATAGAGAAAATCTGCCTCTAGAACAACCGGAACACAAAAAAATGCACTCAAAATGCTCTAAATTCCACAGATTATATACAGAGTCATAAGTGAGCCATCAAAAGGTAGAAAATTAATAAATTCTGCATAACCCTCGACTGGAATGTGATGTGAATCCTGGTGTGACGTCACTTCCTGTCATTTGACAGATTTTTCATCGTTTTCTCCACATATACCTGCTCGATTGGCGTAAAACTATCATTTCTAAGTATGACAGGTATAAATACGTCACTTTAAATCACAGTCAGAGCCTCGGGCGGGGCCAGATTCACTCGCGGAGCGCAGAGTGAACCGATAAACTGCTCATGACATTGGACGATACGGCCCAGTATTTTGAAAGAACGACACATTTGACCCACGTTTTCCCATCATTACGGGCACTTTGACGCGGCGTTGTGAAAATCACCGCGCTCTTTCGGACAAAGGGAACGCGATACGATTGGGAAGTCGCCGTGGTGAAAACACCGCAAGATTCAGTTTCACCCTCGACATTACAATATGGAGTAATGAGAGCGCCGCACTTAAGTCCCAACTGTATATTATAGAAGCGTTTGTAGAAGTAACAATAGTGAAAAGAAGAATGGTGGAAAAGAACACACTGTATCGACGCGATTTGAAATAAAGCGGTCGCAATTTTCAAACGGCGAAAGCGGCAATTGTTTGAAATGATGCTCTCCAAAGAAGTAACATTTCTAAACTTTTTGAAAATGTAGTTTCAGTTCGTAGTCATACATTGTCTTCTCTCAAATGTAAATGTAGAGGTAGAAATTGGAGTAAGAAGCAGCAGTAATAGCAGTAGCAGTAGAAGTAATAGCTTTAGCAATCGTAGTAGCAGTAGCAACAAAGTAACAATAGTAGTAACAGTAGTAGTAGCACTACTAGTAGTAGTAGCAGTAGTAGTAACAGTAGTAGTGGCAGTCGTAGTAACAGTAGTAGCAGTAGCAGTAGCAGTAACAGTAACAGTAACAGTAACAGTAACAGCAGCAGCAGCAGCAGCAGCAGCAGCAGCAGCAGCAGCAGCAGTAGTAGTAGTAGTAATAGTAATAATAGCATTAGCACTAGCAGTAATAGCAGTAGAAGTAGTAACAGCAGCAGCAGCAGTAAAAGTAATAGTTGTAGAAGTAGTAGCAGTAAAAGTAGTAGAAGTAGTAGTAGTATTTGTATACCTGAGTCCATAACATGTGCTGACGGCCACCATAGAGTCTGCGTATCCTTCCACGTTGCCATGGTAATAGCAGTTTACCTGAAGGACAAAACAAAGTGAACACCTGACCGAGCCTCGTTTCCCCCGCGGCACCGACAGACTCGTTAGGCTCGTTTCGACCGCCGCACCGACAGGCTCGTTTAGACCGCCGCACCGACAGGCTCGTTTCGACCGCCGCACCGACAGGCTCGTTTCGACCGCCGCACCGACAGGCTCGTTTCGACCGCCGCACCGACAGGCTCGTTTCGACCGCCGCACCGACAGGCTCGTTTCGACCGCCGCACCGACAGGCTCGTTTAGACCGCCGCACCGACAGGCTCGTTTAGACCGCCGCACCGACAGGCTCGTTTAGACCGCGTCGGGAGCGTCTCTCCGGTTCACGGCGTGCGTTAGGCTTCTTCAGAGTCTTACACTTTATGCCACGCCGGATCGGCCCGATGAAACTGGAAGGGCATCTGACGTAAACTTCTCTGCTAAAGAATAACCAGCGCTGCATTTGCTCCGCCTACGTCCGCCTCGGCTTTATCGGAGCTCCGCCTCCAGGAGATCAAGTCATGTTCAACGAGATGTCTTACACTAAATAACGTTATGAATTATTCCATGCGGCATAAGAAAATGATCAATCCTTGAGTACGAGTTATGAATTTGAGAGTACCGTATTTTCCCGACTATAAGACGCACTTTTTTTCATAGTTTTGGCCGGGATGAGACTTATATTTATACTTGTATACTTGTACTCCAGAGCGACTTATATGTGATTACTTGTTATTGTCACACTTGCAACTGCATTTCATACTCCAGCGCGACTTATATGTTTTTATCTTCGGTATTATGCATTTTTGGCTGGTGCGACTAATAGTCCGGAAAATACGGTAATTCTCTTTTATTCAACTCAAAACTACAAAATTGAACTCTCTGAACGACAAAATGAAGTAGAATGTGACAAAAAAAAACAGATTAAAAAACAAAGTTAACATTTATGTCTATTTCTGGGCTTGTACAAAAAATACTGTACTTTCCTGATTTTGAGTCATACTTTTTTTCCCGGAGCGACTTGTGATATTATGTTATTTTCACACTTGCAACTGCATTTCATACTCCAGTGCCACTTATGTTTTTTTCTTCTCTATTATGCATTTTTTGGCTGGTGCGACTTATACTCCAGTAAACACGGTATGTAATTTGGCCGATTCTGTTTCATTTCGGCGTCACACTCGAGGGATTTCAGACACGTGATACTTTTATACCTTTTAGTTTTATTAGAAATCCCTCTCACATTCCATGAAATCGTATCAGTTTAGGCCGTCAAACAATTATATACTTTCTATTGTGCACCAAGACTTTTTAAACACATTATCGACAAAGTAAAGGTTGAAATACTGCGATTAAAGGCGTCTGGACAGAGAATATTGATGAATAAAGTGTATTGTTTATTCTTTTTTGGAAATTTTGATTCAATAACGCCTCTGTATTTCTTATAAAAAGGTCTTTTCGCATTCGTTTTCCAGCCTATTTAGTCCGGAGAACGATTACGACGATCAAAATACGACTTTTTCGCAGTCGAACGATCACAAAAAGTCGATTATTCGTCACCCGATTTTAGTTCGTCGAGGTCTAAAAACGGCAGACACAACAAAGCGTAAATAAAAAGGCAGTGATATCTCGTTCTTCGCGGAGGAGGTTAAATAACTTCCCGATTTGATAACCGCGCCGAAGCGAATTCCAGTCATTCTACTCGAGTAACGACATTTCAAACATGTTGAGAAATCGCACAGTCATCCGAACGTCTTAATCAAACCCAATGCGATGACGTAATGACTTAAGGGCCGTTTTAAAGCTGGAAATACAGGATCTGTTCACCTTAAATCAGCGCATGACAAGCATTACGTTTAATTAACCAAATAAAAGGAGAAATGGAGCAAACTTACAGGGATTTTTCTCGACTCTGCGTCTGAAAACACGTCCGGATGCAGGAATCCTCTGCGAAAAAGACATTAAAACGTGGTTAAAAGCTAAAAATGAACACAACATCTGTGATAATTTGCTCTCACAGTTCACTCACCTGTTCTTTTGTAAACGTAGCAAGTGTTCCTTGCCATTTATGTCAATTAAATATGAAATTGATTCGTCCGGCTCCTTCAGTAAAGACAAATAAAGTTAGTAAATGGCCACAATTTGTCAAATAAAGTTAGTAAATGGCCACAATGTCAGATATTTAAAAGATTTTGGCTGAAAAAACCACACATTTGCTTACTTTTGTCACTGGGTCCGTTGAATATCTTGGCAATTTGTAACGATACCCATTTAAAACATCTAGAAAAACAAGAGAAAATGAACATTAACACTCACAATATGCGGGACAGACTGAGCTGAAGCTGGTTTAGTCTCGGCCTCGTCTCGTTTTCACCGCAAGGGAAACAAAACACAGATAAAGACGAAGGACGCGCGTTTTCTCCCGTGTTTCTCGAGCCGTTTCGCGCACATTCTGCGACCAAAAACACGCACGTACCTTCGCCGAACGCCGCGGACACGTGACAGAGCAGGAGACACGCGGATATTGCGTGTTTTGCGCCCATAATCCCGGTGGAAAACGCGCTTGTTTCACGTGTCCATCGGGGAAGAGTCACCGGGAGGATGAGCTCGTGCGACTGGAACTGATGCGGCGACGGAACAGGTGCGTCACGGTGGGCGGGGCTTGTGCACAGGTGAGGGGGGGAGGGGCTTAGGCACAGGTGCACAATAAAGTATTGCGCAAAGACGGGCGCGGTATGAAAACGGCATGCAAAGTATTGTTAGATAAGTATTGTTTGTTTAAGTGTCGTTTGTCGCGATCAAAGTATAAAACGGGTTCAACTACTTTTTTAATAATGACTTAGTTTGGGATGTGGTGAATGTTTATCGTAGTCTTACGTAACCGGTTTTACTTCCATTAAGTTGCAGTTTGTGAAGCAATTTTTTAAAAAAGAGTTTAAAATGACGGGAAATGGAGCTGAATCCCTCTGTGATGTCATCATTGTGCGACACAGAGACACTTTAACCGTCGTTGGACTAAATAAAGGTGTTTTATGGTGTTATTGTGTCAGATCAGAACTGTTGTGTCATTAATGTGGAGTTTGGCCCTTGTTTACAGTCTGGTTGCTATGGTAACAGCTATGGACTCACCTCTACCTGTGTCCAACCAGGAAGTGCAATTATAAACTTTACACAAATGGTCAAATGGGTACAAAAAAAGATAAAAGAATTGACAAAAACAAAAATCTAAATAGAAAATAATAACCTAATATTAATGGATGCACAAAATAGCAATACAATGTGTGATATTATATTTAAAAAATAAATAAATAACTTGACTTGAGGATAACCCAGATTTGACACTGTTAACATACATTTAAATCGTAATAAAGTCGAGAAACATAAATAGAACAGCACCAAACAAACAGCGCGCCCTGCTGTGCACCAGTGGTTAATGCACTGCAGTTATTTGCTTGGGATTTTTAGTTTTCAGGAAGAGTTTGGTGCAAATTAACACAAATAACCAAATTAAATTAAAATTGAACGAATTTATGTTTGGGAAAGAACATGTTACAACAGTTTTTAAAGTAAAAATAAATAGTGCAGACGGATTGGAAAGTGTTCTCACATTTACACATGTGATAGTGACAAATAAGCAGGAAATAGACTCAAGACTTAATCAAATAAGCCTTTATTTGTAAATTCCAGTGTTGCAACATAAAGTAGGCACAGAAGTGAACAATAAAACTCTTATAAAAAACCTCTTGTACTATATAATAATAACAATGGTGACACTATATTTACAGCTGTTATTTGGACAGAGAATATTGAAAAAAGAGTATTGCACATAATTATTAAGGTCTGTTTATAGAAGTACCTTTAATTTAAGAACAAAAACCTAAATCAGACGGTGGAGAAGCAGTATGAAGGTTATTTTGTGTTTTAATTACGAATAATTTTTTTTGACATCAAATGTTTGTTTTTTTTGACATCAAATCTAGTAAAAAATATTGATTGTATATAAATACGATAAAAAAAAATGTTTTTAATTTGATGTCCCAAAAAAAATCGAAGTAAAAAAAAATGAAATTCGATGTAAATAAATAAATGAATTTGATGCCAAAAAAATTCAATGTCAATTTTTTTTTTAATTCAATGTCAAAAAAAAGTACAATGTCAAAAAAAAAAAAAAAAATCTTAATAAAAACACAAAATAACCTTCACAAACCAGCTGGGGGCCCACGCGTTCATCAGTTCTTTCTCTAATAAGTCATAATTTGGATGTCGACAATCACTTGACTGAGAAAAGCTGATGATTCGTTTGTAATTGTGTTTTTTACTCATAAATTTGTATCAGTTTAAAGTGATAAACCACAGACACAGAATATTTTTGACATTGTTTCCCATTTGATTTCAAACCATGTCTTGTTGCCATGGACACAACACATGGATGTGTACACAAGCTTTACCTGTCATGTTTTATACACATACTGTTACATAACCACGGCCACGCCCACTTATCTCGTGCATGGCAGTGTTAATGTTCTGTTTGTTGTTGTTGACTTGCTTTTGCTGCACATTGTCTCAGATTTAAGACTATTTTAGACTCATTCATCTTGTTTTTCCTGTTGTATCTGTTCTCCTGCTGCTACTGAACTGTAAACACTGGAATCCCCCCACACGCGCCCCCTCTCATCTCATCAGCCAAATAAAGGGTCTCTCTCTTTTATTTTTATCTTTTTATCGTCTTTAACACAAATGATAATCAGTTAAAGGAATGCCAGGGGGCGGGGCATATTACAATTACACTTTATACATCAAAAACATTTAATGATAGTTTTCATAAGTGGAAATGGCTTTGTGGTTTAAACTTTTGGAAATGGCGAGGAGCAAATATGATTCAATGTGTTTAATAAGGACAATGAAAAGCTCCTCTCATCCCATGTGCTCTTATCTACGTCACTGCGTTTGTGCCGTTCACCTCCGCGCGCGTCCCGTGGGGCCCCCGGGATCCATCTTGCAAACTACATGCAGTCCAGCATTTATGGAACGTGTACTTCTGCTGTGTGTGTACTTCTGCTGTGCGTGTACTTCTGCTGTGCGTGTACTTCTGCTGTGTGTGTACTTCTGCTGTGTGTGTACTTCTGCTGTGTGTGTACTTCTGCTGTGTGTACTTCTGCTGTGTGTACTTCTGCTGTGTGTACTTCTGCTGTGTGTGTACTTCTGCTGTGCGTGTACTTCTGCTGTGCGTGTACTTCTGCTGTGCGTGTACTTCTGCTGCGTGTACTTCTGCTGTGCGTGTACTTCTGCTGTGCGTGTACTTCTGCTGCGTGTACTTCTGCTGTGCGTGTACTTCTGCTGCGTGTACTTCTGCTGCGTGTACTTCTGCTGCGTGTACTTCTGCTGCGTGTACTTCTGCTGTGTGTGTACTTCTGCTGTGCGTGTACTTCTGCTGTGTGTGTACTTCTGCTGCGTGTACTTCTGCTGTGCGTGTACTTCTGCTGTGCGTGTACTTCTGCTGCGTGTACTTCTGCTGTGTGTGTACTTCTGCTGTGTCCTTACGCCGCCCCCCTGTCCCCTGTCCCCTCCCCCCTGTGACCCGGAGCCTCCACCAGGGGGCGCTCTGCGATGGCGTACGTGCCGCGCGGGCTGAGCGCAGTGGAGGATGTCGGACCCTCGGGGCGCAGCCGGACCCGCACCGACCCCGCAACGGGACCGACCCGCGCCGCGCCGCCGAGACTGAGGCGGGACCGGAGCCGTGTGGACCCAACGGAGCTAGGGCCAAACAAGGACAAGGACAACAACAACAACAACAACAAGCAGAGCAGCAGGCACGTGATCGCACCTCCTCCTCCTCTGACGCTCCTGACGCTCCTTCACGCGCGGACAAACCTCAGCCCTGTGCACAACACGTCCCCTCGGACACGTCGAGCCCGCACACGGACCCGGGACACGCGCCTGGGACACGTCTTCCTCCCCCGCGTCTCTGCCGCTCCGTCTCCGCTCCGCTTCGCGTCCGCAGCAGTCGCAAGTAGGTGTGAAGCCTTTGATCTGTGGGGGGGCTCGTCTTTTGCGCCCGCACGCGACCCGACGCGTTTGTCTTTTGCGCCCGCACGAGACCCGTCCGCAAACGCGACGTGCGCCGTGTTTGCGCCGCTGTAACGTGCGAGGTGTTTCCCGTATGCAGCGCATTGCGAAGCACACGCGCGCGCGCGCGCGCTCTGCAGCCGCGCGGCGTCGGTGCCATGTGCTGTTGTGCAGACATGACGCGCGGCAGCTGCGGCGCGACACACGGGAAAACGCATTCCACTGCGGGAAAAAGAAAACGAAATAAACCCATTAAAGCTGTGATTGCGTCTGTTGTGGGAGAGAAACACGCGCGTTATACAAAAGTACACGTTATTATAGGCCGCAGATACACACTGTGCTGCGACTGTCACTTGTGCGTTGCAGATCATGGAATGCACGTTTAAACACGTTTTAACTCGCGTGCTGCGTTTAAAGTATTAAATGCGTCACGATCAAAGGCGGAAGTGAATGTGTTTTTAATGATCAACCCGCATAAAAATGTGTTTGTCGATGGGTTTGTGTCATTGTTATTGAAATCAAGCAACGTTTAGTGGATTTCCAGGTGTAGAAATGTCAGTCAATCTGCTTTTCTGCTCAAGCCTCGAGCCTTAAAGTTGCTTTTGGCGTTTTTAATAAAGTATAAACAAGTCGTAAGTGTGACATATGTCTGTAGAGTACATGAAAAATGACTGTGTGCAAGTATTTGTGCAGTAAAACCTCAAATCTGCAACGTGTACGTCATAATCTCCTGTCAAAATGAACAAATAATGTAAAATGCAGTGTGAAATGTGTCACTCGCACGTGTCTGAGGCTTTTCCACATGGATTTATCATATTTTTGTGATATTCTGAGGTTTAATCCCAGTTTCTCCAGGGAAATCACAACATGTTCCACTTGTTTTTTCTGTTTTCCATCACAGAATATAGAACGTATGTTGTTTGCAAACTCTCTAAAGCCATTTGTAGTTTGTTCTTTTTATCTTTTTGCGTCGCTTTATTCACGTTTTATCTACATAATAACAAAGCATGAGCACTTAAGACTTAACTTACCATGAACATATAGTAACGACTGTAAATAAAGTCAGGTTTAGGAATGATGTGTTCTGGTGTCATCTTAATGGTCAATAGTTTAGTTTATTTGGTCTGTCACGCTAAATAATCATGTTTTTTCATCATATTTTTAGATTTTAAAATGAACCAACGACATAATGTGCGTCTGGCTTTGTATTTTGAGCCGTTTAGCTGTGACAACACTGTCGTTCCATCGTATTCACTCCATCAAAACAAACGCACGCACTTTTAATTTGTTTTTACAGTCGCCATTTTAATCTTTTGCATGAGGAAGTTGTTATTTTGACGTGTCCAATGTGCAATCTTCACTTTTTAATGACCTGGAAACAGTCAAACTCCTAATGTCGTTATAGCGTTATAACGTCATAGCAACACGTTTTAATTTAAAGTGATTTTAACGTACTTTACCGGACTATTGCCTCGTGCATTATAACACTTAAATAGCATCATGTTTTCGTTTAAATTGTATGACTTTTTTGCAATTTCTTTATTAGAACATAGAACAAAAACAGCAACATCAGCAGAAAGTAAATAAATCAAATTTAATAATTCAAATGAAATTAAAATACATTGCCGGTAAATGAAATATAAACAATAACAATAATAATTTTAAATAATAATAATAAGGGAGTGGCATCAAAAAAGAAAAATAATTGGAGTAAATTAAGTTCAGAATAATTAATAATTTTCCAATTTGGCCATTTTTTTATTTTATTTTTAATTTGTGTATTTTTAAGTTCTCAGGTTATTTTTTCTTTGTGTGTTTGTTTTTGACAATAATCCAGTTCTTAATCATCGGTTCATATGTTCTAAAGGTCCATCCACTGTGTCCAGGGCGGGAATTCTGAGGCCCAATAGTCCAAAACTAAATTAATTATATCAACTTTTACAGACGTATTACCTCGTGCATTCTAACATTTAAATAGCAGCATGTTTTAGTTTGAATTTATTTGTTTATTTGTATTTTTTTACTATTTTTTATTAGAGCAACAACAAAAAACCGAGCAACATCAACACAAAATAAATAAAATTTACCGGTAATATTAAAAACTTAATGTTAATAATAATTAAAATAAATAAATAAGGGAGTTCATCAAAAAATAATTAGAGCAAATTAAGTTCAGAATAATTAATAATTGTGCATTCTAACATGGCCTTCTGTGTTATTAAAAAGCTTTAGTTTTAATTGAATGACTTTAACTTACTTTTACAGTCCTTTAACTCGTTTGACCTGCATAATATTTGAATTGCAAAAACTGTCCCAGGGAAAAACATGTTGATGGTTAAACCTTGCAAACCAAATGAGTTTAATAAGTCGAGGTTTTAAACACAAACGGATCTTCCTCTGGTTATTTCAGATTTACTCATCATATTTCTCGTTAATTACAGTAATAATTAATAAGAGTAGTGGAACATTCTGCGCCCGTTTCTCGCCAGCGTCTTGTTGCATAATACGTGGGCTGCAAAGGGAGACGAGGAAAGGCCGTGGTTTTCCCTCCGTTTCTCCCTCTCCGTCGCTCACCTGCACATTCTCTCTCTCTCTCTCTCGATGTTTGAAAAAGAGAAAAAGTCTGAATTCCGTTTGCATTTAAAAAGCCAGATCTGTTGTTGCGATGCTAACGTTTGGCTCTCGATTTTGACTCCCGTCCTGATCCCAAACAGTAATAATCATAAAGGCTAAGTGTACTTTTGCTGCTGGTTGCATTCAATATTCAATATTCGGCTGGGCGATATTGACAAAAATGAATGTCTCGATATTTTTTTGGAGTTTCCCCGAGACGATATTATGCAAATCCAACCGAAATGTGTTAAAACGTGTCTTTAAACGTGTGAGTCGAGGTTTCAATTGTCAGACAAATGTAAAATGTCTGTCAAAATGTATTAAAAGTGCAGAAATATCACTTTATTTGACCGTTTTACGACATAACCTTTTTAAATTTTACTTCTAATTCACACTTTTTGTAGCATTTTCACTACAAACTCCACATTTCGGTCGACTGAATCTGAATCTTCTCGCCCTCCAGCAGACTCACAATGGAGGACGAGCTGATGTTTGCGATGGAGGACGACGGCAGCGCCAAGCGGCCGCCGGTCAGGAGGGCGGCGCTCAGGTCCTGCTCGTTCACCGACGAGGACGACGACGACACGGTCATCATGCCGCTCTTCCACGACTCGGCCCGCGACATCTGCGACTACCTGAAGAACCAGGTCTACGCCCGGCAGCTGTCCGGCGGCTCGCTGTCCGGCTCGCTGCCCAAACACGACTTCCAGTTCAAGGTGAGCGACTTCTAAAGCGATCGGTCGATGTTTGAGGCATTAACTGGACTGTACAGACTGTAAAACACGTCGGAACAAAGACGATTGTGTCAAAATGTCCAAAAAGAAGACGCGACTTTAGGATTTCTATCAACGATTCGCTTTTATTTGAAAATATTCTCAATTTAGACGCCTTCAGGCAGCATTTTTATACCTTAATATTGCGCTAATGCGTTTAAAAACCTCCGTGTGCGACAGAAATAATGGTTTGACTTGTCGACTTTACAAAGGCTCCATTTTGCCACGAATCTGAGCTCCGTTTACGCACATTAAAGTGGATTTACCTGACTTTTGTCCACGTCGTTGCGCTTTTGCAAAGTGCGTCTTATCGTCCGAGAACCAGAAAGGGCGCGCCGTTAGCATGCTGGTTATTGTTAGCATCGCAGTGGTCCCTGAAAATTGTGAAAAGCGCTCGCGTTTCGATCAGTTTCCCTCGTCACAAACTCGGCTGGAGTCACGTTCAGCTTCTGTCACAGTTTGATAAAGTCCTCTCCCCTCCGAGCCTCAGAAACACTCCGTTCTGAATCTCCTCGATCTGTGATGTCATATTCTACCTGTGACGCGGCTCTGAGACTCTTCTGCTGTTTTTAACTCCAGAAATCATCTCCAGACTCATCCTGAGAATGTCTCCCGTCTAATAACGATCAGGACAACTGCGTTTCTTAAACCAAGAAGTCTGAAAAACGGCTCCATTTGCAAACCTAATCGTGTAATTCCCTCTGCAGCCAGTTGATGGAGCCGAAGCGCAGTTACTCTCGCGTTCCCCAAAGCTGCGGCAACGTTCTATTGTTGTTTTTATCAGTTCTAAAACATGAAATGCCAAAGTAAAGGTGCTTAAAAGCATGTTCAAAGGCTGATAACGACACAAATAATGCGTAATATTTGTCCTTTAACGCAGTATAACTCTAGTACAGTGCCCTTTAATGAAAAGAAGGGAGTGATTGGTGGTAATCTTGCAATCCCTGTGCGTGTGGAGCGAATAATGCGCCTCAGAGTCCTAAAGACTTGCAGAATAAATCAAAATACGTCGTCGTTTCATCAGAAAATCGCGTTTAGATGCAGCAAAATGTGACAAATACCAACTAAGAAAGTCCCTGGAAGCGTTCGGCAGCCGCGTCCTGCTGTTTTTTTATTTTTACAGGAAAAGTGGCTCGTGTTTGGCTCGTAATCAGAGCCACGGCCACGTTGCCAAGTCAGGGATTTCACAGAGGGAAAGAAAAAAGAAAAGAAAGAAAGAAAGAAAAGAAAAGAGGTCTTGTGTTTCCGTAAAAGGGAACACTTTGTCCTCGTCCTTCAGATCGCTCCACGGCTGCACAATATCACGCAAAACTATGTCAAAGTGGCGAGTTGTGTTCTTTATCGTCCACAATAACACACTTTACAGTCTGATATGTTGAATAAACGGCGATATTAAGCTGCTTTATGCCACGGAAAAAGCAGAATTATCCTTTTTCCTGGACAATATCTTTTAAAAAACACACATATTATCACAAAAAATACTTAAATAGTTTGTTTCTGTCTCAAAGAAGTCGCTTTTTCCCCAATATCTGCTGCTCAAATCGTGACAAAAATGTACAAAAACAGAATAATGGTGAGAATGAATACTTTTGTGATTTAAAAACGTCGCGGTAACAAAAAAGAGGAAAAATAATTGTCTTTTTGTAGTCGTGAGTGCGGCGTTTCATCAAGAACGGCGCAAATGTGTAGCAAAAATATCGCAATATTGTCTAATGCAACAAAAAAATCAATATCGCGATAATAATAATAAAAGGATAAATGTTCAAAAAACGCTTGATTTTATTCACAATTTTCCTCATTCGATCTAAATTAACCTCGATTTCTGACAAAGTTTGACTGATAAAATGAACAGTATATTCAAATATTGCAGTATAATATCTTGATCGCAATCATTTCCAACAATGCGTGGCCCTTTTACTGATCGCGTCTGCGTGTTGGCGTACAAAAATATAAAAGGAAGTCCTCTTGTTTCGTTAACGATGGGACACGGTGGAACAAAGTGTGGAAAGAACCAGATCCTTTCACTCCTTTGGTCAGAGAAGCTGCAAACAACGGCTCATTCAAAGCCCAAAACTCGACACAAAATGGCCGTCTGCGTCACAGTCGCTCTGTTGTTTTAAACCCGGCGCAAAGGCAACAACAGGGGGTGAAAAGGGAGCGTAGCACAATCGTTTTTCTGAATATGTTTTTGAGAAGTCAAACCGCCACGAAAAGTGAATCGCGGCTATTCTCAACCGTGACGGCGAATAATCGTGTAATTGCGCCGTTTCTCGTCACAAACGCTGGAGACTGTGACCCCCCCGATCCCCTATGACTGTTGAAATGTTCTGTTCCGTGTGTTTTCTGTTGTCTTTTGTGTCTAACGTCTGTCGTCTGGCGTCTTCAGCCGGGCGTGGAAACGGCGTCGCCTCGAACGTACCGTGTTGTGAATCAGGCGGCTCGGGTACGTTTTGGATTTATACTTATTCTTTTTTCCCCCCTCTTTTCTAACCCAGAACAGATCGTCTCCAAAACCTGCAGTTTCCATCATTTTCCACCGCCGCCTCCTGCTTTTCCCCCCACTCTCTTCTAAAGCTCTAATCGCTGCATGTCTGTGCCTCTCTAGACTCTCAGAGGCTCCATAGCTTTACTCTTCTAATCATGTTTATGTGATGATGTGTTATTATGTATCTGTGTAATGTTTGATATTAGCAGATGCTACTCGACATCGTGTAGAATTTGTCCCTTAAATGTTTCTTTGACCACGTTCACACTCGGTTCAGTCCAGACGTAGACTTGGTTTGGTCCTCCTCCAGTCCAAGACGGGTCTATCTCGGCCCGGGTTGGGGGTCTATCTCGGCCCGGGTTGGGGGTCTATCTCGGCCCGGGTTGGGGGTCTATCTCGGCCCGGGTTGGGGGTCTATCTCGGCCCGGGTTGGGGGTCTATCTCGGCCCGGGTTGGGGGTCTATCTCGGGTTGGGTGTCTATCTCGGGGGGGGTTAAGATAAGATAAGATATTCCTTTATTGTCCCACATGGGGAAATTTCATTGGTGCAACGCAGGTAGATACAGAGGTAGATACAGAAGAACAGATCACTTATAGGAAGTCTGAAAAACACTTTCAGTAGAAGATCTCCTACAAATAAAAAACTCCCATAGACAAATAAATAAATACATAAATACCAGTTGGGTGTCTATCTCGGGGGGGGGTTGGTTGTCTATCTCGGGGGGAGTGTCTATCTCGGGGGGGGGGGACAATCTATCTCGGGCAGATCATATTTGGTCTCAGTTGTGTTTTGTTGCCTCACACTTGAAACCACAGAGTCACATGATCAGGAAGTGTTTGAGTTGCGTCAGTCAAACAGAACGAACAGTAAATGTTTCCTCAGAAGCAGGAAGTGTTTTTTAGAAAAGAACAATAGATTTAAATAAATGAACTTGTGAAACTGTTTAATCATTATTTACAAGTTATGTTCGTTATAAACTAACCTCAGTCTGTCATGGGATAAAACCTGCTGCTGATGTTTATTCATAAAGTGGTTAAAATACTTATATGAATATTTTGAGTCTAAAGTTCTGCTTTTGGACAGCCCTGTGTTAAAGGGCCGTGACAGGTTTATACGATTGTCTAATTCTGACTTTATTTGTTGTGTTTATACCTGTCGTATATATAAATTATAGTTTTACACTAATCGAGCAGGTATTTGTGGAGAAAAGTTGAAAAATCTGCTACAAAAAATGACAGGAAGTGACATCACACCAGGGACACTCATACAGGAAGTGACATCACACCACTCGTTCCAGTCAAAGTTTATGCAGAATTTACACCCAAAAACACATTTTCAAATAAAAAAACAAAGTAATATTAGATGAGTTTTGGCCCAGTGTTTGCTGGGTAATTTCCTAGTGTGATGTCATCAATTACAAACAGGAAGTGAAAGTATAAACCTAAAAAAATGAGCTATTCTGTGATTTAAAAAAAAAAATTATAGCAAAAATCTACATACTTAACTGCATTATATTTTAATAATAATTATTACCCATCGCCTCCCATTGTCCCCCCAACGCCTCCCATTGTCCCCCCAACGCCTCCCATTGGCCCCCCAACGCCTCCCATTGTCCCCCCAACGCCTCCCATTGTCCCCCCAACGCCTCCCATTTCGCCCCCAATGCCTCCCATTTCCCCCCCAATGCCTCCCATTGGCCCCCCAACGCCTCCCATTGGCCCCCAACGCCTCCCATTGTCCCCAAACGACCCCTATTGTCCCCCCCCAACACCTCCCATTGGCCCCCAACACCTCCCATTGGCGTCTGGTCTTCAAAAGCGACCTGAACCACAAGCTTGTTACTCCTACAAATATCCTCACGCGTCTCACCGTTTCTCTCGCTCGCGCGTTCCAGAGCACTCGAGACCGCGGTGAACGTTTCCTACATCTGTGAGAAATGTGGGGTCCGTAGAAGACTCGGGTGCGGTTCAAAACACGCCCCCTCTCGGGTCAAAACGGGCTAAATTTAACCGCGGCGGCTGCACTTTGCCCCGTGTGGACGAGGGCGACGTGCGGAGCAGACATTCAGGGTTCAGAAGTGGAGCGTTAGAAGAACAACTGCACAGGACAGGGGGGACAGGGGGGAGGGGACAGGGGGAGGGGGGGGGGGGGGGGGGCTGGTTCTTGTGTTTACATTCTGTTCTCTCAAGTGTTGTTGAGAACGTGATCTCTCGTTTTGTCATCAGTGAGAAACAAAGTCCCGGTGCTGACCGCGAAGACATTAACACGAATAAATACATCACGCAATAAACAAATAATGAAGTTGAAAAAAAAGTGAAGTAAATAAGTAAAGCAAAAAAAGGGGAAGGTTAAGTTAAAAATTAAAGTTAAAAAGTTAAGTTAAAGTAAAAAAAAAAAAGGTTGATAAAGTAAAGTAGTTCACAATAGGGCCCGTTTTGCGATGGGCCCTTTTCCCGATGGGCCCGTTTCGCGATGGGCCCTTTCCCCGATGGGCCCTCTTCGCAACGGGCCCTTTTCCTAACATGAGCTATCGATTAGCTAAACGATGGTTAGTTGGGGCCCAGTATTACTCAGTATCAGACTTTCGCATCATCCAGTTTTGTTACACCTCCAGTCACGTCCTGTGAACCCGATCTGGGGCCCGGTCTGGTGGGGTCGGCGTCTCGGGTCGCGGTTAGCTCGGTAAAAATGCTACTGACGGAGCCATGTGTTCGGTTTCCAGTGACTCCAGATTTATGGCTCCTTGAAGCGAGTCTATATTGGGTTCTGAAGCGACTGCATCTGGCTCTCTGCAGCGCGCTAACATTTAATCTGCACAAACACGGAGGAAGCGGCGGCCATCACGCTGGCCCCGACGCGTAAACAGAGCCAAGGGAGTGTAAACGCAGACATCACGTGTAAACGCCGACTTCACGTGTAAACGCGGACATCACGTGTAAACGCCGACTTCACGTGTAAACGCAGACATCACGTGTAAACGCCGACTTCACGTGTAAACGCGGACATCACGTGTAAACGCCGACATCACGTGTAAACGCCGACATCACGTGTAAACGCCGACATCACGTGTAAACGCCGACTTCACGTGTAAACGCCGACATCACGTGTAAACGCCGACATCTCGTGTAAACGCCGACTTCACGTGTAAACGCCGACATCACGTGTAAACGCCGACTTCACGCTTAAACGCCGACATCACGTGTAAACGCCGACATCACGTGTAAACGCCGACATCACGTGTAAACGCTGACATCACGTGTAAACGCTGACATCACGTGTAAACGCCGACATCACGTGTAAACGCCGACATCACGTGTAAACGCCGACATCGCGTGTAAACGCCGACATCGCGTGTAAACGCCGACATCACGTGTAAACGCTGACTTCACACGCTCGCGGAAGAGCACGTGCGCTAGTTAAGTCTCAAATAAAATTTAAAAAAAGCAGTGACAGCGCGTTCCAGTGAGATAATCATTGCAGCCGGTTCAGACTTTTTACGTAAATATGTCACCGGGGAAACCTCCGTGTTTATAAAGTGTTTTTGTCTCAGCGCTAAAGGCTAACACACATTAGCTTAAATATAAAACAAACAAACTTGATAATGAATTATTGTTTAGTTCAGTTTGTGCTGTTTATTTGAACATTATGAATGACATTTATTGTATGTTAGCATTAGCATTAGCTTAGCGACAAAAGCTCTTACATAAACACACAGACGTCTCCAGGTCTCGTTTACACGGGACGTAAAGCTCTGAACATGTGACTGGGATTATCACTCTGGAACTCACTCTTTGTCTTCATTAATTATTGACTTATTTTAGCGAGACTCGGCTAATTACCCATAAGGAATGAGCGGAACAGGAAGTGGAGCGCCGCAGTTTTAAAGCCACAGGAACTAGCCGCTCGGTCCCGTGAAAAGGGCGTATTATGAAGTGTTTTTAAAGATTGTTTGGTCTCAGTAATTGATATTTAGTTTTAACCTCTTCTCTTTCTCCTTTTATTAACTCCGCCCTCCTCTCTCTCTCTGCATGCATCACTTTCAGACGCTCTGTGCTGTTTTTGCCATCGTTTTCCGTGTTGTGACTCTGGACTGTGTGTTTCTAGACGTTGGAGGAGGCGAGCGCTGCACTTTCAGATAATGAACGCAGACTCAGTGCAGTAAGTCTTGCCTGTTCTTTACAACAGGACCACTGGAAACACGCCATCGCAAAGGCCCGCGCCCGACCGGACCCCTGGGCCGAGTTCCACCTGGAGGAGAAGGAGACGGAGCCCTGCGTCAGATACAGGTACGGGCGAGCGCCGCGGCCACGAACTGTGCTAACCGCGAACGCCGACCAAAACGGCAAAAAGCGGATGGAAACGGAAAAGAATCATCAATTCCACCAAACGCTGACTTGATCTTGTGCTAAAGCGCCGTGTTTCCGCCGATGCTAACTTATATGTCGAGCCTTAGCAGCACAAAGCTAGCGAAGCGCGTTAGCAACAGCCGCTTCCTGTTTATCGCCACTTGTCACTTTTTAAGTCCCATTTTATTTGCTTTTAATCATGTTTTTGTCACTTTTAGTCACGCCAAACGCTAACTTGATCTTGTGATAATCCGTAGTAGTCCCACTGATGCTAACTTGTATGTCGAGCCTTCGCGACACAAAGCTAGCACAGCACATTAGCAACAGCGGTTTCCTGTTTATCGCCACTTGTCACTTTTTTAGTCCCATAATAGTTGCTTTTAATCATGTTTTTGTAACTTTTAGTCACGTTTTTGCCACCTTTAGTCACATTTTAGTCACTTTTAGTCACTTGTAGTCACACTTTTGTCACTTTTAGTCATGTTTTTTGCCACTTTTAGTCACGTTTTTGTTACTTTTAGTCTCTAGTTTCACACACACAAACTTGCAATTACTAAACGTCTTTTCGTGAATCGCTCAGATCCACCTTATGATCGATGTCAGTTGGTCACGTAGCCGAGCAGAGCCGTCGAAGTGTCACCTAAAGGTCACCTAAAGGTCACCGGTGAGGCGGTTGAACCTTGGCTCGTGTCTATAAAAAGTGCACTCAGACAGCCGGGGTCAGTGGGTCATAATGTCATCAGGTGTTCACTCGGGAGTTTAGTGACGTTTCTAGACCAAAGTCAAACACTGTTTGTTTTCTACAGGAGCGATTAACCTCCAGCAGCACAGAACACGCTTCGTGTTCATGCTGAGAGGCGTTCTGACCGCGCGCACCATACGGGGTCCGGACCCCGCCACCGCACGCACCATACGGGGTCGACCGTCTCCGCGGGGGTCCGGACCGTCTCCGCGCGTACGATACGGGGTCCAGTATGTGAAACAGTCTGGACCAGGGCGTCGGGTTCACGTCTGACCCAATCCTGTTCACAAAGAGCGGCCAAACGGAAACCAAAGGCGTGTTTATTGACGGCAGCGGCGGCGGCGTCACCGTGGTTACCGGGGGTCACTCCGGGTTTCAGACTCGGGTTCATCTGGTCTGTTGACACACTCGGCCTCTTTGCGCCGCGTCGGTTAATGATTCACACTTGTGAACTCTCGTGAACGCTCCGATCCGATCGCTGCGTCCTCGGGCAAGACTCTTCTGCCGCCGCGCCTCAGAGACCGCCTCTCGAGTTGTGGGAAAAGGGGGCGGGGACGGTTTAAACGTGTTGGGACGTGTTTTAGGCGTGTGCTGATGAGCAAATACTGTACGATTCTGTTAAGTCGATCTGTGGAGCTTAAATCACGTCCTGCACTCTTCCATTTCAAAGAGAAGGTATAAAGGGGTATGAAGGGGTATAAAGAGGTACAAAGGGATATAAAGGGGTACAAAGGGGTATAAACGGGTATAAAGAGGCATAAAGGAGCATTAAGGGGTATAAAAGGTAGACATAAGCTTCAGTCGACACCTTTTCTGTCTTTCTGCACATCAAGTGTTCATTTCTTTGGTCAAAAGTCTGGATATAGTGACCGAAATAAACTAATACCGTATTTTCCGGACTATAAGTTGCACTTTTTTTCATAGTTTTGGCCAGGGTACGACTTATACTTTATATTCATACTTATATACTTCTACTTATACTCCGGGGCGACTTATATGTGATTTTTTCTTCTCTATTATGCATTTGTTGGCCGGTGCGACAAACTATGTGCAGGAGATGAGTGTCGAGAGCTCGGGAAGGAAACCACTCTGTGCTTAACTGTAAACACCAGAGTATGTCACATGTGCAGCGCGCTGCCCATGCTGCTCGTGCTTCCCGTGCTGCCCGTGCATAACTCTGGTTCTGCTTGTTTGGTCTTGCCCTCGCACGGACAGAGAGCCATTCCAATACGACATTCCCTCACGTATCTCTCGATGGACTAATTTTACCCACATGCCCCACCCTCCCTCCGCCCCGCCCTCCTCTGTTGTTGTCATGCCGTCGAGCACACGCCGTTCCCGGGTCGGTCCGCGTGGGGGATTGGCAGAGCCCGCGCTGTTCTCTGGACCAAACCCTGAGCAAACACGGTCGGTGCGTTTTGAAGAGCAGTAAATCCAGATCGTATTTCAGCCTCGCGAACGTGCCAAAGCCTCTCTGAAAATGTCTCTCGGTCAAGGTTCAAATATCACACGAAGCCATCGAAATAACAACTGCACGGCAGAAATAATGGTAAATAAATAACAATGTGAGATTAAACTTGACTTTTTGGCCTCTTGAGGTCATTATTTATGTCTGTATCGATCAATCACATTAAAATACGCTTCACGTTGTCTTAATCATCTTTATCTGGACTTCACAGACTCTAAAACAAATATAATTTTCTGGAGTATAAGTTGCACCAGCCAAAAAATGCATAATAGAACAGAAAAAAACATATATAAGTTGCACTGGAGTATAAGTATATAAGTATAAATATAAGTATAAGTCGCACCCCGGCCAAAACTATGAAAAAAATGTGCAACTTATAGTCCGGAAAATACGGTAATGATCTTATTTACATTAAAATAAATAAAAGTCTCAGTGAACGAACAAAATGACGTAAGAAGTCTAATTGTGACTTTATTTGGTGTGTTTGTACCATATAAATGATAGTTTTACACCAATCGAACAGGTATTTGTGGAGAAAACGTTGAAAAATCTGTAAAAATGACAGGAAGTGACATCACACCAGGGACCATCGTTCCAGTCAAAGTTTATGCAGAATTTACTCAAAGAAATAACTTTATTTTGTTGAATTAATGTTTAGAGAGTGAACAAAGTCGCTCTCATATATTTTTATTTGTCAATTTTTTTTAAACTGACGATATGAGTTTTGACCCAGTGTTTGCTGGGTAATTTCCTAGTGTGATGTCATCAATTACAAACAGGAAGTGGAAGTATAAGCCTAAAAAATGAGCTATTCTGCAATATATTTCTTCTTTTAGCCAAATTCTAAATATATTTATCTTAACTGCGTTTTAGTTCAATGAGTCGTCCGGCCTGTAGGGGGCGCTTTAATTAAGTTGAAACGTTACACAGTGGGGCTTTAATGTACAGCTACTAAATGCTACTAATAACTCTTCTATTACTGCGTCTGCTACTTCTACTTCTAATTATTAATATAAATGAGTTTCCTGTTGGTGTTTCGAATGACCGTAGTTAAACGATATGTATAACCCTGAAACTATCTTTAAATGTACAAATATGTTGCTTAAAAAGTCCAATCCATCTTCATTTGTTCAGTACATTTGACCAACACAAAGTCTCCAAAGTGCTGCACAGAGAACAAAACAAGCACAAGTCAAATAGGTTAAAAAATAAATGGATAAAAGATACATAAATATGTGCAAACCAAATAAAAACTAATTAAAAACAACATAAAATATATAACATTCAGCAGTCAGAGAAGCACACTCTTCTCATACCGGGTTAAATGCCAGTGAATAAAAGTGTGTTTTTAAAGTGACTTATTCGACCATTTTCAGCACAAATAGACTAAGAATACTCCCGAAAATGTGCACAAACTCCCATAATATTGTTCCCCCTCATTTATTGATCAGTACATTTGAAAAACGCCGGTTCGTTCTTGTCGATGTGTTGCCAAAAGGCCTGAAGAATCCCACGATGTGTTTAGTTTTCGCCGTTTAAACGTTTCCGTGGCGTTCTCTGGTGAACAGCCGCTCGTCCGTCTCGCTCTGAACACGCTCGGGTCGTTCGCCTTCGTCGCCTCGTGTCCATAGTTCATCCAGGCTAAATATATCCCATTATATAAACCCCGCTGATGTGAAAGTAGTGCTGTGTTATGTAACGCGTCTGATGCATCTGATGCGTCTCCGGTGGCTGCGTCTGATGCGTCTCTAGTGGCTGCGTCTGATGCGTCTCTGGTGGCTGCGTCTGATGCGTCTCTGGTGGCTGCGTCTGATGCGTCTCTGGTGGCTGCGTCTGATGCGTCTCCGGTGGCTGCGTCTGATGCGTCTCTAGTGGCTGCGTCTGATGCGTCTCTAGTGGCTGCGTCTGATGCGTCTCTGGTGGCTGCGTCTGATGCGTCTCTAGTGGCTGCGTCTGATGCGTCTCCGGTGGCTGCGTCTGATGCGTCTCTAGTGGCTGCGTCTGATGCGTCTCTAGTGGCTGCGTCTGATGCGTCTCCGGTGGCTGCGTCTGATGCGTCTCTGGTGGCTGCGTCTGATGCGTCTCTGGTGGCTGCGTCTGATGCGTCTCTGGTGGCTGCGTCTGATGCGTCTCTGGTGGCTGCGTCTGATGCGTCTCTGGTGGCTGCGTCTGATGCGTCTCCGGTGGCTGCGTCTGATGCGTCTCCGGTGGCTGCGTCTGATGCGTCTCCGGTGGCTGCGTCTGATGCATCTCTAGTGGCTGCGTCTGATGCGTCTCTAGTGGGTGCGTCTGATGCGTCTCCAGTGGCTGCGTCTGATGCGTCTCTAGTGGCTGCGTCTGATGCGTCTGACGCGAGTCAGAAATGTTCCACACGTTTTATCACAGAACAAGTTAATCGATTGATGGCATCTATGACAACAACACTCATCAACGCTCACATCTATCTATTATTATTGAATCTTATTCATTTTTGTAACGCCCAAAATCACAACACTGTCATTGGTCATTATTATTTATTATTATTATTATGAATCTTGGAGGTAATCTATCTTAAAAAAGAAAAAACATCATTAAATAGGAACGGGGGGTTAAGATTCAACCTTCCTGTTGTTTATAATGGTGTTTTGAACCCCGGGAAAAGTTGACGCCCAGAGCATTCGGAGGCTAATCAGGTACTCAGGGAAGAGTAAGATAGTGAGCCAGGGACAATAGGAGGCTGATAGCCCATTAAAGCACTGATAGTAAACAAAGAGGTTTAGTTTGTGGTGAAACCAATAACACCTTTTCATCAGGAGGTCCCGCCCGGTGGGCAGGGCCTACCCAGAGTAGGATAAATATCTGAGTTCCCGGTCTGGATTTGCAGATTGAGAATGGCTCTTGGATGAGACTCGAAACTTATCGTTTTTCCTTAAAAACAGAGTCCAGATGAAACAACTGAATCTTTTTCTACAATGTCTTTTTCTGAATGTTATTTGCAGATACAACGCTGTCAGAGGAGAATGGGCCCAAGACGTAGTTCACATCAAAATGGCGTCACAGGTAAAACGTTCCCCTCCAAAACCCCCGGATAGACTCTTCAAAATGAGGCCGACATGACACGTTTTCACTGTCAGAATGCCACTCTAAGTTTATATAACGAGCGGTTTTCAAATCTCCAGCGTCTTGTCTATGTTTATGTTTGTGAAATTAAGATTGAAAACCGTTTTGTGCTTTTAATGAGTTAAAAAAAGAGCGTAACTGAATCAAACATGTATCGATATCCAACAATACAATACATTTTACTTTATGGGACGTATATTTCCTCTGTATCTACCTCTGTATCTACCTGCGTTGCAACAATGAAATTTCCCCATGTGTGGACAATAAAGGATTATCTTATCTTAAAATTAAGTCGACATAACACTTTTTCACCATTAACTGACATCAGAACTAAATACTTATGATTTTAACTCCCGATATTCCAGTTTTCAGTGTAGAAAGATACTGAAAAATACAGTTTTCTTTATATTTGAGCTTCACAAAAAGTATAGTTGTATATACGTGTAATATATATTTGTTTACTTGGGGTAAATTCAATAAAGTGCGATTTTAAGCATTTGAGTCTTTTTACATGTGACGATAAGAAAAAAACAAATTGGCTCTGGGTAGAGACGTTTTGGGGTCTTTCTGGTGACAGTTTCAAAAATATTTGGTTTATTTCTTCAACCAGTTATTCAAAATTGACAATAAAACCTAAAACAAATGGAAAACATACAAAAAATACAAGATAAGTTGATTTAAAGACGTTTCCTGACACTATTATTACAAAAGAAGCGTCTGACTTTACCTGACTTCAGTTCAAGCCGAGACCCCAAAATAACAATGCAACCAACTTTGGAGCCCCACAGTCAAATGTAATAATTTCAAGTTGTAAACCTTCTAAAATTAGGTTTATTTGTAGTAGTTTATTTGTTGTCTGACCCAGTTTCACTTAAACACACAGTTTTCAATTAAATAAATAGATTCAAATCATCTCCCAACCCTTTAATAAAAAAAAGAAAAATTCACAAAAATTAGTTTTTTTTTTTTTTTTTGTTAATTTATTTATTAAATTTGTTTACTATCGTCTCTGTGCGGCGAAGCCGCAAATTATAGCTACAATTTAGAAAATTTCCCAAATTTTAAATTTGCTGCCGTTTGCGCAGATAAAGTCTGATAAAATTTGAATCAATTGTTAAACCCTTTGCCCTAAACCTATTTTAAGTGAAATACAATTTTCATGTCAAGGAACATAACATTTTATATGACGGGTAAAATGTTAAATTTTTTGAAATTTTACGAAATTTTGCACAAAATTAAATTTTGGCATCCCGATCAAAAAAGTCAATGAGACCCATTTCATATTTGTTGCGGCGTAGCCGTGGCGATGACAGAAACCTCCCATTTTATTCCAGTGGGGAAATTGCCAGATCTCTGAAATTTAAAAATGCTGACACTTTATACTTTTACAAACTCCTCCTAGGGCATTAGCCCGATTAACCTAAAATTTGGTGAGATTCATCTTCAGGAGTGGGCCATCAAAAGTTATCAAAATGTTTATTCTAAGAGTCACGGAATTTGGAAAGGGGAGAAGACGCGACAGCGTCACGGAATCAGCAGTAGGTGTAATAAAAGGTAATAAATTGGGGCGCGTTAGCGCCCCCTCTTGCGGCGGCGTTGTGGCGAGGGCCGATCATCGCCGCTTGCGGCTATATTTATTATTATTATTATTATATATTCAGTGTAATCTAATCCTTTGTAATCTTTGTCCTCGCAGCCGTTTGGGAAAGGCGCCATGCGAGAGTGCTTCAGAACGTGAGTACAAACTTTATCGACACAATTTACAAACACACTTTTAATGTCAACAAACTAAAGTGAAGGCTCCGCGCTGATTAAGCTCTAAACTTAGATCTCGTCCACATTCTCCTCGTGCTCGTTTGTGACCCCCTTCCTGCGCGGATGCAAACGGCGCCACGTTGGGCTTTATGCTTACAAAGGGTCGTTCCCCAGAGCAAAGGTTCCCAAGCTGCGGTGCGACCAGCTCAACTTGTTTATTTATCTCTCCAATATTTATTCCTTTGTCAACAGAACAACTTGACATTACAATAAAGGTTAGCATCGAGTAATCTCATGAAAACACCAACATGGGACTTAAATTAGAACGGCTGTATGTATGTAGATTGTGTTTTCTATATAAAAAATAAATCTAATTGTGTTTTTTATTCTAGTATTGTGATCAGATTTATAAATTATGTTTTGAGCTTTTTTTATTTGGGCACATGACATGCGAACAATAAAAACAGAACAAAAATAATGGAAAAATAAAACTTGATGTTTACAAAAGGAGTGTGAAAGAAGTAAAGTTCAGGTTTAGTTTTTGCCATAAAATAAATTCATAATAACATACTTATTCTTTTTATTTATTTGTTTTTTGTTCTACAGTTTTCTTTCACGTTACAGCACAATCCATGTGTAAATAATAAATAATATGAGAGTTTAGCGTTTGTGCTGTTAAATTATTCCATAAATCGACTCCGAAACGTGTTTTCGAACGTGCGAAAAACCTGTTTGTCAAAGTTACTTAGATTATATTTATCTTCTTGTCCTTGAACGTGTTTTGTATATTTCCTGGTACTTGTTTGTACTTTACTTTATGTTTTACTCGTGTTTTTCAATGTCAAATCAATTGATCGGTTTGGACTTTGGAAGTTTCAACAGTTGTTTCAAAATCAGGATTCAATTAACAAAAGAAATATTCTAATAATATAAACTTCAGGGTCAAAAAACAAAAAGGATATTTATTTGTGCCGCCACACGTTTGTTTTTAAGACGGTAATTTGTCGTACATTAGTTTAAATCAAAAAAGGATTCTCTCTACTCCATCTGAATCACTGACGCTGAATAAAAGTACATTCACTGCTACAACTGTGTCTGTAAACAGTTGTATTTTGATCATTGTAATAATCATCTGGAGTCTAAAACGCACACGAAAAGAGACCGTATGGAATCAAAATGTCAATAAATAATACATTATATCAGCTTTCAGCTCAATAATACATTTAATATTTGACTATTCTTCATCTAGAAGCCTTCAGTCGCCACATTTAAACCTTTTATTCGGTTAAAAATTCTCGACTACCGTTCGTTTACGCGTTTATCGTCTGGTTTCAGGAAGAAGCTGTCGAACTTCTCGCACAGCAGCAACTGGAAGTCGGCCTCGAACTACGTGGCCAAACGCTACATGGAGCCGGTCAAGCGCGAGGTGTATTTGGAGGATGTGCGGCTGCAGATGGAGGCCAAGCTCTGGGGGGAGGAGTACAACAGGCACCGCCCCCCCAAACAGGTCAGCCATGAGGCGCGGGATAAGGGGGCGGGGCTATAAACGGGCTTACACCCACTGTGACCCACTGTTTGTCCTGTCACAAGGAGTTAAAGGATTTGTGTTAAAGGCGGAGGAGGCGCTGCTCCACCAGAGAGGAAATGTAACCTAAAGAGAGAGTAAATGTGACCTAAAGAGAGTAAATGTGACCTAAAGAGAGAGGAAATGTAACCTAAAGAGAGAGGAAATGTAACCTAAAGAGAGAGGAAATGTAACCTAAAGAGAGAGTAAATGTGACCTAAAGAGAGAGGAAATGTGACCTAAAGAGAGAGTAAATGTGACCTAAAGAGAGAGGAAATGTAACCTAAAGAGAGTAAATGTAACCTAAAGAGAGAGTAAATGTGACCTAAAGAGAGAGTAAATGTAACCTAAAGAGAGAGTAAATGTAACCTAAAGAGAGAGTAAATGTGACCTAAAGAGAGAGTAAATGTGACCTAAAGAGAGAGGAAATGTGACCTAAAGAGAGAGGAAATGTGACCTAAAGAGAGAGTAAATGTGACCTAAAGAGAGAGGAAATGTAACCTAAAGAGAGTAAATGTAACCTAAAGAGAGAGTAAATGTGACCTAAAGAGAGAGTAAATGTAACCTAAAGAGAGAGTAAATGTAACCTAAAGAGAGAGTAAATGTGACCTAAAGAGAGAGTAAATGTGACCTAAAGAGAGAGGAAATGTGACCTAAAGAGAGAGGAAATGTAACCTAAAGAGAGAGGAAATGTAACCTAAAGAGAGAGTAAATGTGACCTAAAGAGAGTAAATGTGACCTAAAGAGAGAGGAAATGTAACCTAAAGAGAGAGGAAATGTAACCTAAAGAGAGAGGAAATGTGACCTAAAGAGAGAGTAAATGTGACCTAAAGAGAGAGGAAATGTAACCTAAAGAGAGTAAATGTAACCTAAAGAGAGAGTAAATGTGACCTAAAGAGAGAGTAAATGTAACCTAAAGAGAGAGTAAATGTAACCTAAAGAGAGAGTAAATGTGACCTAAAGAGAGAGTAAATGTGACCTAAAGAGAGAGGAAATGTGACCTAAAGAGAGAGTAAATGTGACCTAAAGAGAGAGGAAATGTAACCTAAAGAGAGAGTAAATGTGACCTAAAGAGAGAGGAAATGTAACCTAAAGAGAGAGTAAATGTAACCTAAAGAGAGAGTAAATGTGACCTAAAGAGAGAGTAAATGTAACCTAAAGAGAGAGTAAATGTGACCTAAAGAGAGAGTAAATGTAACCTAAAGAGAGAGTAAATGTGACCTAAAGAGAGAGTAAATGTGACCTAAAGAGAGAGTAAATGTAACCTAAAGAGAGAGTAAATGTAACCTAAAGAGAGAGGAAATGTAAATGTAAATCATATCATAAATTACATATGAAAGCCGTAATTATATGTTTACTCTTTAGTTTTGACATGTTTTGCTTCTTGTTTACTCCTGCTTGAACACTCCTGGTTTTAGTTCTGGTTTAGTTCTGGTTTTGACCTGGTTTTGACCTGGTTTAGACCTGGTTTAGACCTGGTTTAGTCCTGGTTTAGTTCTGGTTTAGTCCTGGTTTGGTTCTCTCTCTTGACCCCTTCGGTTGCAGCCCCCCGTACAGACCCTGTATTAAGTTCTCTTCAGTCTGTTCCAGTCTTTTGTTTTAGTCGGTTGTTATTCAGAGCAGTTTCCCTCCTCCAGGTCTCCTCCGCTCCAAACACAGACTACTGCCAGACTTATATGGTCCTGCTGGGCTCCAATCTCTTTAAGACCTGCTTTAGTCCTGCTTTAGTCCTGCTTTAGATCTGGTTTAGTCCTGGTTTAGTCCTTGTTTAGACCTGGTTTAGTCCTGGTTTAGTCCTGGTTTAGACCTGGTTTGGTCCTGGTTTATACCTGGTTTGGGCCTGGTTTAGACCTGATTTGGTCCTGGTTTAGACCTGGTTTAGTCCTGGTTTAGACCTGGTTTGGTCCTGTTAGTCCTGTTGGACATTTTATCTCGGGTCAAAAAGGTCAAATGTAACGGCTCTGAAAGGTCACATGACCACAACTAAAGGCGGAGCAGCAAAATCGCCACGACAACAAAGTGAAAATCGTGTGTAGTTCAGGCGCCCTCTAGTGGCTCCGGCCCGTCACTGCTGCTGCTGCAGAACCCGTGTACACAGAGCGTTTGAGTTACTCTCCAGGGCAAATATACTGATCCATTATATTTATATTTCCATTTTAATGTTTTATAATGTTGTTTTTTGTGATAGTTGTGCATATATTTATTTGTGTATTTTTTATGAACTAAATAGCTTTTATTGGCCCTTTTACGGTGCATTTTTACAGTTTTTCACGTACAAATGGAGTTAATCATAAGTGTAATAACTTGGCACGGGACAGTATTTAAATCAAGCGCCACAAATGGATCATCATCATCAACAATAATATCACGAAAAGTATTAAAATAAATTATAAATATTATGAATAAGCTCAACATCGTGAATAAACTGCTTTTTTCGGCACAATCTGGTGATAAAATGGTGATTATCTTTGTCCGCGACGTCACAATGAAACAAAATGAGTCATTTTTTTACCCTTTTTATCGCTATAAATTGTATATTTTTGCCTTTTTGGGGCTGATTCTAACCTTGTGTGTGGTTCTGCTGCAGGTGGACATCATGCAGATGTGTGTGGTGGAGATGGTGAACAGGCCCGACAAGCCGCTCTTCCACCTGGAGCATTACATCGAGGGGAAGTACATCAAATACAACTCCAACTCCGGCTTCGTGCGGGACGACAACATCCGGCTCACGCCACAGGTCCGACCGGCACGCTCGCTTTTCCCCCGTCGCCCTGTCCTGTCGTTCCGTCCCGTCGTTCTGTCCCGTCGTTCTGTCCCGTCGTTCTGTCCCGTCGTCCTGTCCCGTCGTTCTGTCCCGTCGTTCTGTCCCGTCGCTCTGTCCCGTCGTTCTGTCCCGTCGCCCTGTCCCGTCGTCCTGTCCTGTCGTTCCGTCCCGTCGTTCCGTCCCGTCGTTCCGTCCCGTCGTTCCGTCCCGTCGTTCTGTCCCGTCGTCCTGTCCCGTCGTTCTGTCCCGTCGTTCTGTCCCGTCGCCCTGTCCCGTCGCCCTGTCCCGTCGCCCTGTCCCGTCGCCCTGTCCCGTCGCCCTGTCCCGTCGCTCTGTCCCGTCGCTCTGTCCCGTCGCCCTGTCCCGTCGCCCTGTCCCGTCGCCCTGTCCCGTCGCCCTGTCCCGTCGCCCTGTCCCGTCGCCCTGTCCCGTCGCCCTGTCCCGTCGCCCTGTCCCGTCGCTCTGTCCCGTCGCTCTGTCCCGTCGTTCTGTCCCGTCCGACCGGAAAACGAGACGCATTGTGCTTCTTTTAGCGTTTAGTCACGTTTAGTCACTTTTAGCCCCGTTTAGTCGCGTTTAGCCGCGTTTAGCCACGTTTAGCCACGTTTAGCCGCGTTTAGTCACGTTTAGCCACGTTTAGCCACGTTCAGCCACGTTTAGCCGCGTTTAGTCACGTTCAGCCGCGTTTAGCCACGTTTAGCCACATTTAGCCACGTTTAGCCGCGTTTTGCCACATTTAGCCGCGTTTAGCCGCGTTTTCACAGCTTTCCCTGGTCACAAACATAACCTGGGTCTGTTTGTGCCGTTTTAACTCCATAAACTGGTCCTGAGCGTCTCTGACCCCGATCACCTTCATCGTGTGCTTTAGTTGGTTTCCCCGCTGTAGTTCTCTCCGCTGCCAGTAGATGGAGCGCTAACGCTGATGAGGACACGGTTTTTCGATGCGTACATTATTTTAAGTTGTTGAACATGAAACGCTGAAGTGAAAGAGCTCGTTTAAAGGCCACGAACAACACAAAGGATGCGAACTACAGTGCGTGCCCTTTAAGGCTGTAAGAGAAGAGTTTAGTTCCTGGTACTTTATTTTGTAGTTCCTGTCCCTGTTTCGCGTTGGCACGGAGAAGGATTTACCAGGAACCTTTTGATTTAAATAAGTTCATCCACAACATGCGACCGACATTGAGATGAGCTCATGAATTATACTGAATAAATGAATATAATAAATAAATATATATATATGAAATAAATAAAATAAAAAATAAATTAAAATAAATTAAAATAAATAAAGTTAATAATAATAAATAATAATAACATAAAATAATAATAATAATAATAAACAATAAGATGAATTAAATAAATAGATAAATACAATATAAAATAAAATAAACATTATCTTTAGTGGGAATACATTTTCTGGCTTAGCTGCAAAATGAGAAAATAACTTAAAAATTAACACAAAAGTACAAATCTTAATTTGTAAGTAGCTTGAATGACAATGAATAATTGAAGTTTATTGTTAATTTACTTGTTTGTTTGGTTTTTTTTGTTGTCCCGTAACTGAATATTTAACACTTTTAATGAAGCAAGTTAAATCTAAAGTCTCTAAAGTCTAAAGTCTTCCTGTGGATGAGGATGTAGTTCTCTGAAATGCTGTAGTGTAACGTCCTCTCTTCCTTCAGGCGTTCAGTCACTTCTCATTCGAGCGCTCGGGTCACCAGCTCATCGTGGTGGACATCCAGGGCGTGGGTGACCTCTACACTGACCCCCAGATCCACACGGAGCAGGGGACGGACTTTGGAGACGGAAACCTGGGTAAAACTGATCTTATTATTACAAACATTTACCCAAAAAAAGAATGACTCGTGGAGTGTCCAGACCGGCTCGTCCTTATGAAAATATTATCGCGATATTTATTCAATTCTAGAGGTTTTTATTCCTCCACAACACCAGAACTCTGAACTTCTAACACAAACCTCCACATTAAAGTTTTACAATTTCCAATTTAGACTTTATCTGGTGTGTTTATACCTGTCGTACATATAAATTATAGTTTTACACCGATCGAGCAGGTATTAGTGGAGAAAATGTGGAAAAATCTGTAGAAAATGACAGGAAGTGACATCACACCAGGGACACTCATACAGGAAGTGACATCACACCAGGGACACTCATACAGGAAGTGACATCACACCAGGGACACTCATACAGGAAGTGACATCACACCAGGGACACTCATACAGGAAGTGACATCACACCAGGGACACTCATACAGGAAGTGACATCACACCAGGGACACTCATACAGGAAGTGACATCACACCAGGGACACTCATACAGGAAGTGACATCACACCAGGGACACTCATACAGGAAGTGACATCACACCAGGGACACTCATACAGGAAGTGACATCACACCAGGGACACTCATACAGGAAGTGACATCACACCAGGGACACTCGTTCCAGTCAAAGTTTATGCAGAATTTACACAAAGAAACAACTTTTTTGACTCTAAACATTCATATAACATCATATATTTTTATTTGTAAAAAAAAAACTAAAAACTTGACATTAGATGAATCAAATACAAACAGGAAGTACAATTTTGAACCTTAAAAATGGCTTTTCTGTGATAAAATGTGTTAAAGTTTTAGCAACATGTATTTATTTAAGCGTGAATCATTCTTAATAAACGGTTTGTTCATAGTAATAAAGTCTTTGTCCCGCTTCATTAGGCTAATTAAGCTGTAGTAGTTCTGTTCTTATGTTTGGAAGTGGCTGAAATAGGGTGTCATGTTGCAGGAGTGCGAGGGATGGCGCTGTTCTTCCACTCTCACCTCTGCAACAAGATCTGTAAGAGCATGGAGCTCACGCCCTTTGACCTTTCACCTCCCGAGAAGGGTCAGCTCGACTGCACCAACAAACTGCTGGTCAGTGCCAGACGCAAGGAAATACACGCTCCTCGTCTCATGTGTCCTCGTCTCATGTGTCCTCGTCTCTCGCTCATGTGTCCTCGTCTCTCGCTCATGTGTCCTCGTCTCTCGCTCATGTGTCCTCGTCTCATATGTCCTCGTCTCTCATATGTCCTCCTCTCTCTCATATGTCCTCATGTCATATGTCCTCATGTCTCTCTCATATGTCCTCATGTCATATGTCCTCATGTCTCTCTCATATGTCCTCATGTCTCTCTCATATGTCCTCATGTCTCTCATATGTCCTCATGTCTCTCTCGTCTCCTCGTCTCTCTCATATGTCCTCATCTCTCTCATATGTCCTCATGTCTCTCTCGTCTCCTCGTCTCGCTCTCGTCTCCTCATTTCTCTCTCTCATATGTCCTCATGTCTCTCGTATGTCCCTCTCGTCTCTCCCTCTGGTCTCTGTCCCGCAGAAGTCGGCACAGACGGTGTTGCGAGGCTGTGAGGAGTTCTGTGGCTCGCCTCGCGTCCGCACCTTCTCCACGGGCCGCGCCCCTTTGCTGCTCTCGCGTCTCTCCGAAAACTCCTCGATCGACGACAACATGAGCGACTCGGACTCGTACCCGTGCTCGCCGCTCGCCATGCCCATGTCCATCCCCAAGTCCCCGGCCGGTGAGTCCCTCTGACCGCACCAGCGCTCTTTAGGGTCACGATTATTGTGAGGAAAAACATCACGTTTAACGCATTTTCACGATTGAGACCGAACGACAGTGAAATGTTTCATGTTCTTTCCTTCTCGTGCTCCGACATGTGACTCGACTCTGTGACCGGCTTTACCAAACGGAACTTTCTGCAACATAACCTTTTTATTTTTACCTTTTAATCCGTTCTTTTTGTTGCATTTTTTCATATAAACGACAAACTTGATGTTCAAATGTTGCAAATTTTCAAAACCACATTCACAATATGATCCACGCCCCTTTTCTAAATGCAAATTATGATGATTTTAGTCGTAGAATTATTTTTATTGAACATTTAAACACATTATCAAGCGAATAAAGGTCGTGCTGTGGCAGCTGAAGGCTTATGGATACAGAATATTTATGAATAAACTGAATTATCGATGAAAATTTGGAAAAAACAATTTTTTTGACATTTTGACGCAATAATGCAGCAGACTTTGTTATAAAAAGTATTTCCGTGTGTTTTAGGTTCTGTGTACTCCACATAACTACGACGATTTATGAAAATAAAAACAAAAATACATGTGCATTTTTAATATTGACAGGAACAAAGGGAAAATATGGAAAGTTTAATAATAATAATCCAGAATAAATATTTATTTCTATTCATGCCGATGTTTATTTGAGAATCAAAGTGAACGGATTCATGTGTTTCTACATTTTGTAATAAATTGTTTTCGCTTTTCTTTTCTTTTCCAGGTTTAGGTTTCACACCTTTCGAACACGAGAAATTCAACAACAACAACAACTTTGGAGAACACCGGGTGAGGAACAGAACAAATATGAAACATGGATTCCATGTCAGCTTGTGTGCGCCCCCTGGTGGCCAAACGTTTGAACAGTGATTTCAATCTGTTTTCACGACCTTCAATGAACACGGTGTCAATAAACGTCTTTCTGCTCAAATGAACGAGTCGGAGCTGTGGAGGAGGAGCTCATCCCTGGAGAGAAGTGGAAGTTAAGATTGTGGGTTTAGTCGTGTTGTGTGTTTCTGTTTCTAAAGCTGCACACTTCAAATCTCAATCCTGATGACGCTCACTCAATTAGTCAAGCTTTTAGTCCATCTACTGATAAAGTCGTTCAGGACCAGTGTCGATTTTGAAACGTTTGAGATTTGGTCCGTTTCTCGCCTTTAGTCGACAGAGAACGTCTCCAGTCGAGTTTGTCCCGATGCTTGATTATGTGATAATTATTAGTGTTTGTTTGTTTGTTTGTTTGTTTGTTTGTTTGTTTGTTTGTTTGTTAGGATTCAGAAAGCGGGGGAGACAGTGGTTACCCGAGCGAGCGGAGGAGTGAAGGAGACCCCAATGACCAGGTAGACTGGGTAGGAAACAAAACATTTAATTTAACACTTATTTTATTTATTTTATTTTATGTTTTATTTACAGTAAAAAGACTTGAATTCAGAGTAGTAGTTTTACTTGAATTAATGATCATTTTAGTGGTTGATCTTTTCTATTCCACTTTGAGACTTTTTACATTTTTTTCCAAATCCATGTTTAATCCATCGACTGAAGGATTCTGGGTAAAGAATATTTACAGATAAAGTGTAAAGTGATTGAATGTTGCCACTTTCTTTGTTGTAACAGGTGTTTTCAGATGTTGTAGAACCAGGTGCCACCTAAAGAAGGAGAAAGCAGCTCTAAAATAGGACTATTCCAGCTTTAAAATAGCTCTATTCCAGCTCTAAAATAGCTCTAAAATAGGACTATTCTAGCGCTAAAATAGGACTATTCCAGCTCTAAAATAGCTTTAAAATAGGACCGTTCCAGCTTTAAAATAGGATTATTCCAGGTCTAAAATAGGACTATTCCAGCTCTAAAATAGGACTATTCCAGCTCTAAAATAGCTCTATTCCAGCTCTAAAATAGCTCTAAAATAGGACTATTCTAGCTCTAAAATAGGACTATTCCAGCTCTAAAATAGCTCTAAAATAGGACTATTCTAGCTCTAAAATAGGACTATTCCAGCTCTAAAATAGCTTTAAAATAGGACCGTTCCAGCTCTAAAATAGCTTTAAAATAGGACCGTTCCAGCTCTAAAATAGGACTATTCCAGGTCTAAAATAGCTCTAAAATAGGGCTATTCTGGCTCTAAAATAGGACAATTCCAGCTCTAAAATAGCTCTAAAATAGAATTATTCCAGGTCTAAAATAGGACTATTCTAGCTCTAAAATAGGACAATTCCAGGTCTAAAATAGCTCTAAAATAGGATTATTCTAGCTCTAAAATAGGACAATTCCAGGTCTAAAATAGCTCTAAAATAAGACTATTCCGGGTCTAAAATAGGACTATTCCGGGTCTAAAATGGCATGATATTAAACCACTTTTTTTTTTAAATGCTAAATAATCAACTTTGAACAATAAAAACACAAGATGGAGAAAATAAATTGTATATTAAAGAATTAAAACATCTTATTCTTTTGGCAGAAATCAAAACCTTGATAGATTTTACTTTTTCTGCTTTTATTTTGCTCATAAAAGACATTATTATTACAAAGTTCTGGTGTTTTGGGTGTTTTAAAGGTCTTTTCCTCTGCAGCTCGGCGGTGTCGCGCTCTAACCTTTCCCCAGACGTTTCAGTCTTTGTTGCATGTTCTTCCGTTGTAGATCCACCATCGCAGTCATCACAGACACTATTCCGAGTCGGACGAGGACAGTAGCAGACGGGTAAAACACAAACGTCTTTTAAATCACTTTTTCCCCCTGTTTCTGTCGCTCTGTTAAAACACATCGGGTGAAATCTGAATTCTGATTGTTCCTCTTGTTCTTTTCTTCATTTATTCATCTATCTTGGAGTTCAAACGTGAATAAATCAGGCTGGAATCTTCAAATCAAGATTAATATTCTGAATTCACTCTTTTCCTCTTCACTTCTCACTCTCTCCATTTTCCTCCTTTTCTGTGTTTTCACTCGATCAGAAAAAGATGGTCATTCCTCCCAGAGTCGTTTCAAACTTGAACCTGCCCGAAAACCTGTCCAGCACACCGGACAATGAGACGGTGAAGGCCGTGTGCAATAACGTGTGCAATCACGTGTGCAATCACGTGTGCATTAACGTGTGCATTAACGTGTGCATTAACGTGTGCATTAACGTGTGCAATAACGTGTGCATTAACGTGTGCATTAACGTGTGCATTAACGTGTGCATTAACGTGTGCATTAACGTGTGCAATAACGTGTGCATTAACGTGTGCATTAACGTGTGCATTAACATGTGCAATAACGTGTGCATTAACGTGTGCATTAACGTGTGCAATAACGTGTGCAATAACGTGTGCAATAACGTGTGCAATAACGTGTGCATTAACGTGTGCATTAACGTGTGCATTAACGTGTGCAATAACGTGTGCATTAACGTGTGCATTAACGTGTGCAATAACGTGTGCAATAACGTGTGCAATAACGTGTGCATTAACGTGTGCATTAACGTGTGCATTAACGTGTGCATTAACGTGTGCATTAACGTGTGCATTAACGTGTGCATTAACGTGTGCAATAACGTGTGCATTAACGTGTGCAATAACTGCATGGAGCGTTAAAGACTGCACCGTTTGTGGAAGTTTGAGAGCACCACTGGAGAAAGGAAGGAAGACAACGTTTTGGACAAAATATAAATAAATATAAACTCAAGAAAAGGACTGTTTAGACCTGGTTTAGTCCTCTTTTAGCCCTGGTTAAGTCCTAGTTTAGACCTAGTTTAAACCTAGTTTAGACCTGGTTTAGTCCCGGTTTAGACATGTTCTGCAGAAGGTCACGTTCTCCTCCTGATCCTTTCTCCATCGGTGTCTTTGGGCTTTCACAGCCGAGCGTTTGTTTACCTGTTTGTGAACGCTCCGCCTCCTCCTGCTCTTCTTCTCTTCACTTCATCCTTCTCTTCACTTCATCCTTCTCTTAACTTCATCCTTCTCTCCACTTTATCCTTCTCTCCACACTTTCCTTCACTTTCCTTCTCTCCGCTCTCTCTGTCATTATTATGATCACGAGTGAATATATATATATAATATATATATATATATATATATATATATATATATATATATATATATATAAAAAAAATACATTTTAGGTTTATAAATTCACTTCCTGTTTGTAGTTGATGACATCACAGTAGGAAATTACCCAGCAAACACTGGGCCAAAACTCATCTAATGTCACAGTTTTTTAATTTGACAAATACAAATATTTGAGAGCGACTTTATTTTGTTAAATTCATGTTTAGAGTCAAAAAAGTTATTTCTTTGTGTAAATTCTGCATAAACTTTGACTGGAATGAGTGTCCCTGTTGTGATGTCACTTCCTGTACGAGTGTCCCTGGTGTGATGTCACTTCCTGTGTGAGTGTCCCTGGTGTGATGTCACTTCCTGTATGAGTGTCCCTGGTGTGATGTCACTTCCTGTACGAGTGTCCCTGGTGTGATGTCACTTCCTGTACGAGTGTCCCTGGTGTGATGTCACTTCCTGTACGAGTGTCCCTGGTGTGATGTCACTTCCTGTACGAGTGTCCCTGCTGTGATGTCACTTCCTGTACGAGTGTACCTGCTGTGATGTCACTTCCTGTACGAGTGTACCTGCTGTGATGTCACTTCCTGTACGGGTGTCCCTGGTGTGATGTCACTTCCTGTACGAGTGTCCCTGGTGTGATGTCACTTCCTGTACGAGTGTCCCTGGTGTGATGTCACTTCCTGTACGAGTGTCCCTGTTGTGATGTCACTTCCTGTACGAGTGTCCCTGTTGAGATGTCACTTCCTGTACGAGTGTCCCTGTTGTGATGTCACTTCCTGTACGAGTGTCCCTGTTGTGATGTCACTTCCTGTACGAGTGTCCCTGTTGTGATGTCACTTCCTGTACGAGTGTCCCTGCTGTGATGTCACTTCCTGTTATAGTTTTCTTCAGATTTTCTTACATTTTCTCCACAAATACCTGCTCGATCGGTGTAAAACTATCATTTATATGTATGACAGGTATAAACACACCAGATAAAGTCAGAATTAGAACATGTTAAAACCCGTCGTACGTCACTTTAATGGAGCTTTAGCTTGAGCGAATCACTTAGTAAAAACTCTGAATCTGTATTTGAGGGTTTGTGGTCGTCGACTTTCTTAAGACACAAACCTCCAGTCGCTCACGTCTCCGTCTTTCCTCTCGCAGCTGACGGAGGAGAAGTGGAGCTTCTACCACTCGTCCCGGGCCCACATCCACCGGTCGTCGTGCGTCGCCACCGAGGTGGAGAGGCTCAGCCTGCTCCTGCAGAAGAAGATCGGGCAGTCGGTGCTCGGGAAGGTAACGGAGAAGCGCTCGTTTCAGTCGCACGTCCAGACGTTTTAAATACAGCTTTTACCCAATAAAGGTTGAAGTTTGTCTGACGCGCCAACCGCTCCGACAGTGAAGGACTCAAGTCATAACTGACAAGTAACCGACAAATAACCTCAGGACTCGACTTGGAGAAAAAAAACACATTTATAAATCAATGGACAAAATGGGGCAATTATTCAGCTCTTAATATGCTCTAATTCCTCTTTGTATTTAGTTTAAAAAAAAAATCTGATGCCACTGCCTTCAAATTTTACTCTAGTATTTGTTTTTTGTGTTTTTTTTTTCTCTTTCTGTTTTAATAAAAAAGATAATGGCAAAAAGAGAAAAATAAATGTGTTGACTAAAAGCTTCTAGATGGAGAATACAGTTTGTTTTTTGACATTTTGATTTATTAATGCCGTAAATATATATTTTCAAAGTAGATTGAATTAAGAAAGAAAGAAAGAAGACGTCCAAAGAAAGTTCAGGCTCAAAAAGTCCAAAATTGGTCAAATACATTGTACATCTTCAAATTAAGTCTGAATTTTAGTTTTTCCCATTTGCCTGATGTCTGTTCCTATCATCCATGTCTTTATGACGCCTTTTTACGTTCCAAAAGTATCCACTTGCTGTTTCTGTGGAGGAGTTTTGAGGCCCAAACACAAGTCTGTGAAGCTCAATCGAATATCTGTGAGTGACAGGACGGTCCCAGAACACGTGACAGTGGTCTGCCTCCTGGTGGCGCTGTTTCTCCAACATTTCCTTATGAATGATGAGCATTTTGATTCATGTTATGAAGAAACGAGACACATTTTTCCAGTAA